>NC_059429.1:128161844-128461844 GCF_021028975.2 Sphaerodactylus townsendi | reverse complement strand
ATTATCCCCAGCATAGAGTTTGCCTTTTTCACAGCTGCCATGCATTGAGTTGACATTCCCATGGAACTATCAACTAAGACGCCCAAATCCCTTTCCTGGTCTGTGACTGATAGCACTGACCCCTGTAGCGTGTAGGACCTAGTGCCTTGTAGGACCTAGTGCCTACCTAGCCCTGCTTCCCCAATCTATTTGAAAGTTTGATGATAGTTGTTCAGTGAGCTATAAATGCTCTTGTATCTAAGTGCCAGGTTCAGTAATGCACAGAATAATGGTTTTGACAAAGGTGGCGTGCAAAAATGAATGATAATTCTCATATTCATTCGGGACTATATTCAAATGCAGAAGCATATAATTTTCTTAACGGCTGCTTTATCAACGGGCCGGGCTAACATCTTTATCTGAGACAGAGCATAGACATATAAATACGATTCGGCAGGGAAAAATATTTTAATAGCTGTTCTGCCTTTGAATACCTCTGAACACTACCTTCTTAATAATAATAAAGCAGAAAGAGGTTCATTGGGAAAAGGAACAAGTCTTACAATAGGAGATATCTCTAAAGGCCACCAGTGACAGCAAACTCGTACCTCTTGATTGAGAGATTTGCCCCCACAGCGTGAAGAACTGCCTCAGACAAATTTCATACTTTTGAGAATGGATCTCGGTATCTCTTCCACAAACAATAATGCAACTAAATGATGTCAGTTACAGCTTAAAGAGATGAGGCCTCCCCTTCACATTTAGAAAATTGCTTCAATTTAATACTTTCAGCACTGCCATCATGGCATAGAAAACTAGTTAAGCATTTGATCATTAAAATACAACCAGCAGGCCTGGTCTGAGTGACTCAGATCACTACTGTAAAAGAGAAAGCTCAAATTTCTTCTTCTTCTTCTTCTTCTTCTTCTTCTTCTTCTTCTTCTTCTTCTTCTTCTTCTTCTTCTTCTTCTTCTTCTTCTTCTTCTTCTTCTTCTTCTTCTTCTTCTTCTTCTTCTTCTCCTCCTCCTCCTCCTCCTCCTCCTCCTCCTCCTCCTCCTCCTCCTCCTCCTCCTCCTCCTCCTCCTCCTCCTTCTTCCCCTTCCCCTTCTCCTTCTCCTCCTCCTCCTCCTCCTCCTCCTCCTCCTCCTCCTCCTCCTCCTCCTCCTCCTCCTCCTCCTTCTCCTCCTCCTCCTCCTTCTTCTCCTCCTCCTCCTCCCGCTCCTTCTTCCCCTTCCCCTTCTCCTTCCCCTCCTCCTCCTCCTCCTCCTCCTCCTCTTCGTCCTCCTCCTTCTCCTCCTCCTCCCGCTCCTTCTTCCCCTTCCCCTTCCCCTTCTTCCCCTCCTCCTCCTCCTCCTCCTCCTCCTCCTCCTCCTCCTCCTCCTCCTTCTTCCTCCCAAAAAACTACTTTTCTTTAAAATGCTTGAAATACACTAACAGGCCAAGTTGTTATTAGGAGGATGTAAATTGCAGTCGTGTAATAGGTAGTTCTGTCATGTCTTACATTGATACTGGAATGTTTCCAAATTTAGCATAATCTGAACATCAGGTTGTCGTGTAGTGGCACCCATTTGGCAATTTCCCCACGTCAAATGCAGTGGGAAATTCATGGCCAGCAGAGCTCAAGGGGCATTTATTATACAGGGGAAAAGGAAAGTACAGAGCAGTGGTTGTATAAAGCACTTGGTGTAACAGACTTCTCTCTGTGCTACACCTCTGAAGATGCCAGCCACAGATGCAGACCAAGACCACACAGCCCGGAAAACCCACAACAACCCGTTGAATCCAGCCGTGAAAGCCTTCGACAATATATAGAGCAGTGATTCCCAGTCTCTTTGAACTGGTGGCCACCTTTGGAATTCTAACATAAGGGTGGTAGGTGCAGTTACAAAATGCCTACCTCAGGAGCTGGTAGGGATGCCAGCCTCCAGATGGAACAGGGATCCCCAAGAATTACACCTTATTTCTGGACCACAGAGATCAGTTCCACTGAGATCCATGTCTCCCCAGGCTCCATCCCAAAATCTCCAGGTTTTTCTCAAACTGAACTGCCTCCAAAAATGGCTGCCTTTCTTCATTCTGATCGATGTCGCCTCCATTTCTATATCACGCCTGTTCAATTAAAGACAAACATGCTGGAGTTTTGCAAAGAGAGAATTTTTTTTGCAGTGCTCTACCCTGTGATTGCTAATTAACCCTTCATTTGACAAAGTATTTGTTGAGCAAGCCCCAGGGTGCCAAAACTGGGTGGGAGCCCCATGCTGAGGTTTGCGTAATGAGAGATATGTGCAGAAAGCCTCCATGGAAACCTATCCCCCCCGCCCCCCGGAGATGTCTGGAGATGTTGCTGTATCACTCCTTTGCTGCCTGAGGGAAGCAGCTAATACTCTCCTGCTATTGAAAGAAATGCCCCCCCCGAAGATGGCTGCGGGGCTGGCGGGAGGTGTGAGGCCCCCCCTCCCGCTCGGCAGATTACCGCTTACCTAAACGTGCTCGCTCCCGAAATGTGTTCACGCCGGCAAATGGGGAATCGGGGAGGCTGGGCACAGGCCTAAATAGGCCACCCGGCCCCACCTTCCTGGATGACGTCAGGGCGCCAAACGTCACTGCCTGGCACCCTGATGCTAGCCAGACCTGCATCTCTGGCAAGCTGGATCCTCATGAGCCTGGCGGAGCTCGAGAGGCAGAGGGGAGGGTGCAGCGCTATGGAGGCTGTCCCTTCCCCATCAGCAATGGCAGCCGCGGTAAGTCACAGCAGCTCTTTCTTTACTGATGTATTAGCAGTTAAATATTCCAGTTTGAGGGTAATAAGGCTGTTCTGTATACAGGCAGCACCGGGTGCAACTTTGCTCAACTTTTAATAGGATATCATTGTGTTCTGTTTGGTGAGAAGGGATTGAGTTTGGTGTGGTGTTTTGCATTTGTATTCTTGCTAGGCCCCTGACCTGGATTCTCCCAGGCTAGCCTAATCTCACCAGATCTCGGAACCTAAGCAGCATTGACCCTATTGGAGCTACTGCTCGGGAAATCCCAAAACAAGATGGCCTCTCAGCATCCAGTAGAAAGACCCATTGGATACTCACCGTGAAGGGGTCTTCTGCTGGATGGTGGGAGGCCGACTTGGCCCACCCTAGCTGTGCTTTCTTCCCTGTCGATGTGTTCCTAAATTCTTCCTTAATTCAGAGTCTGCCAGATAAGGCTGTTGGCCAACTTAGAATTATTACAGGGTTTTTTTTCCTAGTTGTTCCCTTGGTTTTGTTCTGCGTTGCATGTGTCCCACAAGTTTTTGTGCTTGGGCAAGTCTACACTCCGGCAGTCAGATACTGGGGTAGGAGGGCAGTCGCAGGGCAAGAGGGAGTGGCCAAGAGCTTTGATCTTGCCTCCCGGACTGAAGGTGGTGAACACCTGGATGGGAGACCTCCACGGAATACCAGGGTTGTGATGCAATGGCGGGAAGTAGCAAACAGTTTTTGAACGTCTCTTGTCTTGGAAATTCTGCACGGTTCCCATAAGTCAGCTGTGACTTGACACCCCCAAAAACTCTTGGTGGGAGGAAAGTTCTTCAGTATATCATTGGGAGTCAGGATCTTTTAATGTATAGCTCAAAATATGCCTAGTTGGCCAATACCAACTCACAAACGGTGCGCTGCAGCGGTTTTTCAAGCTGCTCCAAACTTATGAACCGAACATACGCAATCACAACTTCTAGTGTAGATTTCCAAATAAAGGCACCCAATGTTAAGATGTGCAAATCCATAGTCCAGGGCTTAAAAACTCACTCAAACTGTCCCACAAGAGTCCAGGCTGTCTAAATTCATCAACAGAAGTTCAGCAGATGGGAAATTGAGTCTACTGAGGGAGGGGTTGACAGCCGCTCATCCTCAAGCTAAGCATTTGTGCCTTCATAGAGCCACAACAGTTCTCTTTTCTTCCTGCCTATGCCTGCAATTCTCTTCTGTTGTCTGTCACAGTTCTTCTCTGTCCTTTTGTAACAGATCTCTTAAGACTGAACTGTTTCTCTGACTTGCCTCTGTTCCCCTCCATCAATGACAATGACAGCTGTTTCTATACTTCCTGTCTTGTCTGGAATGCCATCGTTCAGTTATCTCTGTGTGTATGTGTGTCATCAAGTCACAGCTGAGTTATGGGGAACCCTATAGGGCTTTTAAGACAAGAGACATCCCAAAGCAGTTTGTCATTGTCTGCCTCTGTGTGGGCTGAGAGAGTTCTGAGAGAACTGTGGCTGGGCATAACAGCAGGCTGTGCATTTTTGAAGACGGGGTACCAGACTTTCAAAGTGGCTCCAGGAGGCCAAAGTGCGAAAACACACACACACACACACACACACACACACACACACACACACACACACACACACACACACACACACACACACACACACACACACACACAAAAATCAGATGGATCCGAATTTTTTGGGTATACCGAATATTCGGGTACATCTGAATATGTTATTTGTCTTATTCGGGCATACAGATAATTTTATGCCTGAATAAATCCGAATCCGAATTTTACCGAATTTCTAGGGTATTGACCAAGCCTATCAGTGATAGAAGAGGATGGACAAACATCTCTGTGGATGGAAGGAGTTCCATAATTTTGATGCTATTGTATCCCACAGACTTAGGGTTGTCACAGCAGAGTTTAAAGCGGAGCCACTCTGGTAAGATGAGAAGGTTTAGTAGTCTTCTTACACTCACTGCAACCTTCTATCACTCTGGAAAATAATACTCTCCACGCAAGATGTTCTTTCCATAGGAAGGCTTTTACTTTAGCAGTCACAAGGTTATACAAGTCTATTCTATACAAGACTATCAGACTATACAGAACTCTTCAGCTATAACAAAGTTCAACACACACAGAACTTAACTCAGACTCTATCACTATCGCAGCATATACAAATGCATACATCAGGGATACTTTTCCCCACCCACGCAACAGCCTCTCATTGGCCTAGAATTACTGTTGAATTCACCAATCATGTTAAAGGTTAATCTTTGCACCTTTTTGCCCCTAGACTGACTGTCGCCCTTCTCTGGGTTGGGCAAACCTTCTGCTAACTTGAAATGACCTTCTAATGAACTTTTACACTTTTTTAAATATCATGACTGTCAACTCTCAGTTGGGAAATTCTTGGAGATTTATTGGGTGAAGGTATGGAGGGTGAAGGAAACCCTAGTAACACAAGCGAGTTCACACCCTAAAGATCTGAATGGTGCTATATGTTTTGAAATATCTAATATTTTTTACATTTAAACAGGACCCACAATAATATACTAACATGAAACCACAATATACTAACATGAAACACAGGACCCACAATAATATACTAACATGAAACACAGGACCCACAATAATATACTAACATGAAAACATGTGCTAGACTTGGAAATTGTTTTCATATATATGTATTTTCCTATTGCATCATAGGAATAACAATTTAAACAAAAATTTCTTTGTACCAAAGTTGTACAAACCTATTGCTTCATAGAAGAGTTATATACAGGAAAATCATTTCATAATTAACAACAAATGTTTAAACCCTGTTTAAATGTAAAAAATATTAGATATTTCAAAACATATAGCACCATTCAGATCTTTAGGGTGTGAACTCGCTTGTGTTATGAAGGTATGGAGGGTGCCATGGTGTTCAGCCTCCAAAGCAGCCATTGTCTCCAGGTGAACTGATATCTGTAGTCTAGAGATCAGTTCTAATTCCAGGGGATCGCCATGCCTCAACTGGAAGTTGGTAACCCTACATGGATTTGCCCACTGCATAGGGCACTGATCAACACAAGAGAAAGCAAAATGATATCAACATGTGTGAACCAACTATTTGGGCAAAAAGAGGAAAACCTCTGCTTTGCCTGAACAGAAAACTTGGCCTACTGGGGGCTCAATGAATCAAGGGACAGAGGTCCTTATCTGCTTCCACCTCTGCCCTGTTTTGCTTGGCTTGCTGATCCTTGACATACGCGTCTAATTTGTAGCGGGTACCTTTTTCTGCAGCATCTATTCTTCAGGCTGGCCTTGGGAACGGAAGAGACGTTCTTTGATTAACAAGGGCCGGATGAGACAATGGTATCAATCATTCCTCACACCACAAAGGCACTCATGTCATTCAAGGAGAAGCACTAGGGCATCACCGTTGGAAGTTTTATAGTCACATCCATCCTTTTGAGATATTGTTATTGAGAGATGACAGGAAGGGGCAGACTTGCAAGTCTGGAGGAGAATATACTGGGCTGCTCAACGGAACTCGACTGGGTCTGGGCGGTGAGGAAGGATGGAGTCGTGCGGATTTTTCTCCTGCAGTGCGTGATCTGGGAATGCTTCCTACCTTCTTCAACTCTCCCAAAATTTGGCGTTCATCTATTTATTTATTTATATTTATTTTTGGACTTTTCGGCTGACCAGTCCCAAAAGGGCTCCGGGCAGTGTACCATCAAAAAATCACACTAAAAACCTTTAGTATAAATATTATTTAAAAACCAATAAAACATAAGAACATAAGAACAAGCCAGCCGGATCAGACCAGAGTCCATCTAGTCCAGCCCTCTGCTACTCGCAGTGGCCCACCAGGTGCCTTTGGGAGCTCGCATGCAGGATGTGAGAGCAATGGCCTTCTGCAGCTGTTGCTCCCGAGCACCTGGACTGTTAAGGCATTTGCAATCTCAGATCAAAGAGGATCAAGAATACACAATAATTCAGCAAAACTTAAAGACACAGGATGACGACTTCCCTATCTAGACCCACCGGAGGCCTCAGAAGAACTTGAGGGTTTAGCCCGGCTGGCAAGATAGAAACACCTGGTTCATTCAAAGTATATATATTTTCCATACTATCATCTGTAATTATCTTATAATACTTCCAACATAACATATTTCTGATTGTTTTTTCTTCCCAAATACATGAACCAATGTTTCCCTTTTTTCCCAAAAAATTTCTTTGGTTTCTAAGATTTCGAAACCTGTTAATTTTGCCGTTTTGATCAGCTCTAACACTTTTATTTGCCAATGCGAAATTGTAGGAATTTTGTCCGTTTTCCAATTTTGAGCAAGAACTATCCTTGCTGCTGTTGCCAAATATTGTAATAATGTTCTATCACTCTTCTTCACATTTTTACAGTTGCCTAATAAATACAATTCTGGTATGCATTTTAAAGGTATATTTACAATTTTTTGTATCTCTTGATGTATTAATAACCATTTTTTATTTTTCCACAAGTCCATAATTGATGGTAGAGAGTTCCCACTTCTCCTCCACACTTCCAACAAAGATTAGATTTATTGAAGTTCTTACATTCTCAACAAAGTCAGGGACCCTTCTTGTGACCCCTTGAGATTGTTACCCGCCACAGTCATTCAGAACCATGTTGGAAGCCTACTTATAAATCATCCCAGCCCCTTTCAGATCATCCCAGGACAGTGTGCTTTTTCCTCTCCAACATGAGGTCAGGTATCAAACAAACAAAAATCCAGAGAGATGTTCAGTGCTTATATTTGTTCAAAGGGATGTCCTACTTTGTGAAAGAGCCCTCTCTCCTTTTTTTTTGTTTCCCTGTGAAATGGTAAATATAATAATCTTACCCTTCACTGAGTTTGTGTTTAGAGTGTCAATCAAATTTCCACTGTGCTGAGTACGGCGCTTCTGATGAAATGCCACGGTCTAGGCTAGGCAATCTGTAAAACTGGGATAGCAGACTGCCTCCAGTCTCTTGTTAACTATTTTCAAAGGTTCTTTTAAATATTTTCCGTATATTTTTCTGACTCTTGGGATGCACAGAAACAATCTGCAAATGTAGTCTTTGAAGCACATTGAGTGATACATAAGTTCTGGCAGAGAACCATTTCAAACGGTAGTGAAATTACAGCAGTTTTCAATAAAAATGACTCCCTGCGTGCAGGAAGCTATCATGTTGGAGATAATTTTGCCACAGCCCTCTGGGGCAAAGTCAAACTGGACATTAGACATTTCATAGAAGAGGCTCCCAGTATTCTTTTATGTTAAAACTCAAGGTGACCTTGGGCTCATCACAAACTCTCAGCTTGGCCTACCTCATAAGATTGTTGTTGTGAGAATGGAGAAGGGAACAATGACACTCAAAGTTGCTATGAGTTCCAACTGAGGAGAAAAACAGGCGATAAACCCATAAATTACATCTATGGCTTGGTTTCCAAACCCTTTACCATCCTGCTTGCCCTCAACAGTTTTTAATGTCCTTAAAATGTGTAGCTAGGAATGAAAGAGGTCTGGTCTACTTCAGGAGGCATGTATCCTACCAAATGGTCAAGACCATACCCTTCCTTCAGCAGTGGTGTATATGCCAGGACATGGACTTCTAGGCTTCCGTGTCCTTCCTGTTTCCTGTGTCTGCAAAACTAGCTTTTCGGAAAAAACGAAACTCTCCCAAAACATTGCTTCTCCAGGTTTATTTCACTCCCAGTTACCATACCACAGAGTGAGAAAGTTTTCTTTAATTCTAATAAGTATCAAGAAAAGAAAAAAAACTGTCCTGGAGTCTTGAATGTGACATGGAAAGAGATCAGAAGTCCTTTGAAAAGTAATGAAAAAAAGTAGGTTCCTTTCATCTCCTTTGCTAAGCGCTCAGACTTGGCTCTGAGCTCACTAAACAAGAAAGAGAGAAAAGAACTATCCAAACCTCCGCAAGTGTTACAAAAAGGGACTTAGTTTTTAGGATCTCATTCATACAGCCAGCAGATGAACACGTGAAGATTCCTTGCCCTTCATCAGGTCCATTCGGGGCAGTACTGCCAACACTGACTGGGAGCTACTCTCCAGGGTTTTTGACAGTTCCTACTACCCAATCCTTTTAATGGAAAATGTCATAGATTGAACCCAGGGCTTCCTGGATGCTAAGCAGTGGTGGGATCCAAATTTTTTAGTAACAGGTTCCCATGGTGGTGGGATTCAAATTGTGGCGTAGCGCCAATGGGGCTGGATGGGGCATGATGGGGGCGTGGCCGGGCATTCCGGGGGCCAGGGCATTCCTGGGCGGGGCTGTGGCAAGGACGCAGCCGCTGCGCCGGTCCTTGGGCGGGAAACGAATGCACGCAGGCGCAGGCTGCCACGCACGCCGGTGCACCTCCTGCTAGGCTGCTTCAAGTTCTGCGCGCTACTGCTGAGAGGAGGGGCGTGACTAAGGCAAAAATCACGTGGCAAAATCACCAATTAGTAACCCCCTCTCGGCATGCACAAATAATGAGTAACCTACTCTCGGGAACCTGTGAGAACCTGCTGGATCCCACCTCTGATGCTAAGCAGATGCTATCATATAATTTTCAGATTTTTTCTCCAGGACTATACCACTTCAGACTAGAAGCAGGGCCTGGGAAACATGCAAGTCCCGCCAGGGATTACAGTCAGGGATACAGTCTATGGCCCCTTCCGCACATGCAGAATAATGCACTTTCAATCTACTTTCAATGCACTTTGAAACTGGAGAAGCTAAGCAGGGTCTGCCCTGGTTAGTAACTGGAAGGGAGGTCATCTAGGAAGTTCACGGTTACTATGCAGAGGCAAGCAATGGCAAACCACCTGAGATCATCTCTTGCCTTGAAAATCCTATGGGGTCATCATGAGCTGGTTACAACTGGATGGTACTTTCCACCAACGAGTGCTCTGAATGGGATAGTGAGTCCATAGCATTGAAAGCCATCAAATTGGACACAGAGATGAAGTCAGCACAAGAGATCTGGATTACTTCAGGCCTTAATGTTTCCTGACTGTTTTCAATATTCCTCGAGGAGGAGGCAAGTGGTCGGTTCATAACCAGCATGATCTTTGCTTAGCTATCGTTAGGGAGGGCCAGTGGCTGAGTGGAAGAGTATCTGTTTTGCGTGCATAAGGTTCCAAGTTCAGGACCAAGTAGTAGATGGCATGAAAGATCTCTGCTCGAGAGTCACAGCTACTCAGAGTCAAGGGACCATTGCTCCGATTCAGTCTAAGGCAGATTCTTGAATATTATATTCTAATGTAGAGGTCTCGTCTTATGACTGAGAAGAAGCCACGGTTGGGTCAGTGTTCCATCTTACAATTCAACAACACTCCCAGAAATCAAGGTGGGAGGACTCAGTAAATTTAACTGAGGGCGATTCCGCACATGAGTAAAATAGGTTCGACCCAGTTCCCTGAGAAGGGTACTGACCTAGGTCGAAGCCATTATTGTTCCCCACTGCAACCAGCTTGATCTCAGCTCGGAGGGCGGAATCATCCTGTGCCTCTTCGCCGCTCCGTTCCGATTGGCTACTGTTCTACGGCCATGTTCCGTCTATCCCCACACACGTTATAAAAAAAACTGCCACAGGATTGGAGGGACGAAGGTGGCGTTTTTTGATTGGCCAGCTGTACGCATGCCCGAAACACTCAGCTGCGATTGGCTGAAAGGGGGACTCCTGGCACCAGAGATTCCGCACTTTGCTGGAATCGAGCTGAGTTCGAGCGTGGTTCCCTGAAAAAGTAGTAGTTCCCAACTGGAGTCAGAAATTGGACCGTTACATGGGGCGAAGCTGGTACAAAACCACGTCGATCCCAGTGGTTGTGCGGAGCACTTAGGTCGAACGCAGCTTGAACTTAGGTCAATAAGGCAAGTGTGGAATCGACCTGAGAGAACTATGACTAGCCCAAGGTCACCCAGGAGGCTTCATGTGGAGGAGTGGTGACTCAAACCCAGTTGCCCAGATTAGAGTCTACCTGCTCTTAACCACCGTACCAGTCTGGCTCTCCATAAGCCGTTTGCTACAGCTAGAATTGCTGTGCAAATGCAACAAGCCAACGGACCTCTAGAGGGAAGCCTGCTTCTGAAAGATGACCTTGGTTGGCTTGAAATCAGCGATAGAAGTTGCAAGTAGCCACGTGAGGCCAAAGCGAAACCTCAGGATCGAGCTGTACCTTTTATCAGGACCAACAAAAACAACACAGCAGCAGCACACAAACTTATGATCTCTTCAGAATCGTTTGTCCAGATGGGTATTGAAAAAGGAGCTTTGGACTCTAAACTGGGAAAGCACGTTTGATTCCCCCACTCCTCTCATGAGCAGGTTTGATTCTCCACTCGTCCACATGAAGCCTACTGGGAGACTTCGGCCTGCTCACAGTTCTCTCTATTGCCAATTCTGCTTAGCTTCTGAGAAATGGCAAGATCAGGCTGGCCTGCTCAAACAGGTCTGGGATCTATTTAGCAATATTGACAATGCTCTTAATTAAAAAAACAATAACAGAAGCTAAGTTCTGTCATACTTTGTCAATATATTTTAATATTTACGAAACCCTTTAGACACGCATACCAGTGGTGGGATCCAAAAATTTTAGTAACAGGTTCCCATGGTGGTGGGATTCAAACAGTGGCGTAGCACCAATGGGGCCGGGTGGGGCACGACGAGGGTGTGGCCAGGCATTCCGGGGGCGGGGCATTAATAATTTCTCTGTTACTGTAAAAAACTCTGACTGTAAAAAAAAAGTTCCCAATTTCCAGCTGGTATCTTTCTGTCCATAATTTAAACTCATTATAGCAAGTCCTATCGTCTACTGCCAACAGAAACAACTACTTCTCCTCTAATTGACTGCCTGTCAAATACTTAATACTTTCAAATACTTAATTTTGTTTCTAGAAATCAAAAGAAGGATACTTTCCTTAAACAAGGAACTTCACCATATTTCTAAAACATGTTTTTAAAACAGCCCAACAGGGAGAATGATCCCGTTTTCTACCTTCGCTAACCAGCCACATAGGAAACAACAGGACTTCATGATTTTGGGACCTAATAGAATTTCTAATGGAAAAGCAGACCCAATTAGTAACCCCCTCTCGGCACACACAAATAATTAGTAACCTACTCTCGGGAATTGGTGAGAACCTGCTGGATCCCACCTCTGATGCATACCCTCATTCAGCTTCCTCTTTCCCCACGGGTGGCGTAGTGGTTAAGAGTGGTGGAAGGTGAGGGGTGGCATGCAAGGGAGGGGAGGGAGTGGGTCCGGCATCTGGACATGGCCCACCCACCCTATCAGAGGGAGAGGGAGGGAGGGAAGGGGTGGCATGCAAGGGAAGAGGAGGGAGGGAGAGGAGGGGATGAGGGGTGGCATGCAAGGGAAGGAAGGGAGGGGTTTCTCTAATCTAGAGTTCTCTAATCTGGAGAACTGGGTTAGATTTTGCATTTTTCCACAGTAATGTCAGACTGTAATCTGGTAAATCTGCGGAGGCAAATTTGCTGGTGGTCCCTGGCCCCTCAATGATGTGACTAGCCTTTCTCGGGCAGCAGCTTTTACTGCCCTGGCTCCTGCCTGGTGGAATGCTCTCCCTCCAGCCATCAGGACGTTGGACAGTTCCACGGGGCCTGTAAAACGGAGCTGTTCCACTGGGCTTTTTTGGGGGGGGAGGCTAGTCACTGATTGCCTTTCTCCCTCACCACCCCCCTCATTCCATCATATTCTTAGACCCTTCTCAGGGGATAGGAGGTTCCTCGAGTGCCATCTGAAATTGGTTTTTGTTTGTTTTGTTTTGTTTCTGTCGTCGTATTTGATTATTCTGGTCTTAACTATTTTATTGTAATGACGTTTTAATGGCTTTACCTTTTGTACATTGCCCAGAGCCCTGGGGAAAGGAAGGAAAGGAGTTTGTAAGCCGCTTTGAGATTTCTTATGGCTGAGAAAAGCGGGGTATAAATCCAAATCCTTCATCTATTTCCATCACTTCCTCTTTCCCCAGGTTATTTCCCCCACTCATGTGCTGCATACAGAAATCATGGATTTGCTTATGTAACCTCTATCTGTGGGTTCTGTGGGGCAGAACTTGGAAGGAGTTGCAAAGAACTAAATTTAAAACAAAATGGTTTACTTAACAAATAACACTTTTAACATTAACATTTAACATTAACAATTTACAATCCTTTTAGGTTGCATTTCAAGTCCTTATATTTACAATCTACTGATAACGCCAAGTCCAATTCTTCCTGCTGGTGGTTGGCTTATGAAGACTTCAGAGGCTTGGTGAACGGGATCCAAGATGATGAAGGTCCCCAAAAGAACTCCCATCAAATACATACATAGCAAGCCCTGAAACAATAAATTCTAACATTTACAATATAGCAAAAATAAACAACTCCCTTCCCACTAGTTCCAACAACTTTGCAGTTACCTTAAACAAGGTGTTAAGAGCTTATAAAGAATTAAATCAAAGTCCCAGCCTGGTAGCCTTGCTTCCTCCAACTTCACCAGTTTTTGCAGCCTTCTGCTGCTTTGAGTCTCCACCCCTTTCTGGGTCAACCCATTCTGAACATAGGGCTTACACGTACACACCAGTACCAGAGAAAGAGGCCTTTCCTGTCATTCCAGTGTTGCCAAAGCCAGTGGTGTAGCATCAAGAGGGGGGGGGTGCGCGATGCACCAGGTGTGTGCCGGTGCAGGGGCATGGCGGGGGCATTCTGTGGCAGGGGCTGGTGGGGGCATGGCAGGGGCACACGTGTGCCATGGATGCAGGTCCCCCTTGCTCTGGCCCTGGCCGGAACTGCCTGTTTCCCCAGTTGCCAATTGTACAGCCAGAAAAGGAGAGAGCATCAGTGATTGGGTTGCCAACTCTGGGTTGGGAAATACCTGAGGATTTGGGGGTGGAGCCTAGAAAGGGTGGGGTTTGGGGAGGGGAGGGGAGGGACCTCAGCAGGTTATAAGGCACAAAGGCCACCCTCCAAAGCAGCCATTTTCTTCAGGGAAACTGATCTTGGCTGGCTGAAGATTAACTGAAATAGTGGGAGATCTCCAGCTGCCACCTGGAGATTGGCAGCCATAGATAGTGAGGGGCCTTCCTTGGGAGATCCTTTCCCCAATTTGCATCTCTTTGTTTGCTGCTGTGAGGTTTCCTTATTCTTTTATCCTTAAAGGTACAGCACAAATACGCCATTTCTGGGATTAGTTCTAGTTCTTCAAACTGCCTCAGACACAGGTGGGGTTGCATGTCTATGCAACCCTTCCGCACATGCAGAATAATGCACTTTCAATCCACATTCACAATTGTTTGCGAGTGGATTCTGCTATTCCGCACCATAAAATCCAGCTGCAAAGTGCATTGAAAGTGGGTTGAAAGTGCATTATTCTGCATGTGCGGAAGGGTCCTTTAATATGGAAGTGGAGAATCTCTTGAATCAATACAAAATTAGAAGATATCCAGATTCTATCTTGAATAGTACATGGCAAAAAAAAAATCAGAAAAAAGGACTCTCCAAAATGTGAGAATGTTGAAGAAAAAGAAGAAGAAGAAGAAGAAGAAGAAGAAGAAGAAGAAGAAGAAGAAGAAGAAGAAGAAGAAGAAGAAGAAGAAGAAGAAGAAGAAGAAGAAGAAGAGGAGGAGGAGGAGTAGGGGGAGGGGGAGTAGGAGGAGTAGGAGTTTGGAATTATATTCCACCTTTCTCTCCTGTAAGGAAACTCAAGGTGTATTGTCGAAGGCTGAAAGTGCATTATTCTGCATGTGCGGAAGGGGCCTATATTTTGTGCCGTACCAATTTCTTCTACAACCTCATGGGGAGAAGAAGCCTGAAGAGATGGGGTGGGCAAGTCCAGTTTTCTCTTTCCATTTCTCCATGTGCAGCCAACATCCTACTCGTGTGAGCCTTGAGAATCAGAGAATAAAGCTGCTCCCGGCTCTTTAATTTTCAAATGTTGATGGCGACATGTTTATCTGGACAATTACGAAATCCTGAATTATCAGAGACAAGAGCTTGGCTTGTCTGGCGAAATTAGAATCTAACATCTGCTAATGTCGTCGAAGGCAAGCTTGTTCCTGCACTATTTAGATGGCCAGAGGGTCACATCAATGTCCAGCTCATCGGACATTCCCCGTCTCTTGCCTCAGACGGATCCAGCCTGTCTTATAAGGAAAAAGGCTTTTATCAAAGGAAATGCGTTTGGATAATCTGCCCTTCATTCGACACTGAGTCTCGGAGACCCGTTTCCCATAGCAATGATACTTGCTCCGAAAATTCCCTGGACGTTGCGAACATTTGCTGTAGGCAAAAGTTACATAACAACTATTACGAGATGGAAATAACAATGCGAGGCAATGACTTGGCAAGAAGTTTGGGAAGAAGATTCCGGTTCATCGGCTGAATTGCTTTGCTCGAGCCAAACAGACCCCGGGAATGGAGCAACTGTGTCTGCAGTGGCCGAACAGGCGACATTTTGGCTGTCAAAAAGGTTCGCTGTAAACCAGAGGCATTTCTGTTGGGGTTGATGGGGGAAAGTATTCCTGGTCAATATGGAACACTTTTTATGTATATGACAACTGCAGCAAGGATTCTTCTTCTTCTTCTTCTTCTTCTTCTTCTTCTTCTTCTTCTTCTTCTTCTTCTTCTTCTTCTTCTTCTTCTTCTTCTTCTTCTTCTTCTTCTTCTTCTTATTATTATTATTATTATTATTATTATTATTATTATTATTATTATTATTATTATTATTAAATTTAATATACCGCCCTATCCCCGAGGGGCTCAGGGCGGTGCACAATATAAAACATCATATAAAATCATACATACAGTTTAAAAAAACAATTATATCCCAAAACAGCATCCCACGAAACCCTTACATAGCCCTCCCAAAACAAATAATGGGTCCCGATGGTATTAGGGACCTATATGGAGTCAGTGGGGCTGGGGGCTGGGGGCACCTCCAGCGGCTGGTCTCTCCAAAGGCCCGGTGGAACAACTCGGTCTTACAGGCCCTGTGGAATTCTCCAAGGTCCCTCAGGGCCTGGACGGTAGGTAGTAGAGTGTTCCACCAGGCCGGTGCCAGAGCCGTGAAAGCCCTGGCCCAAGTGGAGGCCAGCCACATCATCGAGGGGCCAGGGACATCCAGTAGATTGGCTTCTGCTGAGTGCAGAGGTCGAGCTGGGACATATGGGGTAATGCGGTCCCGAAGGTACGAGGGTCCCAAGCCGCGTAAGGCCTTAAAGGTCAACACCCGCACTTTGAAGATGATTCGGAATTCAACCGGCAACCAATGCAGGATTCTATATGCATACAAATTGGTAGGCAAGGAAACACTAAGGCCATTTCTGCACGGCCAAAAAACAGCACCCCGGGGATGGGGGGAAAAACGGTCCCTGGGGTGCTGTTCGCACAAGAGGCAAGGTTTTTTAAAAGTGGCATCTTCAAGTCAGCGCGGTGTGAACTGCACCGGCGGGAAGATGCCGCTTTCCCCTCCCCTCCCCTCTTCTTCCAGCGTTGCTCTGGAGGGCTTGAGGGACATGCCCATGCTGCCCTCCAACCCCTGGAGGTCGGAGGGTAGCGTGGGCATGTCCCTCCAGAGCGACACTGGAAGAAGAGGTGAGTGGAGGAGAAAGTTGGGGCTGCTCGCACGCTACCGTGTGAACAGTCCCCAAGCCTCCACCGGCATAATTTATGCCAGTGGTGGTTCGTTTCTGTTGCCGTGTGGAAACTGCCTTTAAGCCACATAATATGCAGAGATGGCAAAGCTGCTGGTGGTGATTAGAGACAAGAATACCAACAATTTTCTGAAATGTTCAGATCCTCTGAAGATGCCAGCCACAGATGCAGGCGAAACGTCAGGAGAAAATGGTACTAGAACATGGCCATACAGCCCGGAAACCACACAGCACCCCAGTGATTCCGGCCTTGAAAGCCTTCGACAATACAATTTTCTGAAAGACTGGAAATCTTTTATGGACTACTTATTGAAAACATATTTTTTAAAAACAATGGCAGGATTTGAAGCTTAAATGAAAACAGCGTATTGGATTAAGACAACTGTTTAAGAAGGATGAAAAGGATGAAAAGTGAAAAAATGTGGATATTAATTATAAGCATGGAGTTAGAATTATGCTTGGATCTATAGTGAGATAGCTGGAAGTCACCATATGTATGTGTAGGTGCTTATGTATGTGTTTTTTTCTTTTTCTGTCTTTTCATTTAGTATCACTAAGGGAGGGGGGACTAGATTGGATGTTTTTTCTTTATCTTCTTATGTATGTGATAGTCAGATGTGTAAAATAAATTTTAAAATTTTAAAATTCTCAGAAAAAAAAGAAAGGAAATGTTCGCCATGAAATCTATGGCTTTTCCTAGACCGAACTAATGTTAATTAGAGATGTCTTCTTTATGTCTTCTTCTTTGGTGAAGCGAATAACATGCCCCCAGATAAGTTTGACCAAAGTCCATGTTCATCCCCTAGGCCAGGGGTAGGGAACCTGCGGCTCTCCAGATGTTCAGGAACTACAATTCCCATCAGGTTCCCTACCCCTGCCCTAGGCCTAGGTAAATGACCCGGCTATTCCTGTTTTTGAAAGGGTGGTTCTCAGGAACATTATGAGGTTAGAAGATACTTTCTGCCAAGAGAAACATCAATTTAATTGCTCCACCAGGGATGAAACCATTTTACAATCGTTAGCAGATGATGATAAATGTAATTATAAAGCAAACTGACAAGAGCAGAGCCATAGTCAAGAGCAGAGTCTTGAACACCAATTATTATCTCTGGGAAGTATACAGACAACTAGAAAACACTGACTCCTGTCAGAAAATAGTCTATGACCCTTCAGATCAGCGGCTGTCAACCTGTGGGTCGGGACCCCTTTCGGGGTCGAACGACCCTTTCACAGGGGTCACCTAAGACTCTCTGCATTAATGTTCTCCATCTGTAAAATAGATAAATGTTAGGATTGGGGGTCACCACAACACGAGGAACTGTATTAAAGGGTCGCGGCATTAGGAAAGTTGAGAACCCCAGAGCCCCTAGAGGATGGGGCGGTATAAAAGTTGAGCCCCCAGAGCCCCTAGAGGATGGGGCGGTATAAAAGTTTAATAAATAAATAAATAAATAAATAAATAAAACCACTGCTTCAGATCATTTCCTGTCCATCATTAAAATCACTGTACAGGATGCATTATGGGATACATACCTGAAAATCAGTCAAAATATTTGATCATTGGTGCTCTGAGTTCCAGTTTGCAACACCCTGCCAAAAGTGCACAAACCAGCGTTTCCTCTGCCTGGGAGACCAATTGTATCCAGTTCAACGTCAGTCTTTGAGCTCTTACCCACTTTTGTGGATTCTTTTTTGCAACCATCCATGAAAGTCATTCCCCTTTTTAAACTAGAGATACCAGGAATTTAATTCATAAATTAGTAGATATGTTCTGCCCAGAAGGTTTGGTTTTCCTCACCATGAACGTTGGTCCTTCATACACCAACACTGCCCATGATGTGGCACGAGAAGTCATCCAACACTCCCTCTAAAGAATGCAGAATAATGTATTGTCGAAGGCTTTCATGGCCGGAATCACTGGGGTGCTGTGTGGTTTCCGGGCTGTATGGCCGTGTTCTAGCAGCATTCTCTCCTGACGTTTCACCTGCATCTGTGGCTGGCATCTTCAGAGGATGAAATCAGGTGCTCTGAAGATGCCAGCCACAGATGCAGGCGAAACGTCAGGAGAGAATGCTGCTAAAACACGGCCATACAGCCCAGAAACCACACAGCACCCTAATGCAGAATAAGTCCTGACGCACTCATTTCCTGATTGAATTGGGTGAAATTGTTTTGGAAAACTGCTATTTTAGGTTTAACCTTGATTTCTATTTTTGAATGAAAGGGGTGAGTATGGGGGTCAGTATTGCTCCTGCCACAATCAATTTATTTATGGCCAAAATAGAATTGTCACATATTTGCAATCCGGGAGCTAATCCATTTTTTGAACACATCATTGGGTACAGATATTGCACAGATGACTTATTTGTTATTTTTGCTGTTCCAGACTTTGCAGCTTGGAATGGATGAATCAGATTTATACTTCTATCGAGTACACGTACACTTATAGTTAGCAACAAGTCAATTTCCTAGACACAGTGATGTTTATTAAGGCAAGAGAGGAGATTGGCTTTTAAACCTTATAAAAATTCCACAGATTGCAACGTTGCCCTATACTGTCATTCCCACCATCCCAAACATTTAAGACAAAGTCTTCCATATGGCCAGTTGATTAGAAGAAGAAGAGTTTGGATTTATATCCCCCCTTTCTCTCCTGCAGGAGACTCAAAGGGGCTTACAATCTCCTTGTCCTTCCCCCCTCACAACAAACACCCTGTGAGGTGGGTGGGGCTGAGAGAGCTCCGAGAAGCTGTGACTAGCCCAAGGTCACCCAGCTGGCATGTGTGGGAGTGCACAGCTAATCTGAATTCCCCAGATAAGCCTCCACAGCTCAGGCGGCAGAGCGGGGAATCAAACCCGGTTCCTCCAGAGCTCTTAACCTCCTATGCCACTGCTGCTCAAAAAGGACTCGACTTGTGAGGAAGACTTTGGCCCCTTCCGCACATGCAGAATAATGCACTTTCAATCCACTTTCACAATTGTTTGCAAGTGGATTTTGCTTTTCCGCACTATAAAATCCAGCTGCAAAGTGCATTGAAAGTGTTTTGAAAGTGCATTATTCTGCATGTGCGGAAGGGGCCTTTAATATGGAAGTGGAGAATCTCTTGAATCAATACCAAATTAGAAGATATCCAGATTCCATCTTGAATAGTACATGGCAAAAAAAAAATCAGAAAGAAGGACTCTCCAAAATGTGAGAATGTTGAAGAAGAAGAAGAAGAAGAGGAGGAGGAGGAGGAGGAGGAGGAGGAGGAGGAGGAGTAGTTTGGATTTATATTCTCCCTTTCTCTCCTGTAGGAGACTCAAAAGGGCTTACAATCTCCTTGCCCTTCCCCCCTCACAACAAACACCCTGTGAGGTAGGTGGGGCTGAGAGAGCTCTGAGAAGCTGTGACTAGCCCAAGGTCACCCAGCTGGCGTGTGTGGGAGTGTACAGGCTAATCTGAATTCCCCAGATAAGCCTCCACAGCTCAGGCGGCAGAGCTGGGAATCAAATCCGGTACCTCCAGATTAGATACACGAGCTCTTAACCTCCTACGCCACTGCTGCTCCTAAACATCACTAAACATGTTACTGATGTTACCAGGGACCTACATTGTTCCAGCAACAGCAGCACTGCATTACTCATTATTAATGAATGAACCAGGCCTGTCTGCCTCCAGACAATGAAACTTAGGTTTCCCTTGTCCCAGGTTTTTGGAACTGTATGTCCTAATATGCACAGGCGTCAATGATGCATGAAAACAGAGAGAATGTAAGCCATCTATCAAATGCTCCCCTAGGAACCTCATCAGCGGGCTAGAATTCTTAATTAGGTGGCATTAATTTCACACTGAAATTCATCGGCTTTACAATATAAAGCACATGGGGACATACAGCTGCTGAAAAATATGGTATCAATGTGTATTATTACCAACAAATACCATTAGTAACTTCCATTCCCTTAATTAGATTTTCTAAAGTAACCCCTTTGGAGAGTATGAAAGAATCATGAACGAGTGCTCGACTCTCTTTAGTTGTTGCTATCGTGGACTCGTGGACTCATTCCCCCCCACCTGCCCACAAAGTAATGAACAATATTTTGTTAGTTAGTCTGTCCTGAAACCTCTGCCCATAAACTTCACTGAATGTCCCCAGGTTCTAGATCAGGGTCCCCAGCCTTTTTTTAAGCCTTTGAGCACCTTTCCAGTCGTGAGGCAGCATCGTGGGCACACCCACAAAACGGTTGCCACAAAATGGCTTCCAAAAGAGGCAGAGCCAGCCACAAAGTGACTGTTGCAGCCCGCCTTCAGTCGTACAGCCAAGTTCCTTGTCCTGCAGTGGCAGCGGCTCTCAAAGCAAGATTTTTAAACATACCTACAGCCAATCAGAAGGCTTTTCGACTACAGCTGGGGCAACAGAGAGCCAGCATAGTGTAGTGGTGAAGAGCAGGTGGATTCTAATCTGGAGAACTGGGTTTGATTCCCCACTCCTCCCCCTGAATGGCAGAGGCTTATCTGGTGAGCCAGATGTGTTTCCGCACTCCTACATTCCTGCTGGGTGACCTTGGGCTAGTCACAGTTCTTCGGAACTCTTTCAGCTCCACCCTACCTCACAAGGTGTCTGTTGTGGGGAGAGGCAAGGAAAGGAGCTTGTAAGCCACCTTGAGAACACGGCCATACAGCCCGTAAACCACACAGCACCCCAGTGATTCTGGCCGTGAAAGCCTTCGACAATACACTTTGAGTTTCCTTACAACAGAGAAAGGTGGAATATAAATCCAAACTCCTGTTTCTCCTGTTTCTCCTGCTCCCCCTCTTCTTCTTCTTCTTCTTCTTCTTCTTCTTCTTCTTCTTCTTCTTCTTCTTCTTCTTCTTCTTCTTCTTCTTCTTCTTCTTCTTCTTCTTCTTCTTCTTCTTCTTCTTCTTCTTCTTCTTCTTCTTCTTCTTCTTCTTCTTCTTCTTCTTCTTCTTCTTCTTCTTCTTCTTCTTCTTCTTCTTCTTCTTCTTCTTCTTCTTCTTCTTCTTCTTCTTCTTCTTCTTCTTCTTGTGATAAAATGGTCATGGGCAAAACTGTCCCCTGGGCATCTAGAAGCAGTGAGAAATTCCAGATTGAAATTCCAGCCACGTTAGTCTGCAGTAGCAGATCTAGAATCTTTGTGGACTCCCCGCATTTACATGTAGGTGCCCTACTGCTTCTCCTGAGCCTAGCTATCTACCATTTTGCCTGGCCCTGATTCTCCTGCGCCAGGGTCAGATGTTGGTTGCCACCAGTTTCTGATTTTTTTAAAAAAGGTTGTTGTTATGATCGATTGCTCCTGGGATAGATTGAAAGTGTCTAAATAAATAAATAAAAAGGAGCCCCCTCAACTCCCTAGAAATGCTGACAGAACTGGTCCTGGATGGTCGGGGAAAAACGGGGAAACGTAGAAAAGTTGAACAAAGCAAAATGCGTAATGGTCTCCTTCGCTTTCCCTGATCAGGCAGGGAAAAAGTCACGCTTTGCCTGCTCTTGGACACCATAGCGCTTCTCTGTTCTGCGGTGCAGTGAGTTCTGATGAGCAGAAAACATGAACATTATTGAGGATCTGTCCAGCGGGTTGTATACACATGATTCAAAGAGACCAAGCGTGCAAACCCAAAGACCCCATTTTCTAATTTAGTACCATCTCTGCCACCTTCTCACTAGACTAGAAGGTCTCTGGGATCTCTATTTCTACTTATATCTGATGAAGGGAGCTTTAAAACTCAGGAGCTCATCCCCTGAAAATCTTGTTGGTCTCTAAGGTTCTATGGGACTTGAATCTAGAAAGACTACATGGGCGATTCCGCACCCGAGTAAAATAGGTTCGACCCAGTTCCCTGAGAAGGGTACTAACCTAGGTCGAAGCCATTGTTGTTCCCCACTGCAACCAGCTTCATCCCAACTCAGAGGGTGGAATCATCCTGTGCCTCTTCCGATTGGCTACTGTTCTACGGCCATGTTCTGTCTATCCCCACACATGTTATAAAAAAAACCTGCCACAGGAATGGAGGGACGAAGGTGGCGTTTTTTGATTGGCTAGCTGTACGCTTGCCTGAAACACTCAGCTGTGATTGGCTGAATGGGGGACTCCTGGCACCAGAAATTCCACACTTTACTGGAATCGAGCTGAGTTCGAGCGTGGTTCCCTGAAAAAGTAGTAGTTCCCAACTGGAGTCAGAAATTTGACCATTACGTGGGGCGAAGCTGGTACAAAACCACGTCGATCTCAGTGGTTGTGCGGAGCACTTAGGTCGAACGCAGCTCAAACTTAGGTTGATAATGCCAGTGCGGAATCGACCCATATGAACTGGATCTTCAAAGCACATAAGAATGGGTCTGGAGATCTGGGGCTACATTTGATCTCTGCACAACAGAGGTAGTTCCTCTGGAGAAAAGGGCCACTTTGAAGCTTATATCCCACTAATGTCCTTCCTCTCCCAAGCCCGGTGCTTCCAAGTCTCAACCTCCAAATTTTCAGAAATTTCCTAAAACAGAGTCAGCAACCTTATGGCACAATTTTCATCAGGAACAGGAAAACCTACCTAACAAGGTACGAATGGGTTAGCCAGACTGTGGTTCCAGTTAGTTCAGCAGTTTCCCCCCAAGTGTTGGTGAAGCAAATGCATCAGGAGAATCCCTCAAGGTTATGGGAAAGATTAAGAAAATATACAATAAAAGGCGACTGTACAATAAATCAATGGTTAAGACTCCATGAAACATTAAAAGGGAAAATTATAGGATCAGTGTATAAGTATATGGTAGAGAAGTGATGGCGAACCTATGGCACGGGTGCCAGAGGTGGCACTCAGAGCCCTCTCTGTGGGCACACACAAACAGAGTTCATCATGTGTGTGTGTGTGTGTGGGGGGGGAATCGCGCCCCACCCCACATCTAGGCTGGCCTGGGCCGCTGGGCTCCATTATTAGCATTAAACCTAAGACCTAGTTTGGGGAAGCAGTGTAGGTAATCCTGATGAATGCTGTTAAACCCCACTGATTTTCATGCGAATAATTAAAGCGTGATCCTTTACCTGAGAGTAAGATCGGTTGCTGGCAATGGGGCTTGCTTCTGAGTAAACCCTCCTAGGGTCATGATTCACCCATTGGAAGAGTTGCACGGTTGCTTCAAAGCAAAACCACCGACTACCACCAAGCTTACTCCCGAGTAACGCACGCTTCGGAGCCAACTGTTTTTTCTAAACTAAAACCTCAGTATTCAGGTTAAATTGCCGTGTTGGCACTTTGCGATAAATAAGTGGGTTTTGGGTTGCAATTTGGGCACTCGGTCTCAAAAAGGTTCACCATCACTGTGGTAGAGGATAAAGAATTTATGTTAAGAACGTTGAAGCAAAAATTGGAGAAAGAAAACTTTTTAGAAGAAGAAAAAATAGAAAGAATTATGGAAAGTATGACGAAGATAAAGATTGAAAAATATGTGGAATTGGAAAGAAAGGTGTTATTTAAATGGTATAGAACCCCAATACAACTAGCCTACATGATCAAAGGACTAAGCCCAAAATGTTGGCACTGTGGAGAAAAAGGAGCATGTTATACTCATGTGTGGATAGAATGTAAAGTGGTAAAAAAGTTTTGGGAGAATATTTTGAAATATGTAGAACAGTTAGTAAAAGTAAAAATTGATGTAAACAATGATTTATTAATTGTGGGGATAATAGATGATATAAGAGTGAACAGAAATTTGGAACCAATGTATAAAATAATGATTAGAGCAGCACACGCAGTTCTATCGTTGGGCTGGAAAGATAACAAGAAATGGACAGTCTCAAAATGGTTGGAATATATTTGGGAACAAATTCAGTTAGAGATTTTTGAGAGACTGGCAAAAATACACAATGGCAAGAGAAACTAGAAGATATTAGGAAGCTATGGACATTGTATGAAAAATGGATGGATGAAGCCGGATTTAACGAAGAACTATGGAATAAGAGAATAAGAAGAATGAACCTTCTGCTGCTTGCTTGAAACAATAAAGGAAAAAGGAAAAATGTATAGATGGAACAAAAATATTGAATGTAACAAATAATAATATTCTATACAATAAAAATTATTTAAAAAATAAATAAAAAAGGAGAATCCCTCAAGAAGAACAAGATGAACGTAGCCATTCCTTTTTTGCTTGACTCCTGCAGCTGGTCAACCGATGCATATCACTTTAAATTTGAAGGCTATGCTTGGTTGCCAAGGTGCAGGTCAAGAATAGACCTCCACGAGATTGCATTGGTTTCCAGCTATTACATTATTGCTTGTGTTCAAGTCATTCCAGTTCCTTTGATCAAAAACAGTGTGTATCAGTCCCAAAATCCTATCACTACAATCTATTAATGCTACAGTCCTTAACAGTGCAATCCTTAGAAAGTCACTTGCTTAGAAAGGCACAGCAAGCAACTTTATTTTGCTTAGGAGGGCACAGCAAGTGACTTTGTTTGGAATTAAGATCCCTCAAAGGGCAGAAGTGAATGGCAACACAGGGCGACCATGGAATACAGTTGTTCTGTGACTCCCCTCTTCCATGTGACATCTGACAAAACTTTGATTGTGTTCTTTCAAATGTTTGGCATCTTTAATATTTTCCCTGTCGATGGTGTATAGTGGTTGTATCATTTATGTCCATTTTTTATCCCTCCCTCCAAGTAGTTGTGGGCAACATACCTAGTCCATTTTGTCTTCACGTATGTGAGGTCAATTTGGCTAACAGACAGCTTTAAAAGGGGATGAGAAAGATTTGTGGAGGATAGGTCTATCAGTGGCTGCTAGCCATCATCATTAAAGGGAACCTCCAAATTTAGAAGCAGTAAGCCACTGAATACTAGTGCCAGCGGAGATACCGGGGGAAGGCCTCAGCCTTGACACAGGGCTGCCAACATCTAGAACAGTGGTGGCAAACCTATGGCACGGGTGCCAGAGGTGGTACTCAGAGCCCTCTCTGCGGGCACGCGCAAACAGAGTGCCCCCACCCCACACATCTAGGCTGGCCTGGGCCACTGGGCTCAATTATTAGCATTAAACCTAAGACCTTGTTTTGGGGAAGCAGTGTAGGTAACCCTGTTTAGTGCTGTTAAACCCCACTGATTTTTATGGGAAGAACTAAAGCGCAATCCTTTACCTGGGAGTAAGCTTGGTTGCTGGCAATGAGGCTTGCTTCTGAGTAAACCCTCCCAGGGTCATGATTCACCCATTGGAAGAGTTGCACGGTTGCTTCAAAGCAAAGCCACTGACTACCACCAAGCTTACTCCTTAGTAACGCACGCCTTGGAGCCAACTGTTTTTTCTAAACTAAAACCTCCGTATTCAGGTTAAATTGCCGTATTGGCACTTTGCGATAAATAAGTGGGTTTTGGGTTGCAATTTGGGCACTCGGTCTCGAAAAGGTTCGCCATCACTGATCTAGAAGAAGAGTTTGGATTTATATCCCCCCTTTCTCTCTTGTAAGGAGACTCAAAGGGGTTCAAAATCTCCTTTCCTGTAGTAGTGCACTGCCGACCCAGCAGTGCCGTAGTAGAACGTTGGGACGCCGACGGACCTGCGGCCTTGCCGGTCGCATCGCACCCCCACTCCTCATCCCCCATGAGTCACGGGTCGTGAACTGTCTGGCTCAATCACCGGGCGCCAGGGGACAATGATCTTGCCCCCCAGGTGAGGATTAGGCTCCAGGCAGCTGCGGCTCCTCTCCAAGCACGTAGCCAGAATGAGATCATGCATCACCTGATGATCTCCCGACCTCCCGCTCTCCGGAACTCCCCAGTCCTCCCTCCTACTACGCCCGATAGAAGTAACAATAAAAGGTGCCAGGAACCGGCAGGCGGGAGACTCTCGCATGGGAACCATCGGACCTCCTCGGTCTCCCGCTGCTGAGCGATCTCCACTCAGGAGAATGTTATCTCCGCCTCTCGAGTCTCCGTTCTTACGCTTGACCTGGCGTGGAGTGGAGCTACAAGCTGGTGCGAAACCACGGGGGGAATCCTCGAGACCTCCACCCTGCTCACCGTGCAGCCTGGGGAAGGGCAGCGATACTCCAAAGTCCAGCTGGATGTCCGGCGCATCCAGGGACTCACCGTTTTGGTATCGCCTGTCCTTCTGGATCGGCGCATCCAGAAGACACAGCGATCTCTAGGGACACTCTCGTCCGACGGAACACCGGTGAGTATAGGGGAGCTTGCAAAAGCAGAGGCTTATGACAAGCACGTTGATGGCGAACTGGAAAGCGTTAATCTAAATGCGGCGAGGGTCCCCGTAAAGAGAAGGGAGCTGCGCAAATTGGTTGAGGAGATTGAAGCTCAGTGTTCCATGGGTACCCCAGAGGGGGGGACATTGGAATCTTAAGGACTGGGAAAACATCGGGCGCACTCTTCTCGCGACAGGAGCCTCCAGCGGCGCCCGATGTCGCTGCTACTGGCGTGGAGAACAATGTTTTTTGTCGCCATCAGCCCTCGCAGACCCTCACGGCTCTCCCTTGCTGTAGGTCGCTTCCTCCTTTCGATCTTTCACCTTTCAATTTCAACCCCGGAGATTTTTCTCTATCCAACTCAAATTGGACGCTCTACGTCCTTCTGCCCTCAGCTCCTTCAATTCCATTTCGAACTCTCAGCGGCTCAGCAGCTACTGCTTCGCCTTCATTTTCCGCTTAGCCACTTTCGGATTCCTCCGTCAGCAATACTAATGGCGGGGTTTCAAAACTCTCGCCAGAGCGTGTAGCCACGATCTGCAGAAGAAGAAAGAAAACCCTCTGGGCGGGAAGACGATGCCGATATTCTTGCATTGTGCCCCATCCACTTCACAGATACTTGAGGAGGGATGGCATAGTTCGACGAGGTTGTCGATTACCGCCCCCCCTGATTGCTATAATATCCCTCCACCGAAGCTCCGCCATAAGCAATGCTGGCATCTAGGGAGTCACTAGCCCCCATTGAGAGGTGCATGCTGAAGCCATCGCGAAAGGAACCACCTAATGGTTCCAGATGACTGGAAAACCACCTTTAGCATGCTCCCTGGAAAGCCCTGCGCGAAGTTTGTGGTCTGGGAAAGTGAGTTCCGCCAGCAATGCTTCAACAGAGCAGCCACCTCTGGCGGCGCCTACACCGCCGCTCAGCTTTAAGGTTTCGATAAGCTTTTGCCAATCCCAACGATCAGATTGTCCTGCCTGAGGCCACCCTTACGGTCGCCTCTGAGTGCGCCTATAAGGCATTTATCAAAGTCCCCAATGCCGGCCAGCCAACCCAGAGTTTCTCCTCCATCCGGCAAAACCCCCAAGAGCCCTATGCTGAATTTGTGAACAGGCTCCAGGAAGCTCAAGAGGCAGGTAGATGGCGAGGAGGCCCAAAACGAGCTCCTCATGCGCCTCGCATAGGAGAACGCTTCCATGGAGTGCCGTGAGGGCAATTCCCACGGGCCTAGGCAAAATCCTGAACTAGCCGACATGCTTAAGGCTTGCCAGGACGTTGGGTCCTCCGCCCACCACGCCAGCCTCCTAGCCGCAGCACTCACCTCCAGCCGGAGGCAGCCTTAGGATGACTGCTTTACATGCGGCAGACCCGGACACTTCCGAAGGGAGTGTAGGCAGCCCGGTGGGGGGCCTACAATAACCCGATGGAGGGAGTGGGTCCTCCCCAGGAGGAGAGAAGGCCACCTAAAACCCGGTGCCCACGTTGCTGCAGAAGGGTTTCCATTGGAGAGAGCGGTGACTGCCCGCCGGGAGAAACTTCCCCGCCCGGGCGTCTCCCCAGCCCAGGGACCAAGGAGGGGAGGGAGTACTAGGAGGCAGACCCAAACGCCAAGGCCCCTGCTGCCAAAACCACCCCCTCTCGGTGGTATCATCTCGCTCACATGCACTCCAGCCCATCTCCTTTAAGTTCCCCCACCCGAGGGTTCTTGTCGCCCCAACTCAGTATGGCCGAGGCCCATCCCTACCGAGGACAATTGGGCTGGTGCGTTGCCAAAGCGACCTCTGCCGCTGAACAGGGACTTCTGTTCATGCGTCCCCGGAGTGTCGACTCCACGCACCAAGGACCCATCCACCTCCAGGTCTGGACAAACATCCCACAGGAGCTGCCGGCCGGAGCCAGCTGCGCGTCAGCGCTGATTCTCTTGCCCCACGCAAAGCTTGCCCGCTGCCGCACCCAATAAAGGCCTACGCAGCCCCAGCTTAGCCAACATGGCGCAGCGCCTACAATTCACCGTCGCGAGCGGTGGAAGGCGGCTTATCGAGGAGCTCCCGTCCATGTATCTGGAAGCTTCGCCATAGAAGGATGTAAGTTCAAAGGGCCTGGTGGACACCGGCGCTGATGTTACCGTCTATCAGAGCAGCCGTAAGGTGGCCCGACCAGTGGCCGACAACCGAGGCTTGCCCGCACATCACGAAGTGGGAGACAAAGCCAGCAGAGCCTGAACATCCGCCCGCTCACGGTCAACAGCCCAGGACTTGGCGGCAGCTCACAGTCCACCCCATCGTTCTAGACATCCATGTCAATCTCTGGGGAAGAGACCATCGCGAGGTCAGGGTTAAAAGCGACTCTGGTCTGGGATGGGTAAAGCCGAGTCCACGGATCATTGAGTTCCAATCGTGCCTTCGAAGTTGCCTCCTAATTTCCACAGGAAATCTGCTTCCCTCTCCCCTCCCCTTTTCCTTCCGCTTTTTTTTTTTCGACCAGTGCAAAGGCGGAGGAGGGGCCAATTGGCTGAAGCTGGCCCCTCCCTGGATTAGGCAAAATCTGGAGCCCGATCCTGATACGCGCGCCAGCACTGTCAGGACAGGCCCTACAAGCTAGGGAGAGTGCTGCCGCACCAAAATTCACCCATAAACGCTGGTTTGGGCACCCCAACAAGGTTGCTCTCCGGTTTTCTGACTTATTCCGGCCCTTGGCGAGGCCGCCTCTTTACCAGGAAGGCGGTCCCCGCTACGGCAATTCCCCAGATAATTACCGATCACAAAATCTAGCACCACCCAGCTTCCTGCATTGAGCCACCAAGGTCACGGTAAGTGCAACTCCACTTTGCAAAGAAACCCCCCCTTCCTTTCTCCTTTGTGTGTCGCGAGGAATTTGCCCCTCTTCTAATTGCCTGATTGCTTCTGCATTCCTGGACGCACCCATCCCCAAAAGTTGTGCTCCCAAAGCCCCTTTGTGTGTTATTGTTGCTGATTAAGCATGCATACCCACAATCCCCAGAACTCTTGCCTGTTCCCTCCCCCCTCGAGGCTCGGACCCTCGCCTTGACGCACCCTGATGGCGGCTCTGAAGCCAGATTCCCACCAGGGTCGCCTACCCTCCTGCCCTCCCTGGTCAAACAACTAAAGAAAAGAGGAGTGTAGGCGGCCCCCAGGAGGGTTGCATTAGGAAGCAACCTTCACAGGCTGCCAAAGCCTCCCCTCCTTCCCATATATTAAATCTAAAACACTAACTCGATCCCAATCTCCCGCCATCCGGCTCTAGAGACGCTGAGCCTGGCGATGGAACCGACCCCCCAGTAACTCCTGGGAAAGGGGTGTGTGTTTCAGATCCCTCTTCCTACAGGTTCCCGTGGACTCCGATTCGCCATGACAGAGCCAACCCATGGAGATGGCGCCAGGAGGAAACCAACCCCATCCGGAGCATGGAACGCATCTCTCTAAGAAAGGGATCCCGCCCCAGCGATCCGGCAGGAACGCCGTCGCCAACGCCCAAAGACCGAATGACCTGGGAGGAGCGTCAAAGGGCGACACTCACCAAGCCAGGCTCCTAAGCGCTGCTGCGCCAGCAAAGACCCACCCCGAGGCAGCCAGAACCTCTGTGCCGCTCTCTTCGCGATCATCACCACCAACTCAGCGACTCTACCATCCCTTTTGCCTGCTCTGCTGCACTCCTTGCCGAGATGGCAATCCAGCCACCCCCTGGCAAGCTTTCACTCAGACTAGCCAACATCTGGGGAGCAGTTTGCTGCCGCTGCCAACGTCTCCCCATCTTTCTGCCTGGGCCAGGTACTTCTAGGAGTCGGGAGCCTGTTAAGCTCCTGCCTGCTCGCCCACGTCTGCAAAGCACCCGGAGGACTTCCTACAAGCGGAGTCTGGGCTGGAGCCCCTTCATGAATGCCTCATCCATCAGGAGAAATATTCTATGAGCGCCGACTGGGGACCCGTCGTCCAAACCCTCCCGGCGGCGCTCTTTCCCTTGTCACCAAGGCGGTCGCCCCAACCACGAGTCCAACACCTGCGCATCCCGCATCACCGGGCGCAGCCCGAACGGGAAACCGACTCCGAGGGCCCATTCGTCCGGCTCGGCCAGTTGGAACTGCACACACATGGAGTGACATTCCCCGTCTGTTCGGAAACATCCTGCTCCCCAGGGGCTGGTTCTGGACCTGCGGGGAGAGGGCGTTCTTAACTACATCCCGCCACGACTCCCTGCTTCGGAACTCTTTGCTGCCTCAGTCGCCTGCACCATTGTCCTACCCCAGGCTCCACCCGGAGGAGCCCGAACACCGCCGCCGCCCGGCTCAGCCCTGCCTTTCGACCCCTTCCTGTGTCGGAGCCGACAGCGGTCGCCTCTCTCCAGCCGGAGTTAGATCTCCCCTCGCCCAACTTCCCTGAGTAGAGGAGTCCCCGGACTTCGCTTCCTACAATGCTAAGACTATTGGCCGGCTGGCCTGTGCCCTTGCTTTAAGTCCATCAACTCTACCTCCACCGCTCTGGATGCCCTGGCCTCCGAAAGCATAGCTTAAGGAACTTCGATCAAAGCGACCCTAGACAATCGGTGGCCGCTTATTGACTATTTGTTGTTGTTGCATCACCAAGGTTGTGAAGAAGTGTACATAATATGTGTTGTTTTAATCTTTCTGATAATTCCCCACTTGATCCACATGAAAGAGCGTGAAGGTTGCAAGAGAGTTGTATCTAATCTGGAAGTATGATGTTTTGCCCCATTGGTGGTCCAGCCCTCTGGAGCTGGCTGCAGGGAGTGATGGTTGAGTGCTATTGTACGCAGCCTCTGCATTGGTTTGGTATTGTGCCTTGTTATCCGGATCTTGTTTCATTCAATCGCGTGTCCTAACATTGCCTGCTAACGTGTGTATAGAAACCACTTAGCTTTTCCCGCCCTTTACCCCGCCCAACCAAGTTCTAATGTTACACAAGCCCAGCAATTGGTCAATCTTGACCATCACTGTTGCATGGCGAGGAGACAAAGCGATCCGCTTTAAATCGCCCCTTTATGGCGTTTCGACCCCCCGATTTTTTCTAAAATGTAAAAAAAGGAGGAGATGTAGTAGCCGTGCACTGCCCGACTCCAGCAGTAGTGCCGTGGTAGAGACGTTGGGGCGCCCGGCCGGACCTATGCGGCCTTGCCGGTCGCATCGGACCCGCACTCCTCATCCCCATACCGCGGAGATCACGTGGTCGTGTGAACTGTCTGAAAGCTCAATCACCGAGCGCCCAGGGACAATGATCTCTTTGCCCCCAGGTGAGGATTAGGCTCCAGGCAATGCTGTGACGGCTCACTTCCTCCGCGACGTAGCCAGATGAGATCATGCATCACCTGATGATCTCCCGACCTCCCGCTCTCCCGGAACTCCCCCCAGTCCTCCCTCCTACACGCCCCCGATAGAGTAACAATAAAAGGTGCCAGGAACCGGCAGGCGGGAGACTCGCTAGGAACACGGACCTCCGGTCTCCCGCTGCTGGCGATCTCCACCAGATGTTATCTCCGCGTCTCGTCTCGTTCTTACGCTGACCGCGTGGGTCGACTACACTTTCCCTCCCCCCGCCCCTCGTCAGAGGCTTTTACATGGCTTTGGTTAACAGAACACTTGACGACATCCTTCCTCAGCAGAGTCAGACAGCAACTGTTTCCAACTCACTTTTAGCTCTCCCAGAATTCCTGCTGTTGCATGCAAGGCTGTCAAATCCAACAATGATAAAGCCTTCATGCCCTGGTGCTAGCTCTCTAGAGGAACTAGTTGGCCTTTCTTTGAGATGGGATGCTAAACTAGATTGACCACTTGGTCTGATCCACAAAACTTATGGAATTCACCAGCAACAGGGCACTGGTCTGGAGAGCAACTTTTAGCAAGCCCTGATGTTGCTGCACTGTACTTTTCTCTGCCCTTCCTTTGTAACGTGGACTGTCGCTGTGGAACACTGGGACCTGGCATTGCTATAATGACATTAGAAGAAAGCGGGCAGTTGGATTTTGACCCAGCACCTCCTGTCTCTTGCAGCAATTTAGCGTCATCCCAAATCAACACAACAAATGACGCGCTCATTAGTGCCGGGCCCCCTTCTGAAAGAGCAATCTCATTTTTAAAGAGAGAAAACTGCTTTCCAACCTTAATACCTTAAACCAATTAGCCTGCTCTACGCAAATGCCACTTCTTTCTTCATTGTGTTTCAAGTTAATGCTTTCCATGTCAGGAGAGATGTACTTCTTGTAGACGTAACACTCTTTGTTTTATTTTGTACCCGGGACCCGTCTCCTCCTTTACGCACGAGAAAGTTGGAACGCCCTGACTTAATTCGTGAGATATAAAAAGAAACCTCTTATCGGCCTTTCAACTGTGAGCTTAAAAAGAGAAAGGCAGAAAAATCTTACTTTAATATATCAAATGAGATTCTTTTTTCCCCTGATCGTAATGGAGGTCCTGCGTGCTCAAGCGCATTTGGGAATCAGGGCTGTTCCTTTCAGTCAAACAGAAAGGGGTAGAAATATTGTCCGAGAGGCATTTTTGACGAAAGAGTTTGGAGTTCTTTGATTTTTGGCGATGAAGAGGTTCTTCATGTTCCTGTCTCACAAGCCTCTGCATTTATTTGCAAGTGCCAATGAAAACTTCCTGTGTCTCTTAAAACTTTTCACAAAATAGTCTTAGATAATGGAACTATGGAACTATAGCGTGGGACATATCCATCTCCATTGTCTTTTGAGCAGCCTGTTTCGCAAAGTACAAGCTATCTTTTTGGCAGGCCGGAGACCACAATATGGTTAAACGCAGGCCTGATTCATGTACAGCTTTTTTTGGTGTGGTATAAAGATACCCCCAACATAATTTCTCAACATGCATTTCTCATGAATCTGCACCTGCTACACCACAGGTGGTACTTACCATGCCAGAGGGCATGCTAAGGTATATTTACCATACTAAAGATCAAGGGGAAGGTACACCCACAATGATGATAAGAGAAAATTTGTATCCACCAGGCTGAAGACTAAAAAATCACAAGGAATTTTATAGCATCATAGCAGTGTTGAAAAATTATTTCAAAGCAATTTTGTACAATACAGGTACATAGGAACACAGTAATTATTTTTTTCTTTTTTAACACAATAACAGCAACAGCTAGCCAGAATCTAGATAATTACTGGCCTCGTGAAACCTTCAAGGCTGTTCTGTAAAACAAAATAAAAAACATGTTACACAAAACATCACTATATACACGGAACACCAATTCCAGAACAGCCTTGAAGGTACATGATTAAACAGTCATACAAAACACTTGACATAAACAACAGTTAAGCATATCATAAAATATCCCAGAGAGCGGTTTAAATCGGAGTCAATTGCCAATATAAATCCCAATACCACCCAGCCTTATAGATCTTGTTCGGGTGTAAGAAGGGAGCAAGTTTGTTTTCTGATGCTCCAGAGACTAGGGCCATGGTGGCGAACCTTTGGCACTCCAGATGTTATGGACTACAATTCCCATCAGCCCCTGCCAATTGGCCATGCTGGCAAGGGCTGATGGGAATTGTAGTCCATAACATCTGGAGTGCCAAAGGTTCGCCACCACTGGACTAGGATCAGGAGTCATGGGTTCAAGGTGAAGGAAAAGAGAGTTCACCTAAACATCAGGAAAATCTTCCTGACCGTCAGGGCTGTTCGACAGTGGAATGCACCACCTCAGAGTGTGGTGGAGTCTCCTTGTTTGGAGGTTTTTAAACAGGCCAGATGGCCATCTGTTAGGAGTGCTTTGGTTGTGTGTTCCTATATTGCAGGGGGTTGGACTTGATGGCTCTTGGGGTCTCTTCCAACTCTATGATTCTATGAGGGATGTAGACGCAGGGGAAACTGATTTCACGTAGGCCTATATTGACTTCAGTTGTATGCCCAGTGGAATAGTTTGGACCTGCATGCTCTGTGGAATTGCTTAATATTCCACAGACCTCTAATATCTGCCAAGAATGCAAGTCCTGGCTCTGTTGGAAGCCAGCTGTGTATCCTTGGAGATTGGAGATCGGCAGGAGATTGCTCTTGGAGGACCCAGAACTGGCAACTGGAACCCCCGCTCTGGTATGTCCCAACCCAGCCACAGGACTTCGTGTTATTGCTTCTGAAGCTCTCACCAGTTGCCAACAGGGCTGGAGAAAAATACTCTGTCCTTTTCACAGAGGCTCCATCTATGTCATAGGTGTCCAACTCGCGGTCTTCCAGATGTTATGGACTACAGTTCCCATCATCCCCTGCCAGCATGATGCTGGCAGGGGATGATGGGAACTGTAGTCCTTCTGTCAAACTAGCGGCATGATGCTGGCAGGGGATGATGGGAACTGTAGTCCATGACATCTGGAGGGCCGCGAGTTGGACACCTGTGATCTATGTAAATGGGCAGCTGAAACTTTTCATGGCACGAAAATAAATAGCATCCGATCTGGTAAATCATGCCTACTGGTCAGGTGTTAGCTGAGAGAGAACAGCCGGGGCTGATGCCAAGAAACCTTGGATCTATTGACTGAGAACAAAAAATTGGCCTCAGGTTGCTTGAAGGCTTAATTGACCAGAAGGTGAAGTTACACCTTGTTGTGAAATGTGATGGAGAGGAAAAAAACCTAACTAATGTAATCAATGAGATTTTTTTTTAAAAAAATACATTTTGTTTTGAGAATTTATACTTCAGAATTGTATTTGCTGGTACAATCCTGCAGCAGTGGAGTAGGAGGTTAAGAGCTCGTGTATCTAATCTGGAGGAACCGGGTTTGATTCCCAGCTCTGCCGCCTGAGCTGTGGAGGCTTATCTGGGGAATTCAGATTAGCCTGTGCACTCCCACACATGCCAGCTGGGTGACCTTGGGCTAGTCACAGCTTCTTGGAGCTCTCTCAGCCCCACCTACCTCACAGGGTGTTTGTTGTGAGGGGGGAAGGGCAAGGAGATTGTAAGCCCCTTTGAGTCTCCTGCAGGAGAGAAAGGGGGGATATAAATCCAAACTCTTCTTCTTCTCCTACGTTGGAAGTTCAAGACTTAACAGGTGATGAAACTGCTTTGGCTGTATCTGCTGGCTGGCAGAAGGGCTCCTGAACAGCAGAACCCATTTTTGCTTCGGCGTATATTCCTGGAAACAGATTTCCGACAATGTATTGTCGAAGGCTTTCACGGCCAGATTCAACTGGTTCTGGTGGGTTTTCCGGGCTGTGTGGCCGTGGTCTGGTGGATCTTGTTCCTAACATTTTGCCTGCATCTGTGGCTGGCGTCTTTAGAGGTGTATCACAGAGAAAAGCCTGTTTTGTGCAGTGTGAAACAGACTTTTCTCTGTGAGACGCCTCTGAAGATGCCAGCCGCAGATGCAGGCAAAACGTTAGGAACAAGATCCACCAGACCACGGCCACACAGCCCAGAAAACCCACCAGAACCAGATATCTGACAGTTCACTAAACGTTTCTCCCGACATTTGCTATAAATCAAAGAAGGCCAGTAAAAGAGAGAGGAAAAAATAGGGGAAAAAGAGACAAAACAGTAACAGATGAGAGAAACTGTATTAAACATAATTCTTTGTAGTAGAAACCTACATGTGAAACCACATTATCAATTTTCTGCTGGAAGGGACCATGATACTATATTCCCTTATGGATGACAATCTTCTTCCCTTGCCTGCTACCAGAGGACTTTGTGCAAGGTTTTTTTTTTTTTAATTAGTTGCTATACTAGTACAGCGTTATAACACTATTATAGCCATAACCATGTTTTTAGAAAAGCCATCTGGGGAGAGAGAGCTTACTGGCAGCCTCGTCAGCAGGAGCAGACGGTGTTCTAGCTAAAGGGGGAAGCGGCTTTTGGAAAACAGTTCACTCAAGACTTGTTGCTTTTAAATAGAAATGGACGCTATTTATTGTTAAAGAAATCCATCCTGTGATTGGAAAGGCATTATAGGCAGAGGTGGGATCCAGCAGGTTCTCACAGGTTCCCGAGAGTAGGTTACTAATTATTTGTGTGTGCCAAGAGGGGGTGACTAATTGGTGATTTTGCCACTTGATTTTTGCCTTCGTTACGCCCCTCCTCTCGGCAGTAGCGCGCAGAACTTGAAGCAGTCTAGCAGGAGGTGCACCGGCGTGCGTGGCAGCCTGCGTCTGCGTGCATTCGTTTCCCGCCCAAGAACCGGCGCAGTGGCTGTGTCCTTGCCACAGCTCCGCCCAGGAATGCCCCACCCCCAGAATGCCCAGCCACGCCCCAGAATGCCCCGCCCAGCCCCATTGGTGCTGCGCCAGAGTTTGAATCCCACCACCATGGGAACCTGTTACTAAAATTTTTGGATCCCACCACTGATTATAGGCAGTCTAGATATCTAACAATTGGATGAAGAGAGGCTTGGAGAAAGCATGGGTTGTTGAGGGAGGGGGAGAGAGAGAGAGAGAGAGAGAGAGAGAGAGAGAGAGAGAGAGAGAGAGAGAGAGAAGGACGGATGGACAGCAAGCATAAAGACAGTAAGAGAAGGAAGTAGCTTAAAGGAAGTAAGTTCTCTAAAATTAGCATTCTGGGCAGAGGCGTATCTGTGGAAAATGTAGCCGAGTGCAAAATCTAAGTTTTCCGCCCCTCCATATGGGTAGCTGCCCTCCCCCGCGACAACCAAACAGGGGTTTTTTTGCGCCAGGTCTTGAAGTCAGTGTATGGACACGGGGGGAAGGAGGGTTTTGCATGGGTTTTTTTTTCCACCGGGTTCCAGATATTGAACATGAACGGAAATCCACTCTCAAACCAAACCCTTCCTGGAGTGCACGTGTCATTTTCTGCCCGGTGTTTTCCCCCAGCGGGAGAGGAGGACTTGAGCAGAAATGCAACCCTTCTTTCCGTGTGTCTGTTCTTAAAGCTTTTGCTTTGCTGACAGCAGCCCATTATCCCGCGATGCGTGCACGCTAAGCGGCAGTGGCGAGCGAACGCTGTCGCCGTCCTTTGGTTGCTCTAATTCAAAGTGATGGGGCGGGCTCCATCGTATGACCTCGCATTTCAGGCCGGGTGGTGTGAAGCTCTGCCAAAAGGACAAACGTCGACGCTTCCCTGCAAACCAGATCTGTGTGGCAGGGTCACATTAAGGCAGGAACAGAACGAGCGGCACAGAACTTCACGCTCGGGTGCTGCCGGCAGACAGAAGCTGGTCTCCAACCTGTTCCGTATCCACCTGACTATCCTAGAGTATTCCAGCTCACCGATGATAACATCAGGTGGCTCCCTGGCCAAAACCAGTATTGAAATCAAGGTCAAAGACATCCCCACCATCGAGTAAACTCGTCACTCGATCAAAGAAAGAAATGCCCTTATTTTGACCCATAGGAGCCAGCTGCTGTGGGTCTCTCCAAGGCTGCTCAGGGGAGTCCCAGCTAGGGTCACCAGTTTTGGGTTGGGTAATACCTGGAGATTTTGGAGGTGGAGCCTGAGGAAGGGAGGGACCTCAATACAGTATGTCACAGATTCTATCCTCCATAGTCGCTATTTTCTCCAGGAGAAATGATCAGGGTCACCTCAAGACCCGTTATAATATTGGAAGATGTCCAGATGCCACCTGAAAGTTGAACAGTAGAATCATGGAAGGGCCAGACAGGCCATCTAGTCCAACCCCTGCTCAATGCAGGAACAGCCCAAAGCTATAAGAAAAGGGGAGTTCACCCCAGAGGTGGGATCCAGCTGGTTCTCACAGGTTCCCGAGAGTAGGTTACTAATTATTGGTGTGTGCCGAGAGGGGGTTACTAATTGGTGGTTTTGCAACGTGATTTTCGCCTTAGTTACGCCCCTCCTCTCAGCAGTAGCGCGCAGAACTGGAAGCAGTCTAACAGGAGGTGCACCGGCGTGCGTGGCAGCCTGTGCCTGCGTGCATTCGTTTCCCGCCTAAGGACCGGCGCAGCGGCTGCGTCCTTGCCACAGCCCTGCCCAGGAATGCCCTGCCCCCGGAATGCCCTGCCACGCCCCCGTTGTGCCCCGCCCAGCCCCATTGGCACTATGCCACAGTTTGAATCCCACCACCATGGGAACCTGTTACTAAAATTTTTGGATCCCACCACTGGTTCACCCCTTTCAATTTCTTAAAGAGAACAGTTTTGTCCCCCCACAATCTCCCCTTTTCCAGACTGAAGATTCCCTAGTTCCAGGTTACTTAGCCCTTTCCTCATAGGGCTTGGTCTACAGGCCTCTGCTCATCCTTGCCGCTCTCCTCTGCGCCTGTTCCATTCTGTCCAGGTCCTTTTTTGAAGTGAGGGTTCCAGAATATGCTTTGAATGCGTGTTTCTGAATGGCAGGGGGTTGGACTTGATAGCCCTTGGGATCTCTTCCAACCCTATGATTCTATGATTCTATGAACTGTACACAGTAATCCGGGTGCATATGCATTGAACTACGGAACTGTGACATCGTTCAATTTGAACATTATGCCCCTGTTGATAGGTTGGCAACCCTAGAGCAAGGGTCTGCAACCTGCGGCTCTTCAGATGTTCGTGGACTACGAATCCCATCAGCCCCTGCCAGCATGGCCAATTGGGAGGGAGCCACCTGATGTTATAATCGGTGAGCTGGAATACTCTAGTATAGTTTGGTGGATATGGAATAGGTTGGAGACCAGTTTTTGTCTGCCGGTGTAACCCCCATGCTCAGAATGGGTTGACTCAGAAAGGGGTGGAGACTCAAAGCAGCAAGAGGGTGCAGAGCTCATGTAGTTTGGAGGAGACAATGCTACCAGACTCGGACCTTAGTTTGTATAAGCCCTTAACACCTTGTTAAGGTAACTGCAATGTTGTTGGGAACTAGTGGGAAGGTAGTTGTTTATTTTTGCTATGTTGTAAATGTTGGAGTTTATTGTTTCAGGGCTTCTTTTTGTGGTTGTAATGGGTGAGAGTTCTCCTGGAAACCTTCATCATGTTGAATCCTGTTCACCAAGCCCTTGGAGTCTTCAGGAGCCAACCCACTTGCAAAGAAGAATTGGACTTGGCAGTATCAGTAGATTGTAAATATAAGGACTTGAAAATGCAACCTGAACAGGACCTTGAAGTGTGATGTTAAATGTTGATGTTATATGTTATATGTTAAGAAAGTAAACCATTTTGTTTTTTTAATTTGTTGTTGCAAACTCATTCCAAGTTCTGCCCCACAGAACCCACAGGTAGAGGTTACACCGGCAGCACCCAAGTGTGAAGTTCAGTGCCGTTCTTTCTGTTCCTGTGTTAATGTGACCCTGCAACACAGATCTGGTTTGCAGGGAAGCGTCGACGTTTGTCCTTTTGGCAGAGCTTCACACCACCCGGCCTGAAATGGATTTGTAGTCCATGAACATCTGGAGAGCCACAGGTTGCAGACCCCGTCCTAGAACCAACAGAAGGGAGCAGGAAGAACCTGGTGCTACAAACATATGGATGCCAGGTATCTGCTGGCAACCAGTGGGAGAAATTGCTGGCAACACTGATTCAGTGTTTCAGCCATATCACTGGAAATAGAGTGATGTCACTTCCAGCACACGCCAGAACTGTCGACATTGTGGAGACATTCTGGCATTTAAGCAAAAAACTCTATGGCAGAAGCTGTATTACCATAGAGTCTTTTCCTACCATTACATTTTTTTTCTCATGCTGATGACCTATCACTGGAGAGATGGACAGAGGTGGGATCCAGCAGGTTCTCACAGGTTCCCGAGAGTAGGTTACTAATTATTTGTGTGTGCCGAGAGGGGGTTACTAATTGGTGATTTTGCCACGTGATTTTTGCCTTAGTTACGCCCCTCCTCCGCTCCTCAGTAGTAGCGTGCAGAACTTGAAACAGTCTAGCAGGAGGTGCACCGGCGTGCATGGCAGCCTGCGCCTGCGTGTATTCGTTTCCCGCCCAAGGACTGGCACAGTGGCTGCGTCCTTGCCATAGCCCCACCCAGGAATGCCCGGCCATGCCCCCATGATGCCCCGCCCAGCCCCATTGGCTCTACGCCACAGTTTGAATCCCACCACCATGGGAACCTGTTACTAAAATTTTTGGATCCCACCACTGGAGATGGACCCATAAAATTGACAAGGTCTAGCAAGCTAAGATAGCAAAAAAAGAAAAAAGAAAAGGCAGCAAACCGTCTTCCGAAATGCATGGAAACAACGACAAAGTAGAGGGTGGGCAAAATTGTGGCTTGTTTAAGGACTCTTCACAGGAGGAGAATCACTGTGCAAACAAGAAACCCCGGGAAAGCCCCACTGTGAAGCAAACAGCCGCTGGGTGAGATGTGCGTGCATAAATGCCCAACCAACAACTTAGAAGGTGTAACTCTGCTTAGAATGACCCCTTTAGTTACTGCACTGTATCATTAGCCTTATATTCCAAAGATTAGATAATGTTGAATTTTTTTTTTGCTAGGGGGGAATGAAATGGTGCTATTTTAATCAACATTTTTTGGCAGTTCGGCTTTTTCTGCTGCCGCTGTGCTGCTACGCCGTAATTTTAATGGCTTTTTGAGATTTTATGGTGATATACGAGTTGCTTTGATTCACTTGAACCGTTGGGATTTCGTATGCTGCTCGCAAGTTCCATTTGGACCATGTGGTGCTATATCAATCTGACAAATTACATCTGCTTTCAGATACTAAAATGCCCGGATCCTGAGCACATTTGCCCAGAAAAAAAATTCCACTTATTTCTCCACAGCTTAGCTTCAAATAAACTTGTCGAGAGTTTTAAGGAATGCCCTCCTCCTCTCTGTGTCATTAGCGGTCTAATTTTCCATAGCTAGCCATGGCTACCTACTACTTGTGATCTATCAGCATAATGAAACCTGTCAGTGTGAGGTATGCCACACGCCAGGTGGTTCTTAAATGGTAATTGCAAAGTTGTACTAAGTGACAAACTAGGGCCATTTCCACACAGCACAATCATACCCGAGTACATCTGGTTTCTTACAATCCGGGTTTGTTTTGTCCTGGTTTCTCCCTTGCATGGCTGCCTGTTTTGTGAAGGAATCCAGTGAAGACCGGGAGGAAATGCTCCAATTTCTTTCACACGAGCCTGGGACTTCTGTATTTACATTGCAAGCGTATATGAGCATGCGTGCTGTCCTGCATTCTGATTGGCTCTTGTTTTTGAGTGGCAGCTTGAATAAACATCAGGAGGGTAGATCGGGGGGGGGGCAGAGAGGGCGGGCAGATCAGGCAGCAAGGCAGGAAAAATAAACCGTTTCTGCTCCCTTGGTGTTCGCACAGTAGTGGTCTCACCCTGGGAGTTTGGAAAAGAATCACCAATGTGGCGATTTTTTAGTACCCCGGGAGGAGGGAGATATCGTGGGGCAAACCCTCTTGAGCAGTGGTTCCCAAACTTATTTGGCCTACCGCCCCCTTTCCAGAAAAAATATTACTTAGCACCCCCTGGAAATTATTTTTTTAAATTTTTAATAGCAATTAAACAGAAAGATATATGTATTAATGTTTCTACCTGTGGCCATTACTGCCCCCCTGGATCGCTGCAGCACCCACCAGGGGGCGGTAGCGCCCACTTTGGGAATCACTGCTCTTGAGGATCGAGAACTATGCGAAATTCTTGTATGGAACGGGGTATTTTTCTTGCTCAACCCAGTATATTTAGACCGTGCAGAAATGGCCTAGGTGAGACATCAGGGGAATCACAGGGTGGACCCAACCAGCTTTTGAGTCAATGAAAATCTGATCAGCTTTTGAGTCATTAAAAAAGACTTGGTTGGGGATCTCAAGACCTGCATGACAAAAGTTGTGTGGGACAGAGGATGTGGTAAATAGAAGAAAAAAAAAGAAAGCTTTTTAAAAGTTGATTGGATTCAGCCCTATTAATGGATCTTTTTAATGCTGGAGGAACTCGGAGGCAGGAATCCCTGCATTTTCTTTCTTCTGAGCCATGTCTATTTTTCACCAGCTACTGATATTCAGAGGTACGCTGCTGGCCTGCCAAGTCCCTGGTCATGATGAGGGATCCCCAAACTGAGCTCTCATTGGCTGCTGCTGCTCCAAGCAGCAGTGGGGAATTTTTTTAAAAAGCTTGTTAGAATTGCAAGCATAACGACGTCACTTACAGGGAAAACCCAGAGGTGACAGAGGCCCTTTCCGCACGGGCACCAAGCGGGGGTGCATTGGCATAAACAATGCTGATGCACCCCCTGGGACCGTTCACATGGATGGTCCTGGCAGGGTGGCAGGCGGCGGCGCAACCTTCGCACAGGCTGCACCATCGAGGAATGCCGTACCTCTCCTCCTGGCTTCCAGCATGTCGCAGAGGCCAGGGGACCCCCCCCACAGGCTGGAGCGGTGACTCTGGAGTCACGGGCCAGGGAGGCATGTCCCCTGGCCTCTGTGACGCGCCAGAAGCCAGGAGGAGAGGTACGGCGTTCCGCGACTGTGGGGGGAAATGGCGCCTTCCAGCCGCTGCCGTTTGCATGGCAGCAGTTGGAAGACGCTGCTTCCGAAAAACCTCTCTCAGGGAGCAAGGTTTGGAAGCAGCGCCTTCGCGTCACTTGGGGGTGGCAAGGCCGGCGCTGCTGCGTCGGCTGTGCGAACCCCTCCCCAGGGATGCAGTTTTTAGCATCCCTGGGTCGCTGTTATCGCCCGTGCGGAAACAGCCAGAGATAGCTCAAGGAGTTGCTGAAAACCATCTGGTAAAACCATAGAGTTTCTTGCAACTCCTAGAGTGCCCAATATCACATCTGGGTTTTCCTCAGAAGTGACGTCACCGTGCTCATGGAGCTGCCCCCTGTCATGTCTTTGCCCCCAACTCTCCTGCTGGTTTTCAGGTTCAGCGTAGCAAACCAATGTACTGTCTTAGAACATGGAGCTTCGGTTTAAGAGGTAATAGCTACCGATGGATCAATCCTTCACTTCTTCTAATCACATTTTTAACGCCATCTAGAAGAACGAGATGTGGTCATCAGAAAGGCTGGTTTATGCAACTTGTCTAATTCCAGTGAGTTGCCTCTCACTTACACTTGTGCAGAATGAGAACGGAACCTTGAGTCGTAGACTGCAGATTTTAAAGGAAAAGCGTTTCTACTTGATATGTACTGTGTGACAGTTAAGTGAAGGCAGCTGCCGTCTTGTCAATCTTGCAAAAATCTTCCAATTTCATTCCACATCCATAAAGAATGCCAATCCAGAGAGGAACTGACAACCAATGCTTTGTGACAGATGAAGACAATGGCACCACAGAAGCAACACAAAGGATCTATCTTCGAAAATCCTCCAAAGAATTGTGATGATAGTGGCTGAAGCATCTCCGCGAGAGACAATGAAGAAAGCAACATTCAATTCTTCTTCCCAAATCTGATTTTTTTAAAGTGAGGAGAGGGGAGTTAAGAACATAAGAACATAAGAACAAGCCAGCTGGATCAGACCAAAGTCCATCTAGTCCAGCTCTCTGCTACTCGCAGTGGCCCACCAGGTGCCTTTGGGAGCTCACATGTAGGATGTGAACGCAATGGCCTTCTGCGGCTGTTGCTCCCGATCACCTGGTCTGTTAAGGCATTTGCAATCTCAGATCAAGGAGGATTAAGATTGATAGCCATAAATCGACTTCTCCTCCATAAATCTGTCCAAGCCCCTTTTAAAGCTATCCAGGTTAGTGGCCATCACCACCTCCTGTGGCAGCATATTCCAAACACCAATCACCATAATCACCGCGTTCGCGGTAGAAGAAGGTGTTTCGCTTTTGATTAGTCCCCTAATTCTTCCCCAGCATTTTTTTCAATGAATGCCCCCCCTGGTTTCTAGTATTGTGAGAAAAGAGAAAAAATTTCTCTCTGTCAGCATTACCTCTACCCCCATGCATAATTTTGTACAGACTTCAATCATATCCCCCCCCTCGGCATGCCTCCTCTCCAGGCTAAACTGAGGGTCCCCAAGCGGCTGCAGCCTCTCCTCATACGGGAAGGTTGCTCGTCCAATCAACTCAATCATCCCTTGTTGCCCTTGTCTGCACTTTTTTTCTATCTCCTCAATATCCTTGTCGCGCGGGGATGCTCGCGACCAGAACTGGGACACAGTTACTCCAGGAGTATGTGAGTAGCACCACTGTTTTTATATAAAGAGGGCATGACAATCTTTGCAGTTTTATTCTCGAATTCGCTTTCCTAATTATCCCCAGCATAAGAGTTTGCCTTTTTTACAGCTGCCATGCATTGAGTTGACATTCCCATGGAACTGTCAGCTTAAGAGCGCCAAATCCTTTCCTGGTCTGTGACTGATAGCACTGACCCTGTGGCAAGCGTGTATCAATGAAGTTTGGATTTTTTGCTTCTATGTGCATCACTTTGCATTTTGCTCACATTGAACTACGGTACGCGAACACAAGGCCCAGCTCACCTGAATTTATCAAGGTCGGCAGGAGCTCTTAGCAATCCTTTGTGGATTTCTCCGCCACCTACATAATTTGGTATCATCTGCAAAAGCTTGGCCACCACGCTACCACCCTGCTTCCAGGTCATTTTATAGGAATAGGTTAAAGAGCACCCTGGTCCCTGGCGGGTCGCTTGGGAGACACCTCCCGACATGTCTCCATTGTAGAGAACTTTTATTTACGCCCTCTTTGTTTCTCGTTTCTCAACCAGTTTTTTTTTAATCCATGGGAGGGACTTCCCCTCTTATTCCTTCATTGCTGAGTTTTTCTCAACAGTCTCTGGTGAGGAACTTTTGTCAAAAGCCTTTTGGAACACGATCCAAGTAGACAATGTCCGCGGTTCACCTATCCCACATGCCTGTTTACACCCTCAAAGAACTCTGAAGTAAGTTTTGTAAGACAGGATTTGCCTCTGCAAAAGCCATGCTGATATATCTCAGCAGGTCATGCTTTTCATACATCATTTTATAATTTTATCTTTAATGATAAGATTCTGCTAATTTACCAGGAACAGATGTCAGGCTGACATGCCTGTAATTTTCCGGTTCCCTGGTCAGCGCCTTTCTTAAAGATTGGTGTGACATTGGCCAAATATTTCCGTCGCTTCAGGGATGGAGCCTGATTTCAGGGATAAAGTTGCATATTAAAAGTGAAAGATCAACAATTTCGTAGCTTGAGCTCTTCAAAGAACTCTTAAGGTGAATGCAATCTCTGGGCCAGAGGATTTGGTAACATTTGGATTTATCAATGGCTGCCAAGAACTTCTTCCTTGTCTACCACTATCTTCGCTAGTTCCTCGGATTCGCCTCCTAAGAAGCTTGGTTCAGGTGCAGGAATGTTCCTCATATCCTCTTGGGTGAAGACAGATGCAAAGAGTCATTCAGCTTCTCTGCAATCTCCTGCCATCTTTTAGCACGCCCTTTGTTCCTTCCAGTCATCTAACTTGGGCTTTTCACCGCTTCCCTTGCTGGCTTCCTGCTTTTTTGATGTATGAAGAACTGTTTGTTGCTGAGATGTACTTGATGTTACGCAGCCATGTGATTTCCTCATAATCCTTTTTGCCTCACTTACAGCTAACTTGCTTCTCTTTTGCCACCATTTGTGTTCCCTCTCATATTCTTCATCAAAGTCCAAACTGGACTTCCATTTCCTAAAAGACATTTTCTTTTTTCTGATAATTTCCTCAACCTCTCTTGTTACCCATGGTGGCTTTCTTTTGGACTGGGTGCTGCCTTTTTTCTAACCTGTGGAACACATTTCCAGCTGAGCTTTATTACTGTGTTTTTTTAAATAACCTCCAAGCACATCCTGGACAGGTTTGACTCTCTTGATTTTCCCTTTCAGCTTCCTCGCTTTACTATCCCTCATCTTTGAGAAATTTCCCTTTCCTGAAGGCGAATGTAACTTCTACATTAGTTAGTGATTACCACTTGTTAAATAACTGAGATTTTGAGATCTGACAGCATTGTGATGCGGCTGTTCCTACTCGGCTCAACAACACTGACTTCCTGCGCCAGGTCCTGGGTCCCCACATAGAATTAGATCTGGGATCACTCCTGGTTGGTTCCACAACCATCTGCTCTAAACCACAGTCATTTAACGCATATCCAGGAATGCTCTCTCCTTACTATCGAGCCTGAACATGCATTTTTTCAGTTTATATGGGGATAGTTAAAATCACCCATTACCACTACATTTTGTTTTTTGTTGGCCTCTCTAATTTCTTTTTCCATCTCAGAATCCTCTCTGCTGTGCACTTTGGTCTGGGGGGATGATAATATATTCCTAATATTAAACTGTCCTTCACACACCTGAAGTATTGAAGTATCCACGAAGTGATTCTGTAGAGAACCAGCTCACCTTGCATTGTCTATTTTATGTGATACTATGCTCTCTTTGATGTAAAGAACAACTCCACCCCAATGTAGCACTGTCCAATCCTTCCTATAGAACCTGTAGCCTGGTATAACAGCATCCTGACTAGTTCTCCCTCGATTCCACCATGTCTCTGTAATGCCCACTATATCAAAGTCCTCCTTCAAAACTCTGTGCTCTAGCTCCCCATTTTAGGTCAGATGCTTCTACTATTAGCATAGAGACACCTGTATACCCTGTCTCTGTCCTTAACCCACCAGAGTTTATGTGCTTTACCCTCAAGTCTTTTGCGAATACTATCCTTGTCACATGCGCATTGCTATGTTCACAAGCTTGTATGTGGTTTGGATTTAGAAAGACTGCTCCTCTCTGTCTGCATCCCCATAGATGCTGTATTCGAACCCGAAGTCACCTCAGCTCCTGTAGGAAAAAAAAAACTTTCCCCAGTGATCGGTTAAAAGCTGTTCTGCCACCTTTTAATGTTGGCGCCAGCAGCGCTGGTTCCCTCTTTGGTTAAGATGAAGCCACGTCCGTTTGGCCACTGAGCCTGCCTTGTCCCAAAGGTTCCCCAGTTCCGCAGCAAATCCTACAAACCTCTGCCTTCCACCACCTTCTCATCCATGCGTTGAGACCCTATATCTCAGCGCCTGCTTCAATACGCGTGGAGCGAATTTAGCATTTCACAAGGAAATGCCGCATGGAGGTCCTGGACAACCTGTTTCAGCAGCTAAATTTAGCTTCAGAACCTCCTGGCTACATTTCCAATAGCCGTTGGTGCCAATGGACCACCCACTGCTGACTCCGCAGCACTGTCACAAAGCCTATCTAAGGCGTGACATCTGCAACTTAACCGCTCCAGGCAGGCAAGTCACCATCGCGGTCATCCGCCTCTCCTGACCAACTCTCTGCATTTCTAATGATCGAATCACCACTACAAGGAGCCCCACCTCCCGGTATCCTCGTCTTGAAGGATAGCTGATCACCAGTTAAGGAAGGGATCCCATCTAGGAGCATCTTCCCCACACCTCAGACTGCTTTCCTCAAGTCCAAGACCTTGATTCTCCATGACATCTGAAGAGATGTCACCTTGGGAGATGAGACCCGGCTGTTAAGTCCCTGAAACCTCTCTGTCCGCCCTCTCTACTCTTTCAGCTTCTCCAGGTCTGCCACCTTGGCTCTGAAACGCCTGCGTTCCTTGAGTGCCAGGAGCTCATTGTGAGGGGCACACCCGACTTCTATACAAGTGGCAGATAGTCATGCTCGCGGCACTCAGTGCAAAACACTGGAAAAGCCCCCCCTCCCCTGCTGGCTTTCTGCCTTCATATCTGATTTGTTTAGATATTTCATCAGTGGCTTTTGATGGTGCCCCCCTGGAGCCTATCTGCACACATACTATCCTGTCAAATATGTCCTTATTAATTTAAAAACAAAAATTAGAATTAAGTGCCTTGGCCCTGTTAGGCGTGGCATACGCTAGTCAGAGACTGAACTAAAGCCCCTCTTAGGACAAAGAGGAACAAGAGATGAACTCATTAGCCTATTTAAGCCCCACCTTCCAGATTTAGCAGCCTTAGCTCACAGGAGCCTTACAGGAGAAAAAAGAGATAACCCTGTTAAAATACACTGTTTTAAAAGCTGTGGCTTTGAGAAAAGCCCTCCAAAATGAACACCAGCAGGTCACTCTGCTCTTCCTGGCCAAGTCTTCTTCTGCTGCTCCTCTCTGCTGTGGTTCCAGAGGACTGAACTGAAGCTCCCCACCTCTCGGGACAAAAGCCCCACCTCTTAGGACAAGAGGAACAAGAGATGAACTCCTGTTAGCCCCCTGTTAAAGCCCCACCTTCAGATTCAGCAGCCTTAGCTCACAGGAACTACAAGGAGAAAAGAGATAACCTGTTAAAATACACTGTTTTAAAAGCTTGTGGCTTCCAGGAAAAGCCACTCCAAAATCAGACACCAGCGAGTCACTCTGCTCTTCTGGCCAGAATCTTCTTCTGCTGCTACTCCTCTCTGCTGGTTCCAGAGACTGAACTAAAGCCCCACCTCTCAGGACAAAAGCCCCACCTCTCAGGACAAAGAGGAACAAGAGATGAACTCTGTTAACCCCTGTTAAGCCCCACCTTCCAGATTCAGCAGCCTTAGCTCACAGGAGCCTTACAAGGAGAAAAAGAGATAACCCCTGTTAAAATACACTGTTTTAAAAGCTGTAGCTTTGAGAAAAGCCCTCCAAAATGAACACCAGCAGGTCACTCTGCTCTTCCTGGCCAAGTCTTCTTCCCACTGCTGCTACTCCTCTCCAAGTTCTCATAGTAACCATCCAACCAGCATGGTGTAGTGGTTGACAGAGATGGTCTTTAATCTGGAGAACCAGGTTCGATTCCCCACTCCTCCACATGAGCAGCAGACTCTCATCCAGTGAACTGGATTTGTTTCCTTGCTCCTACACATGAAGTCTGCTGGAGGACCTTGGGCTAGTCACAGTTCTCTCAGAACTCTCTCAGCCTCATCTACCTCACAATGTATTTGTTGTGGGGAGAGGAAAGGAAGGCGTTTGTAAGCTACTTTGAGACTCCTTACAGCTGAGAAAAGTAGGGTATAAATCTTCTTCTTCATCATCTGAAGATAAAGTGAAGGGCCTCTTCCGCACACGCAAAATAATGCGTTTTCAAACCACTTTCACAACTGTTTGCAAGTGGATTTTGCCATTCCGCACAGCTTCAAAGAGCACTGAAAGCAGTTCGAAAGTGCATTATTCTGCATGTGCGGAATGAGCCCTAGATTCTTTCGGGGTTCCCCGTGGTTTGTTTCTTTCAAATCCCTTTTGCGCATTGAAATGGTTAGCTTGTTTTAATGGCATTTCAATACGTTTGCAAACTGCTTTGGATCTTCCTTGAGAACGAAAAAGGGAGGGCTACCTGGTTAAATAAATGGTCGGAAAGCGGAACAAAGGCAAGCAACGCTGTGGTGCAAAATTGGATTGTCCCCCTGGCTGTTAATAGGAGAGTGAAATCCAGGGTGCCGCATTTATCACACACCCCTGATTACTGGGTATGTGGCCCAAAATTACTCCTTTTTCCTTCCCCTCTGAGGAGCGCTATGCCGATGAGCCCTCTGTATAATAAGCCCTCTGCTCCATCCACACTATACTCGTTTACATCCATGAGGTTTGGAAAAGCTTTTTTTTGCTTTTGCTTGGTTTTCTTCCCCCCTCCCCCCCATACGTTAGCATTTCTCAACCCTGCAGGGCTTACTTAATGCATCCAATTCATGTCAAACAAAATAAAGCTGGTGACACAGAGCCCTTGGGTTCAACGTCTCCAGCTAAGAGTGTCACTGGAGATTGGCAAAAGGCAGGGACGCGGAGTGACAGGCCATGATAGATGGCAAGGATTTAAAAGGGCACGGTTATCTCGCTATCACGAGCTGGCCAGCTTGGACCAGCCTGGGTCACGTTAATCTGATCTCGAGACCTTTTCCACAAAAGACGGCTTTTCGCGAGGCTTGGAAGCAGATTAACGTTGGTCCGTTCCGTACGGCTCAAATAAGACATCCCGAGGTTGCCAAAAAGGCTTATTGGGGAGCAACTCTGCACAGCTTTTCCCCCCAGACATCCTCAGGATCAGTGGTGGGATCCAAAAATTTTAGTAACAGGTTCCCATGGTGGTGGGATTCAAACTGTGGCGTAGCGCCAATGGGGCTGGGCTGGGCACGGCAGGGGCGTGGCTGGGCATTCCGGGGGCAGGGCATTCCTGGGCGGGGCTGTGGCAAGCCGCTGTGCCGGTCCTTGGGCGGGAAACGACTGCACGCACGCGCAGGCTGCCATGCACGCCGGTGCACCTCCTGCTAGACTGCTTCAAGTTCTGCACGCTACTGCTGAGAGGAGGGGCGTGACTAAGGCAAAAATCACGTGGCAAAATCACCAATTAGTAACCCCCTCTCGGCACACACAAATAATTGGTAACCTACTCTCGGGAACCTGTGAGAACCTGCTGGATCCCACCTCTGCTCAGGATGCCTTGTTTCTCCTCAAGGTGTCTTTTTCGAGAATGCTGTAAAGTACACCTTTCCCCCCTAAGCTGCCTGTGAAACATCCCCTGCTTAGCTGTGCAGAATAAAGAGCTCAGGAGGCATCTTATTTTTCTTGCCTGACCATTTTGCTCTCTGGCCTCAACTTGCGCCCAACATTTCCCTGCCGCCATTTGCTGAAGGTTGTCCCAGGGTGTTTGCTCTGCAGGCTCCGATCCTGGGTGCCATTTCCATACAAAAAGTATACAGTTTCACCCAGCTCATTCTGCAGGTTTTGGCAATATATAGCTTTCCTTTTAAGAAAATTCCAATGAACTATCTCTGTAACTGTCAGAGTCTTGGTCAGTTGCTTGAGTTTGGATTTATTAAGAACATAAGAACATAAGAACGAGCCTGCTGGATCAGAGCAGAGTCCATCTAGTCCAGCACTCTGGTACTCACAGTGGCCCACCAGGTGCCTTTGGGAGCTCACCTGCAGGAGGTGAAAGCAATGGCCTTCTGCTGCTGCTGCTGCTCCCGAGCACCTGGTCTGCTAAGGCATTTGCAATCTGAGATCAAGGAGGATCAAGATTGCAAATTATTGAGTTTGGATTTATATCACCCACTTTGTCTCCTGTAAGGAGACTCAAAGGGGCTTCCAATCTCCTTTCCCTTCCTCTCCCCACAACAGGTAGATGGGGCTGAGAGAGTTCCAAAGAACTGTGACTAGCACAAGGTCACCCAGCTGGCATGTGTTGGAGTGCACAAGCTAATCTGGTTTCTGTTCCCCAGGCGCACGCCCAGTGCCATGCGCCCCCTGTCCCCTGGAAGCTCCGCCTCTGGTTCTCCTTCAAGGAGATGATGAGGAAGAGGAGTTTGAATTCATACCCTGCTTTTCTTAATCATAATAAGTCTGAAAGTGGCTTACAAACTCCGTTCCCTTCCTCTGCCCACAACAGACACCTTGTGAGTCAGGTGGGGCTGAGAGAGCTTGGAGAGAACTTTGACTACTAGCCCAAGGTCATGAAGCAGGCTTCGTGTGGAGTAGTGGGGAAACAAATCCAGTTCACCAGAGTCCACCACTTATAACCGCTCCACCATGGTGGAGTACATCAGCTGGTTTACCGCTTAAAAAGTACCCCCCCCCCAGACATTTGAAAAAAACCAGAATAATACAGAAATACTAAAAGAAGTAAGAACTTGGCCAAAAGCGAATACATATCCAATTCAGCAGATTAAAAATTATCACTGAAAAGCGGCGGACAGACACTTAAATGGAAGAGCATGGCATAATATTTGTACTGAAACACCCTAGCAGTGTTCCAAGAACAGTCTCTGAAAAAGATCAGCATACATGAACTATGGGATCTTTCCTTGTGCAGAGAATTAAAAAGGGAAACGTTCAATCATCTCATTTCCCCTCTCCCCAAATGCATTCTTGAAGGCTGGTGGCTGGGCCACATGATTTTGCTCAGTGCAGAGATTCTTGCCCCATAATTTCTCTGACCTAAATTCTGAACCTCTGTTCCCCTGTAACATTGTCACATCATGCAACCTAAAAGCTACAAGCCCCAGAAGGCTGCTAGGAGAGAACAGAAAAGTAGGGAAGAGGCACAGGATTGTACAATTCAATGCCTATTATTGCACCGTTGATTTCCCAGATACAAACCATGCAATCTCAGCTTTCCTTGTGGATTGTACACCTTAGGACTCTATGCCCACTGCCATGAGAGGCATGGCATGGTGGGTAAGTGGGTAGATCAGGCTAACTAGAGAGCCAGTGTGGTGTAGTGGTTAAGAGAGAGAGAGAGAGAGAGAGAGAGAGGAGTTTGGATTTATACCCCCCTTCTCTCCTGTAGGAGACTCAAAGGGGCTTACAATCTCCTTGCCCTTCCCCCCTCACAACAAACACCCTGTGAGGTGGGTGGGGCTGAGAGAGCTCCAAAAAGCTGTGACTAGCCCAAGGTCACCCAGCTGGCCTGTGTGGGAGTGCACAGGCTAATCTGAATTCCTCAGATAAGCCTCCACAACTTAAGTGGCAGAGCTGGGAATCAAACCCGGTTCCTCCAGATCAGAGTGCACTTGCTCTTAGCCACTGCTCTTAGCCACTACGCCACTGCTGCAGGTGGATTCTAATCTGGACAACCGGGTTTCAGTCCCCACTCCTCCACCTGAGTGGCAGTGGCTTATCTGGTACACCAGATGTGTTTCTGCACTCCTACATTTCTGCTGGGTGACCTTGGCCAGGTCACAGTTCTCTGGAACTCTCTCAGCTCCACCAACCCCACAAGGTGTGTCTGTTGTGGGGAGAGGAAGGGAAAGGAGCTTGTAAATCACCTTGAATTTCCTTATAGGAGAGAAAGGTGGGATATAAATCCAAACTCCTCCTCCTCCTCCTCCTCCTCCTCCTCCTCCTCCTCTTCTTCTCCTCGTCCTCCTCCTCGTCCTCCTCGTCCTCCTCGTCCTCCTCCTCGTCCTCCTCCTCGTCCTCGTCCTCCTCCTTCTCCTTCTTCTTCTTCTTCTTCTTCTTCTTCTTCTTCTTCTTCTTCTTCTTCTTCTTCTTCTTCTTCTTCTTCTTCTTCTTCTTCTTCTTCTTCTTCTTCTTCTTCTTCTTCTTCTTCTTCTTCTTCTTCTTCTTCTTCTTCTTCTTCTTCTTCTTCTTCTTCTTCTTCTTCTTCTTCTTCTTCTTCTTCTTCTTCTTCTCATTACAATGGATCTGTGGATGTCTTGTCTGGCTCCCTGTAACAGAGGTTAAGGGTATGTAAACCTGTTTTTGATCTTCCTAAGTAGTCACAATCGTCCTTATTATTTCCAATTATCTTAGTTTTTATTATGTTCATTTCATTACATTTGCTTCATTACATTTGCTTCAATTGTTATCCCCATTTGTTTTCATCGATTTCAATGCGCAACCTTTCTGGATGTGAAGCTTTGATGTCGGTTTTCTGTCTCCCATCCCTTCTGGCCCCATCAGCTCTCTAAAGCAGACTGCCAGGAGCCGTTCGAACACATTGATTCATTCATTGATATTTGTGTTCCGGTTCGTTAAAAGCACTCAGGTAGTAGACAAAGAATATGGACAATTTCCTTAAAGACTGAAATCCCATGTGGACTGCTTTCTGAAAGCATACACAATAGAGAAATAATGGCAGGATTTGAGATTTAAATGAAAACAGCAGATTGGACTAAAATAGTTTTAGAAGAAGAAGAAGAAGAAGAAGAAGAAGAAGAAGAAGAAGAAGAAGAAGAGTTGGATTTATATCCCCCTTTCTCTCCTGTAAGGAGACTCAAAGGGTCTTACAATCTCCTTGCCCTTCCCCCCTCACAACAAACACCCTGTGAGGTTGAGAGAGCTCAGAAGAACTGTGACTAGCCCAAGGTCACCCAGCTGGCATGTGTTGGAGTGCACAGGTAAATCTGATTTCCCCAGATAAGCCTCCACAGCTCAGGCGGCAAAGCAGGGAATCAAATCTCTGGATTTTTAAATGGGGAGGAAGGTTCCCAAAAAGCCTTCTAATGTAGCCCATTTAACTGCAAATTCCTGGGACTGAATTTGGCACCTTCTGAATTACCATTGAGCCCCACCCTTTCTGGCTTAACCAGCAAGTCCAGAAGGTCCACATTTTTCCAGTTAAAAAAAAAACTGGCAACCCTAACAGACAATTACGTTGTTCTGATCTCAGTAAAGGAACATATACATTGTACAGCTGTAAACACGGCTGATCAGATCCCAACTAGTATGGAAAGCTGAACCACTGGTGGTCACACAACCCACTAGGTTCATTGGCTGGTGTAGCTGTTCAGTCCAATAAAACACACAAAAAGTGCAAAACAATAAGGTTTTGTTATTTTATAGAAGGATAAAAGAACACCGCAAATACTGTTCCAGGGTAGCATTAGTTCTCTTGGACTGACCATCAGTTGCTGCGTGATAAACCGAAGATAAGGCTTGCTCTACTCCGAGAAGCTTGAAAAATTGCCACCAGAACTGAGAAATGAACTGGCTACCTCTATCAGGATAAAAGCAGAGGTGGGATCCAGCAGGTTCTCACCAGTTCCCGAGAGTGGGTTACTCATTATTTGTGTGTGCCAAAAGGGGGTTACTAATTGGGTCTGCTTTTCCGTTAGAAATTCCATTAGGTCCAAAAATCATAAAGTCCTGTTGTTTCCTATGTGGCAGGTTAGTGAAGGTAGAAAACGGGATAATTCTCCCTGTTGGGCTGTTTTAAAAACATGTTTTAGAAATATGGTAAAGTTCCTTGTTTAAGGAAAGTATCCTTCTTTTGATTTCTAGAAACAAAATTAAGTATTTGAAAGTATTAAGTATTGGACAGGCAATTGGAGGAGAAGTAGTTGTTTCTGTTGGCAGTAGACGATAGGACTTGCTATAATGAGTTTAAATTATGGACAGAAAGATACCAGCTGGAAATTAGGAACTTTTTTTTTTTACAGTAAGTGTTTTTTACAGTAACAGAGAAATTATTAATGCCCCGTCCCCGGAATGCCCAGCCATGCCCCTGTTGTGCCCCGCCCAGCCCCATTGGCGCTACGCCACTGTTTGAATCCCACCACCATGGGAACCTGTTACTAAAATTTTTGGATCCCACCACTGGATAAAAGAACATGGATGCAAGCAAGCTAATGCTCCCGAGCTGTGCCAAGATTCAATTACAAACATTTCATAGAATCATAGAGTTGGAAGGGACCCCAAGGACCATCAAGTCCAAACCCCATTACCCCAATGGGGCAGCTACCACCACCTGCCCATTCACGTTAATCTATTGATTCATATGACCCTCCCGCTTTCTCTCCAAATCTCCAAGACCTTCCTACAAAGATCCCAGCCCTCTCCTGGAGTTACATATTCTGCCTCTTCATTTCATACATGCTTAAATTAGGGGTGTAATTGTTAGAAGAAGAAATTGGATTTATACCCCACGTTTCTGTTCTGTAAGGAGACTTAAAGAGGCTTACAAACTCCTTTCCCTCTAAAGAGGCCTACAGACTCTTTTTTCCTTCCCCACAACAAATACCTTGTGAGGTAGGTGGGGCTGAGAGAGTTCCGAGAGAACTAGCCCAAACTCGCCCAGCAGAAATGTAGGCGTGCGGAAACACCTCTGGTTCACCAGATAAGCCTCCGCCACTCAGGTGGAGGAGTGGGGACTCCAACCCAGTTCTCCAGATTAGAATCCACCTGCTCTTCACCACTACACCATACAAGAAAAGCAATACACGCTTTTTGTCTCTATGGCTGATTCCGCATGGGCCAAAAACAGTGGTGTGAAAATGGTATAAACCCTTTTACACTGTTTTAAACCCTTTTACACCGGTTTCACACCGCTGTTTTTGGCCCATGCGGAATCAGCCTATGTATGGCAAAACTGGGAAATAAGAAAAATGAAACAAGATGGGCATGATCTATGATAGGATCAGAGTACATGTCACAGCTGTGTGACTTTTTAATGTTAATTGCAGGAATAACAAGAAGCTTGTGAGAATTCAATGTACAGTGGCATTTTCTTGCTTGCACTGCCTACTGACAATTACATAAGAGGTAGATATTACAGCTCTTGAAAAAGAAGACGTGCTTGCATTTCCTATGCAAGACACAAACCAGCACTCTTCCTGCTTGACTGAGGGCTCTTCCCCACACCTGGGCCAGTTTGGGGTCTACGAAGCCTCACAGATCCCTTTCACGTGTGCTTTCACCCATCCTATATCTCTGCATTTTACCCATCCTATATTTCTGCATGTCATTGCTTTTGCCTAAGTGGAGTAGCTTGCATTTATCTCTGCTGAAATTTATTTTGTTAGTTTTGGCCCAGCTCAACAAGAAGAAGAAGAAGAAGAAGAAGAAGAAGAAGAAGAAGAAGAAGAAGAAGAAGAAGAAGAAGAAGAAGAAGAAGAAGAAGAAGAAGAAGAAGAAGAAGCAGCAGCAGCAGAAGAAGAAGAAGGAGGAGGAGGAGGAGAAGAAGAGAAGAAGGAGAAGAGAAGAAGAGAAGCAGCAGCAGCAGAAGAAGCAGCAGCAGAAGAAGAAGAAAAAGAAGAAGAAGAAACAGAAGAAGAGAAGAAGAAGAAAAGAAGCAGCAGCAGCAGCAGAAGAAGCAGAAGCAGAAGCAGAAGCAGAAGAAGAAGAAGAAGAAGAAGAAGAAGAGAAGAAGAAGAAACAGAAGAAGAAGCAGCAGCAGCAGCAGAAGAAGCAGAAGCAGAAGCAGAAGAAGAAGAGAAGAAGAATAGGCAGCAGCAGAAGAAGCAGCAGAAGCAGAAGAAGCAGAAGCAGAAGAAGCAGAAGCAGAAGCAGAAGCAGAAGAAGAAGAAGAAGAAGAAGAAGAAGAAGAAGAAGAAGAAGAAGAAGAAGAAGAAGAATTTGGATTTATACCCCATCTTTCTCTCCTGAAAGGAGACTCTAGATGGCTTACAAGCTTCTTTCCCTTCCTCTCCCCACAACAGACACCTTGTAAGGTAGGTGGGGCTGAGAGAGTTCCGAAGAATTGTGACTAGCCCAGAGGCGAAGTTAGGGGAAACTCTGCCCGGAGCACATGCGTGCCCTGAGCCCCTGCCATGGTGCTGCCAGCCACCACCCCGTCCCGCCCTGGAACGTCCCAGGAGCACCCTTCTGCAGCCTGGCCACACCTCCACTGTGGCTCTGCCTGGGGCGTCGTGCCCCATCCTTCCCCATTGGTGCTATGCCTCTGGACTAGCCCACTGTCACCCAGCAGGAATGTAGGAGTGCGGAAACACATCTGGTTCACCAGATAAGCCTTTGCCACTCAGGTGGAGGAGTGGGGAATTAAACCCAGTTCTCCAGGTTAGAATCCACCTGCTCTTAACCACCACAGATGAGACGCTGTCTCTCATCTGTCCAGGGCGTTTTGAATGGTGACCCTGTTCTCTTCGGTCTTACCTACCCCTCCTAATTTGGCGTCCACTCAGAGTGGCACATGCTGTCCTGGGTTCCAAGTACAGTCTTCTCACCAGACCTTCTACCTGACTGTTAAACCTAGGAATGAATCTGGGATTTTTTTTTTTGTATGCAAAGCAAATGCTGTACTGCTGAGTCATGGCACTAGCCGAACGCAAGATAAAATAACATGCGTAAGTTGAGGGAAGATGACGGGTGGTTGGGCTCGCAGCAGCAATGACTTTGAACAGAATGTTCAGTCCAGTTTTACAACAATGTATGCTCCGCGTCAAGGGGAAAGTAGAGAACCATGGAAATTGTTGGAACAGGAAAAATTATATAAATAGAGTTTCTAGCTAAGCATTAAGCTTGGCAAGCGTCCAAGAGCCAACTTAAGACCAAGGAGATGATTTAAGGGCTGGTTCTGGATTTCTTTTATTTTTCTGATACGTTGGAAGCATCCCAGGAATGGTTTCCAGCTCTGGGTTGGGAAATATCTAGAGCTTTTGGGGGTGCAGCCAGTGGTGGGATCCAAACATTTTAGTAACAGGTTCCCATGGTGGTGGGATTCAAACTGTGGCGTAGCGCCAATGGGGCTGGGCGGGGCACGACGGGGGCATGGTCAGGCATTCAGGGGGCGGGGCATTCCTGGGTGGGGCTGTGGCAAGGACACAGCCGCTGCGCCGGTCCTTGGGCGGGAAACGAATGCTGCAGCACGCAGGCGCAGGTTGCCACGCACGCCGGCGCACCTCCTGCCAGACTGCTTCAAGCTCTGCGCGCTACTGCTGAAAGGAGGGGCGTAACTGGAAATCCCGTGGCAAAATCACGTGGCAAAATCACCAATTAGTAACCCGCTCTCGGCACACACAAATAATTAGTAACCTGCTCTCGGGAACCTGTGAGAACCTGCTGGATCCCACCTCTGGGTGCAGCCTGAAAAGAGTAGGGCTTGGGGAGGGAAAGGACTTAATTCAAGTATAATGCCACCCTCCAAAGCAGCTGTCCCCCCCCCCCCGGAGAACTGATCTCTATTGCTTTGAGATCAGTTAAATAGCAGGAGATCTCCAGACCCTACCTGGAGGTGGACAACCCTAAACAGAGGCAGAAAGGGGCTTCCAATCAAAGTGAAGGGCTGGATGCAACTTTTCCTCCTTTGAAGCCAATGGAAGCTCTCCCCCAAGTTTCTATGAGGTTAGTGGTGGGATTCAGCCGGTTCGCACCACTTCGGCAGAACCGGTTGTTAAAATGGTGCTTGTAAGCAACCAGTTGTTAAATTATTTGAATCCCACCACCGGAGCTGGTTGTTAAATTATTTGAATCCCACCACTGGTTGTACTGGGCATTTAGACTTATGGGAAATGCTAATTTGGGAGAGGTATGGACTGTTTTGGATCACCTGGATCTGGTTCACATGCTATCATTGATGGATGATTCCAGGTCCACAGGCAGAGTATGCTAATTGCTGACCTATGGCGACCCTCTGAATTAATGGTTTCCAGAACACCTCATCAATAAGTCTTGCTGAGGTATCCCCGACTGGAGGTCATGGCTTCCTTTTTGAGTTGATCTATCTCCTGCTGGGCCTTCAGGCTTTCCCACTGCCTTCAACTTGACATTGGCTCCTTCCGCACATGCAGAATAATGCACTTTCAAACTGCTTTCAGTGCTCTTTGAAGCTGTGCGGAATGGCAAAATCCACTTGCAAACAGTTGTGAAAGTGGTTTGAAAATGCATTATTTTGCATGTACGGAAAGGGCCATTGTTGCCCTTTGCAGTGAATCCTGTCTTCTCACAATGTGCCCAAAGTACAGTAATGTCAGTATGGGTATTTTTGCTTCTAGGGAGAGTTCAGGCTCACTGTGGGCTCATTAAGAAGACTATATTCAAGAGATCTGCGGATTTTACTTTAGACGAGAGGTGGGCACAGTGGAGTATGGACCTCTTAGTCACAAACAAGCTCACAACAGCTATGTTTGTGTGTGTGTGTGAGTGTGTGTGTGTGTGGGTCTTTTTCTGTTAAAAAACCATTTTCTGAAAAACATACTATTTAAAATACCCACACATTTTGATATGATTTATTGTTACCCCTGTGACTAATATGATTCATGAGACTTAAAAAAATCTGGATCCAAGAGGCAGTTTTTTTATTCAATATATTTCTTAAGTCGACAGCCACTCCTTTGAATCTTTCAGATTTACAGCAAAACTTCCACCTTCCAAATATATTATCTGGATTGAAAATCTGCCGGTAGATATACGGCTTCACGTAAAGTAGACGATTTAGAGTTTTTGCTGTTATTGCTGTTGTTTCTAAACCTGTTGATTTCAGTGGACTTAAACGGGAGTAAATGTACGTAAGCTCCGACTTGGATAGCGGCAGGCTAGCCTGATCTTATCGGATCGCAGAAGCTAAGCAGCGTCAGCCCCGGCTAGAATTTGGATGGGAGATCTCCAAGGAATACCAGGGCTGTGATACTGAGGCTAACCTCTGACTTACCTCTATTAGGCCCCTTCCGCACGCACAAAATAATGCATTTTCAAACCACTTTTACAACTGTTTGCCAGTGGATTTTGCTATTCCGCACAGTTTCAAAGAGCACTGAAAGCAGTTTGAAAGTGCATTATTCTGCATGTGCGGAATGAGCCTTAGTCTCTTTTCTTGAAAACCTTACATAAGTCAGCTGTGACTTGGACTGTGTAAATGTAGAACAGACAACACTTTGCATTGCATGTGGTGAATCTTTATGTTACGGACCAATGAATAAGAATTTAAGTATATTATATCGACAATAAGAATATTGACTTAAGATCAGAATAAGCGTTAAAAGACATAGTAGATGTGTTTTATTTGGAGTGTACCTGAATTCATTGCCCTTTTGCCTTTGAGGGCTGTGCGTTCTTTGACACTGTACTTACACAGCACTCTAGTTTTTGATTTCTTGTTTTGAATCCAGACATGGAGTATCGTACCATCTAATCACACGTGTGTGTGTGTGTGTGTGTGTGTGTGTGTGTGTGTGTGTGTGTGTTGCTGGGTTCACATTTGCCAGCTCTGGGTGGTAGACCTGGGCGGTGCCGCTGGCTCTGGGCAGTATATCTGGGTGCTGCTGCTGGCTCTGAGTGGTAGACCTGGGCACTGCCACTGGCTCTGGGTGGTAGACCTGGGTGCCGTTGCTGGCTCTGGGTGGTAGACCTGGGCGCTGTGGAGGGGGAGGCGGAAAACTCAGGTTTTTCCCAGGCTCCATTTCCCCTAAATATGCCTCTGCCATTGGGCTCGCTTTTTTGCCATGAATTCACAGCTGACCCTATGGGATTGTCAAGGCAAGAGACGTCCAGAGGTGACTGGCCATTGCCTGCCTCTGCATCACAATCCTGGACTTCCTTGGTGGTCTCCCACCCAAATACTAACCACAGAACTGTAGAGGTGGAAGGGACAATAGAGGCCATCTTCAAGCCTAGAACATTCCTAACAAGTGTTTGCCCAGGTGCTGCTTGAAGACCACTTCGGGGGCTGGGGACTCACTACCGCTCTGGGCAGGGCTGACCCAGCTTAGCTTCCAGATGAGACTGGTCTAAACTGGGCTGTCCAGTTTAGAGCATGGGCACCCAGAAACTAATTGATTTCTTCCTGCGTATGGATGGGTGCAATCAGGAGGCTAGGGCTGTTGGGCCAATGGGAGGCCAGTTCACACATTCAGGAGATGCACTTCTTTTTGAAATAGCCTGTTGTGTTCTGTTTTGTGTGTTTTTAGAAAGTAAACATAAAACATATGAAAATATGCTGAGTGAAAAATTTTCACCGCTTATTTCTTTCCGGTATTCTTCTACATTGATTATTGTTCTTACTTATGTTATCTAAGTCTTCTACTTTCTTGTAAAATTATATGTATCTGACTTTTCCTTCCTGCATGTTTTAATACTTACTTCACCAATGCAACGGTGACCAAAGTGCAAGTAGCCCCAGGAGAGGAGCTGCAGATGAGACCGGAGCAGCCCTTGACCCTAAGCCCTCAAAAACAAACCCTTTGCCAGTTGGAACCATGTAACTTAATTGACCTGGACCTTGAGGAGATTCAAAGCAAGACGCAAAGTTGTAAACGGTCCCTGGCAAAAACATGCATCAATAATGATACAGCTTCCAATTCTAACGCGTCAAACGCAACCATTCAAATAGAACAGTGATGGCGAACCTATGGCACGGGTGCCATAGGTGGCACTCAGAGCCCTCTCTGTGGAGCCTTTCACAGAAAACAGAGTAAGCCCCCCCCCCCCACATCTAGGCTGGCCTGGGCCACTGGGCTCGATTATTAGCACATTAAACCTAAGACCCTGGATTTTGGAGGAAGGCAGGTGTAGAGGTAACCCTGTTAGAAGTTGGTGTTAAGCCCCACCTAATTTTCATGTGAGAAGAACTAAAAGGAGCAGCAGTGGCATAGGAGGGTTAAGAGCTTCGTGATATCTAATCTGGAGGAACCGGGTTTTGATTCCCAGCTCTGCCGCCTGAGCTGTGGAGGCTTATCCTGAGGGATTCCAGATTAGCCTGTACACGCCCACACACGCCAGCTGGGTGACCTTGGGCTAGTCACAGCTTCTCGGAGCTCTCTCAGCCCCACCTACCTCACAGGGTGTTTGTTGTGAGGGGGGAAGGGCGAGGAGATTGTAAGCCCCTTTGAGTCTCCTACAGGAGAGAAAGGGGGGATATAAATCCAAACTCCTCCTCCTCCCAAAGTGCGATCTTTACCTGGGAGTAAGCTTGGTTGCTGGCAATGGGGCTTGCTTCTGAGTAAACCCTCCTAGGGTCGTGATTCACCTGTTGGAAGAGTTGCACGATTGCTCCAAAGCAAAGCCACCGAATACCACCAAGCTTACTCCCGAGTAACACATGCCTCGGAGCCAACCGTTTTTTCTAAACTAAAACCTCAGTGTTCAGGTTAAATTGCCGTGTTGGCACTTTGCGATAAATAAGTGGGTTTTGGGTTGCAATTTGGGCACTCGGTCTCGAAAAGGTTCGCCATCACTGAAATAGAAGATTATGAGATTGACAGATATGAGATTGACAGATACCCACAAGGGTAGTGGGCCAAGCAACGGTTAAATCTTCGGAAGGCATACCTTGGGCACAAGAACTTATGGAGTACGCAGCATTGGAAGACTGTTTATTAGAACCTGATCTTGATCTGGTTCCCTATGATTCGCCCCCTCAGACGGTAGCCATGAACAACCCTATTGAGGGGATGGATTCTCGCAATACTTACTTCACCAAGTAGGGCACAATGCAGCTTCCATCTTGAACTTTCAGATGGCTGGGGAACTCCTTTGGCTGGTTTTTATATGCAGAAAAGAGGCTGATCAGTTGTACTCATTTCAGTTACATTACAGTGTTACCTTTTGATCGTAAATATGTCATAAGCTGTAGACCAAGGGAGGAAATGAAGATGTCAGGCAAACAAATAAACAAATTGGTTTAATTCCCTGAGGGTCCAGCCCCCTCATTCTTAATTTGTCCTGCCTCTAATTAATGTTGTCATGTAAACAGAGGTTGAATCCTTGCAAATAGACGAGCTATTGTATAATAGGTAAGAACTTGATATTATTTTTTAAAATGATTAATTCCTCGCTGAGTAGCCTGCAGATTTGTCCTTTTGGCGTGCAGAGACTTGGGCATCTCTGTAAAAGGAGCCGGAGTTCAAAAATGCATGACATATGTCATGCCATTTCGCATAAAGAAGAAAATGAATAGCTTCATTAGTGAATAATTAGGCAAATGGAGAGTGAATTAGTTACCAGGAGGTCATTGTCTGGATTCGTACGCTACATAATTAGGTTGCTTGGCTGTCATCTGAAAAAAAAAGAACAGGATGGGAGGAAAAAGGTAATGGATCCAGACTTCAGCGAATTAGAAAACATACGTCTTAGCTTCCTTTTGTGGGTGGTGAACTAATGCACCAGGGATGGACTTGAATGCTTATATTGTCACTTTATTTTAATTTTAACCTGCTTCGAGCAGGGTTCTGGAGTGATAGTGTTAAAATATCCTGAATTTTTTAAAAATTGAATAAATGAATTGGGGAGGGTTTGTATGTTAATAGAAGGGTTTCTACTTCTGGGTTTTGATTTTGACTTTTGTTTTCGACTCTTAACTTGATCCACATCTAGAATGCTGCCTAATGCACCCTTCTTTACATGCTAGCTTAATTTTTTTTAACCTGGGGGGAGTATTTTGTGCTGAGACCCTCAAACATTTGTCTCTGTTTTGCTGACGTCAGTCTGAAATGGATGCAGAATTTTTCAATGGACAGAATGTTCAGTATCCACCCACCCACCCACCCACCCACCATCATCCCTCCCTCCCTCCCTCCCTCCCTCCCTCCCTCCCTCCCTCCCTCCCTCCCTCCATCCATCCATGCATCCATGCATCCATCCATCCATGCATCCATCCATCCATGCATCCATGCATCCATCCATGCATCCATCCATGCATCCATGCATCCATCCATGCATCCATCCATGCATCCATCCATGCATCCATCCATGCATCCATGCATCCATGCATCCATGCATCCATCCATCCATCCATCCATCCATCCATCCATCCTCCCATCCATCCATCCTCCCATCCATCCTCCCATCCATCCATCCATCCATCCATCCATCCATCCATCCATCCATCCATCCATCCATCCATCCCTCCATCCATCCATCCATCCATCCATCCATCCATCCATCCATCCATCCATCCATCCATCCATCCGTCCGTCCGTCCGTCCGTCCGTCCATCCATCCATCCATCCATCTATCTATCTATCTATCTATCTATCTATCTATCTATCTATCTATCTATCTATCTATCTATCTATCTATCTATCTATCTATCTATCTATCTATCTATCTATCTATCTATCTATCTATCTATCTATCTATCTATCTATCTATCTATCTATTTGATTTCTAAACCACCCTCCCCCTAGGGGCTCAGGGCAGTGAACAACAGTGATAAAAACAACTTTAAAACATAACATAAAAAACTAATTAGCAATAATAAAACCTGGAACCATACAGCATCAGATGGCATTTCACCCTCACCCTCCCTCCCTTTACAAGTGGGCGGGGTTTCAGGGGTTCAAACCCCTCCCATTACATGTCCGGCTTGCTTGAAACAATGCGTGGAGTGGAACAGCTGGAAAGTCAGCTCAGCCACTGAACCCATCCCATAAAAAACTATACCAATGGTTCTGGGTCTGATAGATCTTGTTCCTAACATTTTGCCTGCATCTGTGGCTGGCAGTGTATCACAGAGGTGTATCACAGAGGTGTATCACAGAGAGAAGTCTGTTCCACACTGTGTCTAGATTTCTTGTCCCAATGCGCTTCCTCTGGCCCTGTCAGTGCTTCTTGCTTTCCCCGCAAATTTTGTGCCGGAGCAGGGCAAGGGTGGCGCAGAGCTGGCCATGGGTAATCGGCCACAAAATCTTTTCTTAAAAGACCAAGTTAGACTTGACGTAAGTATGTTAAGGCTTCACATCTCATTCTGAATGACCCCAGGAATCATATCGGTTTGACCTGCAAAGTACAGAACGCCATCAGTAAATGGAGTTCTCTTTTCATATCACATCATATGAACATCAAATAGGAAGCTAAAGAATGAAGTGACACACAGTGATAAATGAGATTCGAATTACTGTAAAAAATTGCTTGGAGCAGATTCAGGTATGAAGTCATCAATCATGAATATCTATTTATATATAAACAGAATAACTGATTTATTTGTGCCAATATTGAAATTTAGAGAGACAGTGTGGTGCAGTGGTTAAGGTGTTGAGCTGGGACATGGGAAACCCCTGTTCAAATCCCTACTCACATTATGGAAGCTTGCTGGGAGACTTTGGGCCAGTCACAGGCTCTCAGCCCTGACCCTGGGTAGTATTTGGATGCAGAGGCGTAGCTCCAAGGAGGCTGGGGTGTGTGCGATGCACCAGGTGCGTACCCCTGTGGGGTGTGTGGCGAGGGCATTCCGGAGGCATTCCGGGGACATTCCGGGGGCATTCCGGGGGCATTCCAGGGACATTCCGGGGGCATTCCGGGGACATTCCGGGGACATTCTGGGGAAGGTGGGGGCAGAGGACGCACCAGTGCACTGGGCGTTCCCCCCCTTGCTACGCCTCTGTTTGGATGGGAGACCACCAAGAAATACTAGGGGAGTGACGTGAAAGCAGGCAACTGAAAAGCTTTTCTCAACCATAAGAAGTCTCAAAGTGATTGACAAACTCCTTCCCCTTCCTCTCCCCACAACAGACACTTTGTGAGGTAGGTAGAGCCGTGCATGTTCTGAGAGAACTGTGACTAACCCAAGGTCACCCAGCAGCCATTAGAAAATGGTATATCTCGGTTAAGGTGACCAGATAGTCACCTTTGTGAACTGGGACGGGCGGGTAGGCAGGCGGCTGCGCACGCAGCTGCAGGAGTGCACGGCCTTCTGGGGTGCTGCTGTTTCCCGCTCTGTGACAGGGCGGGAAAGGGCAGCTCCCCAGAAGGCCGTGCTCCTGTGGCCATGCGTGTGGGAGGCTGCCACACCGCCTTGCGCCCCAGAAGGCAGTGCGGCAGCCTTCCAAAAATCGGGACAATTGAAATAACCCGCGGGACGTAGGACAAATTGTTTGAAGGCGGGACTGTCCCGCCAAAAGCGGGACGTCTGGTCAGCCTAATCTTGGTATCTGTCCATTAAAACCGCAGACAACAACACATTCAACTGTGCTAGCTTAAAGGCCTTTCTAAGCTTTGATATTGTCATCAGAAGACAATTCCTTGGCATTTTAATCAGAGGGGGAATAGCAATAGCGAAAGTTTTCAGAAATTGTGATACTTTCCTTCTTTATTTGTGATCAGGACATTCGGAAATAGTTACGCTTTACTGGGAATGTATATAACACTTTATTTTTACACACTTAAGGACAACGGTTTTCTTCCTATCAGATCCTCTGAAGAAGATGCCATCCACAGATGCAGGCGCAACGTCAGGAGAGAATGCTGCTGGAACACGGCCATACAGCCCGGAAACCACACAGCACCCCAGGTTTTCTTCCTGTTTCTGTGGTCCCTGTTACTGGCCAAGGCAGACAAGAACGCCCATCCTTATTTCCAATGCAGAATCAATCCCCTTCCTTGCTTCCTCCTTTTCCTGTCTTAACAGAATGACATGTGAAGCTGACGGTGAATATTTATATCAACAGACTCCGACAGCAGGAATGGAGGAGTGTGTGATATGTACCTTTTTACTCCCCCGTTTCCGTTTTACTGGCATGCGCTTGTGTCAAGTAGACATTCTGTTCCAGCCCTTTAAAAAAGATAGAATGTCTGTCCAAGTCCATCTTTTTCTTTCTTTTCCAAAAACATTGGCCGTTTCTGCCCAGCAGCAGGAAACGGCTCTCCACCGGCATAATTCACACCGGTGGACGCATGAGACCGTTCGCACGGTCTCGTGCGGGCAGTGCTGAGGCTGCTGCGACCCTCAGAGGTGGCTCCGCGTGGAGCCACCCACAGATCATCCTGTTCATCTACCTCTCCTCCCTGCTCAGCTCTGGACGGCTGGAGGGACATCCCTACGCTGCCCTCCGAACTCCGGGGGTTGGAGGGCAATGTTGGCATGTCCCTCCAGCGCTGACCGTCGCATGCAAGGAGGAGAACATGAAGTGAATCAGAATGACTGGAGAACCAAAAGCGGCAAACACGGCACTGCTGTGATGCAGCAGCACCTGCTGTGAGAACTACGGCCCAGGGATGTTGTTTTTACCGTCTCTAGGGAGCTGTTTTCCACCCGTGCAGAAACAGCCATTGTTTCTAGGATATTACGACCCTCTTTCCAAGTGTCAAAGTTCGTTTGTAGGCAACATCTAAGAGCTTCAGCAGTTAGAAGCACACCGTCTCTCTTCATACACGTGAAGCTGCCTTCTACTGAATGAGAGCTGTAGTCCAGTGAAAGTCAGGGAGCAGCAGTGGAGTAATGGCTAAGAGCAGTGGCTAAGAGCAGGTGCACTCTGATCTGGAGGAACCGGGTTTGATTCCCAGCTCTGCCACTTGAGTTGCGGAGGCTTATCTGGGGAATTCAGATTAGCCTGTGTACTCCCACACACGCCAGCTGGGTGACCTTGGGCTAGTCACAGCTTCTCGGAGCTCTCTTGGCCCCACCCACCTCACAGGGTGTTTGTTGTGAGGGGGGAAGGGCAAGGAGATTATAACCCCCTTTGAGTCTCCTGTAGGGGAGAAAGGGGGGATATAAATCCAACTCCTCCTCCTCCTCCTCCTCCTCCTTCTTCTTTTCTTCTTCTTCTTCTTCTTCTTCTTCTTCTTCTTCTTCTTCTTCTTCTTCTTCTTCTTCTTCTTCTTCTTCTTCTTCTTCCTCTTCCTCTTCCTCTTCCTCTTCCTCTTCCTCTTCTTCTTCTTCTTGTCTACTGAGTTGGCAGCTGCTTGCCAGGGGATAATTCTGCATGGGCCAAAAACAGTGGTGTGAAAACGGTGTAAACCCTCTTACACCGTTTTAAACCATTTCACATCGTTTTCATGCTGTTTTCACACTGCTGTTTCTGGCCCATGCGAAATCCATCAGGGTCTCAAGCAGAAGTCCTTCACATCACCCACCACCTTATCCTTTTAACCGGAGATGCTGAAGATTGAACCCAAGAGCTTTTGGATGCCAAGCAGGTACTCTGCTACTGTGCCTTGCCCCTCACCTTTCTCCAGCGTGGTGAAGTGGTTAAGAGCAAGTGGATTCTAATCTGGAGAACCGGGTTTGATTCCCCACTCTTCCACCTGAGTGGCAGAGGCTTATCTGGCGAACCAGATAAGCCTCCACAGCTCAAGTGGCAGAGCGGGGACTCAAACCCGGTTCTCCAGGTTAGAGTGCACCTGCTCTTAACCACTACACCATGCTGGTACTGCAGTCTAAGTCCATTCATTTCAGTGGGCTTACGCTCAGGTTCAACTCAGGGTTGCCTTGAATGTGTCTCTACTTCTAGTCCAGGGGTCTTCAAACTATGGCCCTCCAGATGTTCATAGACTGCAATTCTCATGAGCCCTACCACTTGGCCATGCTGGCAGGGGCTGATGGGAATTGTAGTCCATGAACATCTGGAGGGCCATAGTTTGAAGACCCCTGTTCTAGTCCAACACACATCACACACATGTTGCTGCAAAATGTGTCCATTTTATGGGGAAATCTGCCGCAAGGAGACAGAAAAGGAAGGCAAGATCAGGCATCATGAGTTCCTTTTGCGCTTGCAGAAGGTGAAATCCAAAGAGGAGAGATCCATCCCTGCTCGAAGCGAGGGTTCTTCCTAACTGTGCATCTTCCGACACTGCTTGGACTAGATTCATTTCAGCCGTGCGCTAATTAGAGCATTAAATAGAATAAACAAGGAAGCATTCTCAGAAAGCAGAAAGAAAGGAAACCACACTGTGTCCTTGGAAAAGGAAGGGAGCTGAAGGAAACACTTCCCATCTAGCGGAGAAAGAAAGGATCCTACGTGCAGGTTTCAGTGGAGAGTCCATGCCTCTTGAGGAATTGCCCAAATTAGCGAGAGAACGTGTCGGCTTCTCTCCGTGCCAACGAACAGCAGAGATGACAATGTTGTGAGCATTCTGAGGTCAAAGCTGTCAACTCCAGTAAGCCGTTCAGAAGGCACAAAAAAACCGCTGATTTCTGAAGATCAGAACTGAGGGATCACCTTAGCCCATAATTGCTTTGAACTAACAAGAAGGCCTAATGGAGGCATGTTTATCTGCTGAGAGATTTTGATTTATTGAGCAACTGGGTGGGAATTAGTGGTGCGTTAACAGTTGCTACAGGAACCTTGAATCTGATTTGAGTCAGCAGTGTGATGCTGCGGCCAAGAAGGCCAATGCGATTTTGGGCTGCATCAATAGGAGTATAGTGTCACGATCAAGGGATGTAATTCTAGGGCAGGGGTAGGGAACCTGCAGCTCTCCAGATGTTCAGGAACTACAATTCCCATCAGCCCCTACCAGCATGGCCAATTGGCCATGCAGGCCAAGAAAACTGATAGGGAATTGTGGTTCCTAGTACATCTGGAGAAACTTACCACCCTATTCCTAGAAGGTTCAAGGTGAAGGAAAAGAGATTCCACCTAAGCATCAGAAAAAACTTCCAGACAGTAAGGGCTGTTTGACAGTGGAATGCACTACCTTGGAGGGTGGTGGAGTCTTCTTCCTGTGAATGTTTAGTTTGGTGAAGAGAAGGTTAAGAGGTGACATGATAGCCCTGTTTAGATGTTTGAAGGGATGTCATGGTGGTGAGGGAGCAAGCTTGTTTTCTGCTGCTCCAGAGACCAGGACCAGGAGTAATGGATTCAAGGTGAAGGAAAAGAGATTCCACCTAAACATCAGGAAGAACTTCCTGACAGTCAGGGCTGTTTGACAGTGGAATGCACTGCCTCGGAGTGTGGTGGAGTCTCCTTCCTTGGAGGTTTTGAAAGAGAGGCTGGATGGCCATCTGTCAGGAGTGCTTTGATTGTGTGTTCCTGCATTGCAAGGGAGTTGGACTTGATGACCCTTATGAACATAAGAACATAACAACAAGCCAGCTGGGTCAGACCAGAGTCCATCTAGTCCAGCACTGTGCTACTCGCAGTGGCCCACCAGGTGCCTTTGGGAGCTCCCATGCAGGATGTGAAAGCAATGGCCTTCTGCTGCTGCTGCTGCTCCTCCCGAGCACCTGGTCTGCTAAGGCATTTGCAATCTGAGATCAAGGAGGATCAAGATTGGTAGCCATAGATTGACTTCTCCTCCATAAATCTGTCCAAGCCCCTTTTAAAGCTATCCAGGTTAGTGGCCATCACCACCTCCTGTGGCAGCATATTCCAAACACCAATCACACGTTGCGTGAAGAAGTGTTTCCTTTTATTAGTTCTAATTCTTCCCCCCAGCATTTTCAATGAATGCCCCCTGGTTCTAGTATTGTGAGAAAGAGAGAAAAATTTCTCTCTGTCCACATTTTCTACCCCATGCATAATTTTATAGACTTCATGCATATCCCCCCTCAGATGTCTCCTCTCCAAACTAAAGAGTCCCAAACGCTGCAGCCTCTCCTCATAAGGAAGGTGCTCCAGTCCCTCAATCATCCTCGTTGCCCTTCTCTGCACTTTTTCTATCTCCTCGATATCCTTTTTGAGATGTGGCGACCAGAACTGAACACAGGACTCCAAGTGCGGTCGCACCATGGCTTTATGGTCTCTTCCAACTCTATATTTCTGTGATTTTGTGCTCCACCCAAAGCCAGGGCAGCTGGTGGAGCACAGGTTGAACATGCATCCACCACAAAGATGCCGAAAGGAGCAGAACTGCATCCTGGACAGGCTGGAGCCTCCGGAGCAGAACCAAGGGCAGCCCTGCATTGAGCGGATTGCAGTAGTCTAGCCTGGAGATGACTGTTGTGTGGAGCACAGTGGTCTGGGAAAGATAAGGCATCTGCTGCTTCACTTGGCGAAGATAGAAGAACACCAACCGAGTGGTACGTGTCAGGGAATAAAAAAAATGTGGTGTGCATCTTGTGAGCAGACAGATCAATGTTATCTAGGTGACAGCACTTGTCAGACAAAAACACCTGTCAAAACCTGATGTATCTGTACAGAACCGGTTTAAACCTGATCACCGATTTTTACTGTGATAGGCTAACAGAAGTGTAAAGGTAGAGCATGTGCAACTATGTGTAAAGGTTTCAATGGTGTTGATGGTAAAGTAACCTTGAGTGCATTCCTCAGCCCGGGCGATGGGCCAGCTTCATCGGCGGAGACTTTATCTCTGCGCGGGAGATGAGGTCTCCGTTCCCATGGGAAGCAGGAAGGGGGATGGGATGAATAGAGTTATAACCTGTGCTTCTGGCGGGAAGTGTCATTCCTGCCACTGCGTGTACTTGAGCTTTCTAAGATGTCTGAATAAACGGTCTTTTTCACCAAAGAGCCTTTTATTTCTGCTTCTATGGAATTCCTTACATTGTGGCAGGAATCTTAATTCATCTATATTCCTAGTGCAGTGGGCCTCTGGTGTTCCTCCGGCATGGAGAGGTTGAATGTTGCTTATGCGGAAGGTCGCGGTAGCCCCCCAAAGAAGGGCTCCGACCTTTCCGCTCTCTGGATCTGGAGGAACCGGCGGAGAAGCGAGGTCTACCGCTGGTGACTTTCTTTCCCGTCCTACCGTATCAACCACGAAGTCTTCCTTTACTCCACGTTGGAGCGAGGGACGTGGCGACGACATCATGGGGACTTTCACATTGAGTCGTTTGAAGCAGCTGTCTATGGATCAGGCGCCTGTTGGATCCGGATCTCTCACCCGTTTTCGTGTGGTAGTTACAAACCTCCAGATGCAACTCTGTCATGTGGAGGAGGACGGGCTCTGACCACGCTTTCATCGCGGCAACCCAGGGAGTCCATTCGAACGATTCCTGGACTCGTATTTTGAGTGATGCTCCCAAAGACCCAATCGCGTGGCACAGCACTGGGGCCCGATCCGAAGCGACACTGGGACTAAACCTGGGATTGGGAGGGGTATCCGTACCGTCTTCCAATCGGACCCTTCTGATCCCGAATGGCCAGCGGCGCGACCTGAAGGAATGCCGAGGAGCCACCGGTAGCTCACCGGTAAGTCTCCGGATGATAATGCTCGCTTCCAGGCGGCCGAAGAAGTCGAAGAAAGCCTGCATTCCCAGCCGGATCTGTTCCCTCTCCCCATCGAGAGAGAACTGGGATGAGGGAAGTAGGGCGAAACTGTGAAGATGCCCAAGAAGCATGGAACCCGTGGAGAGCAGCCAGCTATGGGAGGAGAGCGGGCACAGTTTACTGCAGCAAGAGCGCGAAAACCTGCAGAGGGACCGGGGAACAGCAACGAAAGAAGTCCAACTTCGAGGCTTGGACCGTTACAAAGAGATGCGCTCAAGCGGCAATATCGCGCAGAATCTGTCAGTCCACATGATAAGGTCCTGGAACACTCCAGACTGGATTTACAGCGGCAACAGCCAAAACGTTCAGGCAGCTTGTGCACGCCAGAGAGTGAGACTCTCACTGCAGCTATTAAGCGGAGACGAATTGGCTGGTGGAGCGTAGAAAAAGCAGCTCTGCATGCGCACCAGGATGCATTGACCCGCAAGGAGAGAGAGAGCTGGCTGCATTGGAGAGGGAACTAAGGAGGCAGCAGACCAGGAGGAAGCCCCAGTAAGTCGGAGTCTATGCTGTTACTAATACTGTCGGGCGCCAGAGGAGCAACGTTGCTGGGTCCTTAAGCCACCCAAACGCCAGCGGCACCGGCATTGATCTCCACCCTTCCGATTCCGGCCCCCCCTGTGCAACCGCTGCCCGCCTAACCTGCTTCAATCCCATGCAACCGCCGCCACTTGCCGGCGCCAAGAGCCGATGGAAAGGGGTTTTCACTATAGGCCCCGATACTCTGTCTTCCGTTTTGATGGGACCGCTTCCAAACTTCCTAATACTTCATTTTGCAACTTGATGCTCCATATGGAGGACTATGATGATGATTTATACCACCCGGTCTGAGCGCGAAAAAATGCAGGGACATCGGCTCAGTCCTGGATGCAGAGACAGCAGCCGCATTGGTTTGTGACTCTTTTGGATTTGGCAAGATGAAGAGACTCCTCGCATCGGGTGCCCCCATTCCTCCAGAAGCCTTAAGAGCTTCCAAGATCCGAGCAAAAATGAGGCTATCCGCGACCATCAAAACTATCCAGCAGGGCAACCCGACCCGTTTGCAGAAATTTGCCGCGTGAATTTCGTCTGCAAGGCGGCTGCTCGACTCCCCTCCTGAAAGTGGCCTGAACGCATGAAATGCGAATACTTCCTCGGATGCTGTTGACGGCAAGCTGCGCGGAAACGGTGTTTTAATTCGGGTTCCCTCGCGATCTATTGCTGATTGGATCCAGTTGGGATCCCCAGGTGGCGTCTCGCTTGGAATATCGGCTTCGTGCCGGAGGTCGCCTTCACGCCCGAAGCCTGCCACTGCAAGCCCACACCAAGACAAGCCCAGCCGCCCCCACCGAAGTCCACCTCTGAGCCACTACCGCCGACTGGGATTGATGTCTGTACTGCGGAGGACCAGGTCATCTAGCCGCCCAACTGTCCGAAGTTAAGCAACAAACCAACCGCTTCCAGCTACGCGCACCCCATCTGCCAAGCCACCCACGCTAGTCACGCCGCGACGGGCTCCATCTAAAGAAGCGGTCATCGAAGGCGACCCAGAGGGGGAAGCAGCTGTTTGCCTTTCTTCAGCCCCCATGGACATGGGTCCGACTCCTGACGCGGTGAGTGAAGGCAGCAGCTCCCATTACTGTCCAAGCCGTTTCTGGCCAACCCCGCTTAAACATACTTTCGCATTATAGCCTGCGGCCCTTGTGGATTCTGGCTGCTCTTAATTGCTTAATGCCCCCCAGGTGGCAGAGAGGAGCTGGAGTCTGGACCAAATTCCCCTGGCTAAGCCCATACCATTCACCCAAATGGACGGCAGCCCCTCTCGGGAACGGTAAGGACCGGCCCAGTTCAAAAACACAACCGGTTCTCCTCCGTTGCGCCGACCATTGGGAGAAAATTAGTTTTTATTTTGGCGCCAGTGGCCTAAACACTCCATAGTTTTGGGCATGCCATGGTTATTATTACATGAACCAAAAGTTCATTTGGAAAGAACGGATCTTAGAATTCACTCGACCCTCCCTCACGGTGAACACATGAATTGGGGAAAACCCAACTTCTCCTGACACACCCCCCTCCTTCTGGCTTTCATCAGCGATTGCTCCCGACTTCTATTGGCATCCCACCGGGCAGTACCATGATCTAGCCAAGAGTTTTCAGGGAGCAAGAATGCGATCAGTTGCCACCCCATACAGAGACACTGACTGCAAAATCGATTATACCAAACTAGGGAAGCAACTGCCCAAAAGGTAGAATTCCGTACCCGTGATGAGTCCTGTAATGAGGAGAAGGAACCCGTGCCTTCTTGGACAAGAACCTGCATTTCAGCGGGTTCATATCGACGGGCTACCAAACACACACACGCTGCTCCCGTTTTGTTTTGTAAAAGAAAGATGGGTCTTTACGGCTTTGCACAGATTATCGAGGTCTTCAAATGCAGTCTCCCTGCAACTCAATAAATATCCTTTGCCTTTGATCAAGGACCTTTTAGATGCACTTTGGGCAAAGGGCGCATTTTTACTAAATTGGACTTGAGGAGAAGCTTACTACAGGGTCAGAATTGCTGAAGGCTATGGAACACTTGACTGCGTTTAACACAAAGGAAGTTTGGACAGTTTGAATACTTTGATAATGCCATTCGGGTATCAAGAATTAAGGGCCCCCGGGGCTTTTATGGCCCTTATCATCAACGAAGTTCTCCATGATTTATTGTACAAGGGAGTTGTGAGCGTCCACTTGGTGATGACGTTTTAATTTATTCACAAACCATAGAAGAGCATGAAACATTGGTTCGGAGGTATTGAAACGCTTGTCTCGACAACTCTCTCTTTGCCAAACTCTCCAAATGCAGTTTTCACCAGACCTCCATTGACTATTTGGGTTACCGGATTCTCGCCCGAGGGCTTGAAAATGGATCCCTGCTAAGGTAATTGACGCGGTCCCTCTCAATGGCCTGTCTCCCCACCAACCCAAGCCAAAGAACTCTAATCTTTTCTTGGCTTTGCTAATTTCTATCGTGACTTTATACCCCAATTCGCTGAACTGACTCTCCCTCTCACAGACCTCTTACGCACTAAGGGTAAAGATCCACTGTCCGCCAAGCCCGGGGCCCCCCTTTCCTGAAGTCTGAAGAGTGTCAAACAGCCTTTCAACTCTTAAAGTCTGCTTTTACCACCCGAACCTATCCTAAAAGCACCTCTGACCCCAGATCTCCCGTTTGTGGTTCCATGATGGATGCCTCGGACGAAAGCACTTGCAGGGCAGCCCTGTTGCCAGAAAAAATAAAGATGGTAGGCTGGTTCCGTGTGTAACTTATTTATCCTAAGAGAATTCTCTGGTGCTGCAAACTCAACTGGACTGTAGGGGATAAAGAGACTGCGGCCATCAAAGTAGCACTCTCCACTTGGCGCCACTTTGCTGAGCTGGAGGGGCTAAACACCCCTTTCAAGGTTTGGTCGGATCCACAAAAAGCCTGGCCACGCTCTTTCCACCCCCCTCTAAGATGTCAGCAAAATCAACTCCGTTGGGCCGATTTCTTTTCTCCGTTTCTCTTTTACAGTCCATTTTTCCCGGAAAACCAATAAACTGGCTGACGGCTACTTCGCGCTTCACGAGGAGGAGGGTGGAGCGCTGCCTCACGAGACATTCCACGCGACTGTTCTCTCCCCCTCCCAGTTGGGGCTGGCTGTCACCCGATCTCAAAGCGTCCACTCCTCCCTCCACCGCCCATTTCCTAGTCGTCTCTCGCTTTCTCTGCGGGAACTTCGAGGAGGCGGGGCTGCATGAGCTCTCCAGCGGAGAGAAAGTGACTCCCAATTCGCGTTTGGAGGAGAATGGAGTTTGGCGGAGGGAGGGAATGTTGAGATGCGTGCCTCCCCTCTCCGCCAAGCAGGTTCTTGAAGCCTGCCACGCGATGCCCGGCTTCGTGGCTGGACATTTTGGCTTTCTAGAAAACTACTGCATTTGGCCCGGCCCGTCCAGTTCTGGTGGCGGCGCCTTAATCGCGCAAGGACGACATTGAGGCGCATAATGCAAAGGTTGCTTTCGGTTTGTGCAAGAAGCCAAAACCATTCGGAAGGAAAGCCCCATGGGCTAAGTTAAGGAAACCTTCCCGGTGGCCTCCCGCCCTTGGGAAGTCATCTCCATGGATTTTTATTACAGATTTGCCCGAAAAGTCGCTGGCAACACGCAGTTTTTTTGTAATGGGTGGTGGTGGACTTATTTTCTAAACAAAGCCCATTTTATTCCTCGTGGTGCTTCCATCCCCTCCGCATTCCCTAAGTTGTAGCGGCTGTTCATTCAACATGTTTACCGTCTACATTTCGCCCCGTTAAGGTGGTCTCCGACCGCTGCCCCAATTCACATTTCAAAGTTCTGGAAGGCGTTTTTGCGGGTTGTTGGGGGGCGCCCGGCTGTTCGCCGCCCCTACGCACGTTCAAAGTGATTGTGGTGGGAGCGGAGAGAGCGAATACCAGAACTCCTAGAGCAGTATTTACGTTGTTAAGCACCAACTACCACTCAGGACAATTGGTGCGAGCTCATTCCGTTATGCTGAGTCATGCGCCTATGTAACTCTTTAATGCGGTTCATAGCAGTACCAAAGAAAAACCCCCGCTTTGAAATTGTGTCTGGTGCGGCTCCTTCCCGCCACAAGTTGCCACAACTACCGCGCTAACAGCACTTTTGGACCCTCCAGAGTTTCAACAATGGATTTCATCCTAGCCGAGGGGTGGAAATCGGTCCAGACCGCCTTACAACAGGCTAAGGACTCCCAAAAGCTGCAATGCGGATAAGCACCGCTCAGATTTCCGCACTGCGTGTAGGCGCTTGGGTGTATTTGTCTACCAAAATCTCCAGAAGGCGTGCATAAATTTTTCCAAACTTGGCAAAGATTAGAGTGTAAGGACCTTTTCCAGATTACTAAAGTGATTAATGATGTCACTGCCGATTAGATTTGCCTAACTCTCTCTTAGTAACATTCATCCTGTCTTCCATTCCAGCTTGCTCAAGGAGGCTCCCGCTTCCGATGCCTGGCTTGCGACCAGCCGGAGAGGCCCCACCGACTATTATTGATGGCCACAAGCGCACTCACGAAATTGGCATGTATCCTGGACTCTGCAGCTTTAATCGCATGAAACACTTGCAATATTTAGTCTCTTGGGTGGGATATTCCTCTGGGTATAATCAAATGGAGTTTTATTCGAAAATATTGGCGCCCCACCCTTATTTCTGCTTTCCACAGCGCCTTTCATGGAAATACCTGGGGGGGAAGGGTCTTCTTTAAAGGAGGCAGAGTGTAAAGGTTTTACCAATGGTGTTGATGGTAAAGTAACCTTGAGTGCATTCCTCAGCAGCCGAGCGATGGAGCCCAGCTTCATCGTGGGAGACTTTATCTCTGCGCGGGAGATGAGGTCTCCGTTCCCATGGGAAGCAGGAAGGGGGATGGGATGAATAGAGTTATAACCTGTGCTTCTGGCGGGAAGTGTCATTCCTGCCACTGCGTGTACTTGAGCTTTCTAAGATGTCTGAATAAACGGTCTTTTTCACCAAAGAGCCTTTTATTTCTGCTTCTATGGAATTCCTTACATTATGCTGTGTCTAGGGATTTCTGAGTTGCTGCGGAGCATGCTGCCTGATTGTTTGCTGATACTGTCTACACTGTCAATAACCTGCACCTAAAGATAAAGTCTTCTTCGGAAGTGAAACTACTTTATGGTGTTGTGTTGTTTCTTCTGCTGTGCCAAGCCTGTTGCAGCCACACTTATCCTGCCTTGGTAACGCAGTTTCTGCAGAAAAAGGTCTACTCTGTCAGTATGTGCCACACAGAAGCGTACCAGTGGCAAATGGTGCCCGGAGACAAATTGTCTCCAGGACGCCCCCAGGCTCTGCCCCCCACCACCCTAGCTCTACCCCTGATGCCCCAGGCTCCACCCCCACTGCCCTCAACCCTGCCCATGTCACCATGGACATGGGCAAGGTCTAGGGTGCCGACCTCCCCCCCCAGACTCCCCCTGCTGGCTGGGTTCCCAGCCGGCAGCCTGCACTCTCTTCTGAAGAGAAGGGGAAGTCCAGGGTGGGATTGAGGGCACTTGGAGGCAGCAGGAAGTCCTGCTGCCTCGTTGTTTTTTGCGTGCCTCGGATGGGGTCAAGGCACGCAAAAAGCGGCTGAACAACAGGACTTCCCTGGTCAGAAGATGGGAGGCGATTTTTGGAGCCCCATGTGACCAGAAGAGTGGTGCCCGGGGGACAAGGGGTACCCCTTGTCCCTAGGCAGATGCACCACTGGTGCCACATGGGCCTCCTTAGAGAAGGGAGGCATTCAGGAGCATCCCCAAATTCTTGATGCAGCTGTCAGCCACACGCTGACCAGGGTTAGCAATCTGCATTTGTTCCTTATCTATACCCTTTCTCAGGAGCCAGAAGGCCTCCTGGGATTCCCCTTTGTAGTCCACTGGTGCCTGTGAGAAAGTACCAGGGGAGATGCTGGCCTCGTGCCAGCCCGGCTTCACCGCCCTTTGGGTTAAAACCAACAGTGAAGGAAGGAAGTGACACAGTGGGAAGGAGTCTAGCGTTTCATAAAATATCTATGGGTGAAACCAGGTCATGTCCACAGTTCCTCTCAGGCCTTGTCAGCTGCGGCTGGGGCGCTCTATATTTTTTATTTATTTTATCATATTTTTTTATCCCGCCCTTTCCCAGGGGGGCTCAGGGCCGGAGATAGCGACATGAGATTGCTTAGGTAGAGGAGTGTATAGTTGGCCCCAAGTTCATCCTCCAAGCTTCCATGGGAGAGTGGGGGGGGGGCTAGATCTGATACTCCTGACCACTACATCACCTGCCCCTCCCTGAGTCCTTATACATAGATTAAGCTAAGGCTCTTCTGACAAACTCCTCACCATTTTGGTACACAGTGCCTGGGACTCACCAATTTGGTGGAGAGAATTTGTATCATCCCAGCATTTCAAACACTCCCAGGTCACTGCCCTTCCCCCAACCCAAGCCTCCCAATTCCCACCCTCCCCTTGCCCCCGGTTCCCCTCACCCACCCTCTCCCAGCCCCCAAACAGACACCCAGGCTGACAGCAGAGCTGTGCCAGGCTGCCGTGTGCTGCCTTGCACCAGCCTGGCCACGGCCCGAGCCCGGCCCAGCCCAGCCCGGCCCAGCCCAGCCCAGCCCAGCCCTTCCCGCTCCCTCACTTGTCCTCTTTCCAGCCCTCCAAGCAGCCACCCAGGATGGCAGGAGGCAGTGCCAGGATGCCATGTGCTGCCTTGCCAGCCTGTCCCAACCCTCCCCCACTCCCTTGCCTGCCCTCTCCCAGCCCCCAAAGCGGACCACCTGAGGTGGTGTGCAGGGCAGCACTGGGAGTGCCATGCACTGCCCTTCCCCCCAACTTTCCCACTCCACTAAGCTTGCCCCTCTTTCCAGCCCTCAAGCAGCCACCCAGAGCCAGAGGGGCAGTGCCAGGTTGCTGTGCACTGCCTTGTTGGCCTGTCCCAGCGCCCTCCCCACTCCCTTGCCCTGCACCCTCTCCCAGCCCCCCAAGCAGCCACCTGAGGTGGTAGGGCAGCACTGAGAGGTGCCATGCACTGCCTTCCCCAACTTTCCCACTCCCTCACTTGCCCTCTTCCCAGCCCTCCAAGAAGCAGCCACCTGGGGCAGGAGGAGCAGTGCCAGGTTGCCGTGCACTGCCTTGTTGGCCTGTCCCAACCCTCCCCACTCTCTTGCCTGCCCTCTCCTAGCCCACAAAGCTGTACCCAGGATGGTGGAGCACTTTGTCAGGTTGCAAAGTGCTTGCCCTTGTCACGACCTGGCCCAACCCTCTAACTCCCTTGCCCGATGCTCTCCCAGACCCACAAGCACATGCAGGGGCTCTGGAGAAGCCCTCATTCCCCTGCTGTCCCTCGCATGACCAAGCCAGGCCCTGTGGGGGCACTTGTGGGAAAACCACCGTAGCTTGGAAGCAAAGATAGAAGTTGGTGGGGAGGCGGGAAAAGTGGCCGAGGGTGGGTTGGTGGTGCGAAAGTGGAGTGAGCCAAAAAAGCAGCGGCCCTCCCACCAGCCCAATTAGTGATGGGTGACCTTGGGGCCAGTCACAGTTCTCTCAGGACTCTCTGAGCCCCACCTGCCTCACAAGGTGTCTCTGTTGTTGGGAGGGGAAAGGGAGAAGTTTGTAAGACAGACAGACAAAGATGGGGTAGGAAGCCAAAACTCCCTCCTTATTGGGGTTGCCAACCTCCAGGTGACGACTGGAGATCTCCTTCTAATTACAATTGATTTCCAGTCAAGCCATGTTTCAGTTTCCCTGGAACAAAATGGCTGGAGTGGATGGTGGACTCCTTATCCAGAGGTGGGATCAGCCGGTTCTCACCAGTTCGAGGAAGATGGAGTTACTAATTCTTTGTGTGTGCCGAGGAGAGGGGGTTCCTAATTGGGTCTGCTTTTCCATCAGAAAAATTCCATTAGGTCCAAAAATCACTAAAGTCCTGTTGTTTCCTATGTGGCTGGTTAGCAAAGGTAGAAAAGCGGGGATAATTCTCCCTGTTGGGCTGTTTTAAGGAAAATCATGTTGTTTTAGAAATATGGTAAAAGTTCCTTGTTTAAAGGGAAAATATCCTTTTGATTTCCTAGAAACAAAATTAAAAGTATTTGAAAGAGTATTAAAGTATTTGACAGGCAGTCAATTAGAGGAGAAGTGGATTGTTTCTGTTGGCAGTAGATGATAGGACTTGCTATAATGAGTTTAAATTATGGCCAAGAAAGATACCAGCTGGAAATTAGGAACTTTTTTTTTACAGTAGAGTTTTACAGTAACAGAGAAATTATTAACGCCCCGCCATCGGAATGCCCGGTACGCCCCTGTTGTGCCCCGCCCAGCTCCATTGGCACTACGCCACTGTTTGAATCCCACCACCATGGGAACCTGTTACTAAAACTTTTGGATCCACCACTGATTCTATGACATCACATCTTTCCTTTTCAAACCCTGCCCCATGAGGATCCATCCATCCCACAAAACCTCCAAGCAGTTCCCCTACCAGAGTTGTGAAACCCATCGGATCAGAAAGCAGCAACAAGGAGGCAGGTGAATTTGTATTGATCTTGGATAGCTGAACACCAGAACATTGTTAATACTAGAAGCTGTGCCCTGGCTGATAGTGAGTATTTCCGCGAGAGATTATCCTTGCCTGTGAAAAATGACAGCCAGGGGAGCTGGGCCACTCTTATTTCGGAAATATGTAGCCCCTCACGATAAACCCACCCTCAGCAATTTTGTGCCGAATGGTCAGCCTTTTCAGAGCTTACCCGTCAGAAAGCGAGCCCCAAAAAAAAACTCTCGGAATAATTTCTTGAGCTGAGGCGCAAAGCGGAGATCGGAAGAGGCCGTGATCTTTCTGCAACGCATCCCCACGTGCTACACTTTCGCTTCGAACCGGGCAGCGTTGTGAGCTCTGGTCTCCCTGAACTGAGATAAAGGGAGGGTATAAAAAAAAGTATGGAAATTAATTGGAATGCGTTTGGCTTTCATGTCCCGAGAGTGGAGAATAAGCCAGAATTACTGGACAACGAAGCCAAGATGTTATCTCATTTTTTTTTTTTTGTTAAAAGAGAAGAAGAAAAGTTATTCAAAGTAGCTGGCTACTTGTAAAACCCAATGGTCTCCAGAAGGAGTATAATAACAATAATTGGTTGGTTGGTTTTCCGAGCTGCGTGACTGTGCTGTGGTAGTTACATACATACATACATACACACATACATACATCATGCCTTTTATTGGCATAATAGTCAGAAAGAGTTACATAAATCGGGAACAATTGCATGAATACATTAATAACCTGTGGTCAAGTTATGACCAGCCCAGTGTAGTGTAGTGAACAGAGTATTAGACTAGGACCTGGGTAGAGATGCCAACCTCCAGGGTAGAGCCAGGAGATTCACTGCCCCTGAATATGGAGATTCCCTTCTCGATTTGTCACGAGCTGTAAACCACTGGATGGCCCTCTCCTCCACCAGAAGCTAATTAGGAAAGGAATTGATATGAAAAATAAAACTGCAAGGGATTATTTGTCATGCCCCCCTTCCTATAAAGCCGTGAGTCGCGTGCACTTGAATTACCGTGGTCTAGTTCTGAGTCGCCAAGCCATCTCACTAAAGCGAATATTGAAAAGATAGAAAAAGTGCAAGAGAAGGAGGCAACGAGGATGATTGAGGGACTGGAAGGCACCTTCTTTAGGAGGAGAGGCTGCAGCGTTGGGGACTCTTTAGTTTGGGGAGGGAGACGTCTGAGGGGGGGATATGGATTTGAAGTCTATAAAATTATGCATGGGGTAGAAAATGTTGACAGAGAGAAATTTTTCTCTCTTTCTCACAATACTAGAACCAGGGGCATTCATTAGCAGAAAATGCTAGGGGGGCCAATTAGGACTAATAAAAGGAAACACTTCTTCACGCGAACGTGTGATTGGTGTTTGGAATTTGCTGCCACAGGAGGTGGTGATGGCCACTAACCTGGGTAGCTTTAAAAGGGCTTGGACAGATTTATGGAGAAGCACGAGGGGGGAGCCACAACAAATACGTTCTACTGGGGAACTCTCCACTATCTCCGTAATGAAATTGGCGTATCTCTTCACAAAGACCAGGGGCCGAGTTGTTTTAACAATATAGAGATAACCTAGTCAGATCAAGGCAGCCCAGTGATTGGAAGAAAAAAAAAAATGTAAAGTTGGTATATTTAGATCCTGATTATTTATCAAAATCTGATGCAGTGCAAGAGTTGGTGAGTCAGGGTTTCAACCACATTAAAGATTTGCAACTGCATGACCTTGGCTTGGATTTATCTAGAACATTAAGCTGAACCTACCCTTTAATAGGGCGGAGGGCATAACGTTAAAATGCGCAGTGGTAAAAGCTCTCCTTGTGCATGGGTTCATTAAGGTATGGAGGTAATAGGCCATACGTCTCTGCTCAAATGGAATTAGGAGTTGTGTTGGAGAGCAGGTTCTTTTGGCTGCTAGATGTAAATTTGCAAATTCTAGATCTAAAAGCCGATCTCTGAGCCTATTGTACGCTTCTGTATAGGACATTAGGTAGAGTGATTCAATAGGCAGGCCGATGGAAATAATCTTTCTTTTGAATAGAGAAAACCAAGGGGAGGTTAGCCTCTGCGTGTCCCTGTAGTGTCAATGGGTGGTAGTTTTTAGTTTCCTAATAATGTTTCTCCTGATCCTCTGGATGGGAGAAGAATGTGTTAGGAGCGCTGCACAGTCCGGAAATAACCCACAACGCCGCCAGTTGATTCCAGCTCGAAAGCTGCTTCAACTTTTATGCCCATAGCTTTTTTCTCTCCATTCTGAGGATGAAATATGAATTTTTCTGCCTGTATTATCGTTGGAAATTGTTGAAATCTGGTAGAGGGTGAAATTAAGGTCACCAGCCTTCTGCTATGCCTGGACACCTCCTGTGGGCAACTCTTATTGCATGACTTTGTGAAGCGTGTTGTCACTTCTGGGAAAGCTACAAAGTGATGGGATGCCGTTCTAGGAGCTTGCCAGAAACTTTATGGGTTTTTTACCATAGGTAGGTGGTAACTCCTAGGAGAGGACTGGTGATGCTTGTGGGTTTTCCCAGAAGTGATGTCACCATGGAGATGCTGTGTTGGTCCCCATGTCCCCACCCCTCCGTAGACTCTCACCAGTTTCCATGTGTGTGGGCTGAAACCCTTGGGGAAATTCAAAACTCTTTGGATATGAACATCCCTGATGTTCAGCTTTCAAAAGCTGATAGGGTACAGAGAATTGGGATCCAGCAGGTTCTCACCAGTTCTCGAGAGTGGGTTACTAATTATTTGTGTGTGCCGAGAGGGGGTTACTAATTGGGTCCGGCTTTTCCATCTCCTTTCGCCGCCTAAGCCCCTCGAGAGGCATCCTGCCTTTGAACGATGAAGGTTCCATATAGCAATTGCGACTAACAATGTAACTCCCTGGACTGGGTTAATCCCCTTTCAGGTACTGCAATTAATTGATTCTACTCAGCCTTTAGGTACCTTTTATCTCACCAGTCTCTATCAAAGAACCTGTGTGTTTCACCATTGCTGTGTTCAGGATTTGTGAGTTGGGGCTTTTTCTATACCATGTGATGTGATGATTTAGAAATGACCTAAGATGCTAAAAAAAAAAAAAAAAAAAAAAAATTTGGGGGGGTTGTGGTGGGATGGCTGCCCATGGGGGGCATCCAACTCCAGGATTACCTTGCCCCAATTAGTGTTTGAGGCTCAGGGTTTGCCTAGGTACGCCTCCTGCCCCTTTGCTGGGGGGGCTGGCCGAGGGAACCTGTTACTAAAATTTTTGGATCCCACCACTGAGATAGGTACCATATAGAAAGAGGCCTGAGTCAGCCAAAGCTGAGAAGTGCTCAAAAGAGCGTGACTTCCCCGGCAACATCATCACAAAGAATAAAACCCTCCCCATTTATGCTTTGCCTGAGCCCAGGAAGTAACCCAGTGTCTCCACTGTATGGTGTGTGCTGTTACGTCATGATCTGTAACTTTGGTGCATGCCCTCCTGTGGCCAGAGCTTTTATGTGCACATTTGCAGACTCCCCACACACCAGCTGGCTAGTCTTCCTGTTGCATTATGGGTGACCTAATTTCAGTGTTCTGGGTCTTGTGTCTTGAACTTGTTTTCTCGAAGCATCATCTGGTTGGCAAGCTAGAGATGACTGTGCACACTCATCGCCGTGGATCATCAGCTACTTCTGTAGCTCGTTTGTCTGATATTGCTCGAATCGGCTGTTGTGGGTCTTCCAGGCTATGTTAGGAGCAAAACTACCAGACCCGCGACTTGGCTGCCCAGAAAACTCACAACAGCCAGTTCATTTTGGCTGTGAAGCCCTTCGATAATGCATTCCCCAAACTGTTTGCTTAATTCCTTTAAGGCCTTACGCAGCCTGGGACCCTTCGCACCTTTGGGACCGCATTACCCCATCACGTCCCAAAGCCGACCTCTGCGCTTAGCAGAGGCCAATTTACTGGAGATCCCTGGCCCCTCAATGGTCGGCTGGCCTCCCACTCCAGGCCAGGGCCTTCACAGCTCTGGCCCCTGCCTGGTGGAACACTCTACCATCAGCTGTTCGGGCCCTGCAGGACCTTGGAGAGTTCCGCAGGGCCTGCAAGACCGAATTGTTCCACCGGGCCTTTGGAGAGACCAGCCGCTGAGGGTGCCCTGCTCTACCCTCCCCCCCCTGCTGTAGAAGGTCCCTAATACCATCGGGACCCAATATTCTCTTGGGAGGGTCGCATATAGGTTTCGTGGGGTACTGTTTTAGAATGCAAACTTTTAAACTTTTATATGTTTTTTTATATAATAGTATATTGTTCACCGCCCTGAGCCCTTCGGGGATAGGGCGGTATATCAAATCAAATCAAATAATAAACAAACAAACAAACAAACAAACAAACAAACAAACAAATAAATAAATAAATAAATAATTCAGAGAAGAAGAGGGAAAGAGAGAGGAAGGTTTGAATGTCTTCAGTAGTTTGAGATCATAGTACCTGAAGGACCCCCTCCTTCCATAACAACAGGAACTCTGAAATTTAGGAAGGAAGGAGTCCATCTCGTCATCAATACTGGCCTTGCTTGTGGAAAGATTGGTGGACGTAGCCACTCTACTTCTGATAATTTTCATAGATTATGGTTGACTTCTACTTTTTCATTTCTTAATCCACTGCTTTTATTGATGCATGCTTTCTCTAAGTCAGTGAGCTCAAGGTGTCTTACAAAAATTAAAATAAATCCAATGTTTTAAAAATAAAACCCACCTAAGTAAATGCCTTTGTAAAGATGTTCATCTTTGCATAATTTCTGGAACTGCAATCAAGGGGAAACCTAATGTCTTCTGGAAGGCTAATCCCAGAATAACCACCGTGGTTGATATAACTTCATACATGAAAGCAGAGGCATACCAGGGATGAATGTGCCCAGAGACAAATCCTGATCCCCAAGCCCCACCCCCCAGCCTCAGTGCTTATAAAAGAAAGTATCTGAGGCCAGGGCTGCAGTCTCTTCTGGTCTGCCCGGAGGGGAGGTCAGAAGAGGCTGCCGGCTGCCGACTGGGAGCCCAGCTGGCAGGGAGGGAAGGAAGGGAGGGAGGAGTCCAGGGCGGGGTTGAGGGGGTTTGGAGGCAGCAGGAAGTCCTGGTCACGTGGGGGGTCATGAGACAGCAGGACTTCCTGGTCACGTGGGGGGCCAATTTTGCGTCCCCCACGCGACCAGAAGAGTGGCGCCCAGGGACAAGGGATACCCCTTGTCCCTAGGCAGATATGCCACTGCATGAAAGGAAAACCAAGAGACCCTAGAAAGGTAATTCTATAAATGTGGGGACTGCAGGTCAGGGAGAGATCATGAGGAGAACAACTGTTTTGCATGGGGATGGTCTTAAGTCCCCAGCATCTCAGGTGGTGATGATGATCGTCATCGTAGCAGTAAAGGAAGTAGTAGTAGTAGTAGTAGTAGTAGTAGTAGTAGTAGTAGTAGTAGTAGTAGTAGTAGTAGTAGTAGTAGAAGAAGAAGAAGAAGAAGAGGAAGAGGAAGAGGAAGAAGAAGAAGAAGAAGAAGAAGAAGAAGAAGAAGAAGAAGAAGAAGAAGAAGAAGAAGAAGAAGAAGAAGAAGAAGAAGAGGAAGAGGAAGTGGAAGTGGAAGTAGTAGAAGTAGTGGTAGGATTCTATTGTATTTTATTATTCTGAAGGGCCCAGTAGTAGTAGTAGTAGTAGTAGTAGTAGTAGTAGTAGTAGTAGTAGTAGTAGTAGTAGTAGTAGTAGTAGTAGTAGTAGTAGTAGTAGTAGTAGTAGAACAAGAAGAACAAGAAGAACAAGAAGAACAAGAAGAACAAGAAGAACAAGAACAAGAAGGGTTTGGATTTATACCCCGCCTTTCTCTCCTATAATGAAACTCAAGATGACTTGCAAACTCCTTTCCCTTCCTCTCCCCTCAGCAGACACCTTGTGAGGCAGGTGGGTCTGGAAGAGCTCTGAAGAACTGTGACTAGCCCAAGGTTACCCAACAGGCTTCATATGTAGGAGCAGGGAAACAAACCCACTTCAACAGATGTGGAGGAGTGAGAAATCAAACCTGGCCCTCCAGATCAAAGTCCATCACCCTGGAGTGAAACACATCCTGCCATGACATGTCTCTGAAGATACCACCCATAGATGTGGGTGAAATGGCGGGAGCAAAAATTAACAGACCACAGCCACACAGCCTGGAAAAACCCACCACACCTAGCTGATTCTGGCCAAGGAAGCCTTTGTCTTGGTTCTGGATTGCTTCTTACCAAGGGAATCCAAGTGTGTTGCATGGTAACCAGGGAGAGAAGATAAAAACGACAAAATGCGCTTTGGAACATTCTGGGAAGTGTTGCATCATTACACAAGCTGCATGTAAAACTGCAATTCTTCTTGGGAAGAACTTGACAGTACATCATAATTATGTGACAGGTTTATTTGAATAGGTGGCGGCTCCACTTCTGAGTGCTAGAAAGTCTCTAAATAATGAACATCTGAGTGATCAACTCCTGTGTGAATATCAGTTCTTAGTACAATGAAGGATTTTTATGGGTGGGAGAACTATTCTTTTGATACCTGGGTGAGGAAAAGAGAAATTACTTTATATGATAGGTTTTTGAGATACTATCTGGATCTCAGTGGCTTTTAAAGAAAGAGAAATTCAATGGGGGAAAGGATGCTGGAAAAATGCAGTTGGGCCTCAGAAAGCCAACCCCCCCCCAATAAATATTATTTCATGAGTCCGAGAAACTGAGCTCTACAGCAGATAGGAATAATTATAGGTCGAATCCCCACTTGAAATTTGCATGTAGATCCAAACCTGTTTGTTGTGGAACCGTGTCTTCTTCATTGGAGTTTCTCCCTCCCCACCGCAGTGAGCACACAGCAGACACACCCGGTTGCAGAACTCTTAGCAATCCCCACTACCAGGCGAGCTCGCTTCGCCTGTCTCCCCTGATTGGCTGGCGTGCCTCGATGGGGCGGGACCTTTTCCCACTGCGGAAACGTACATTGTAGGGGTGTGGTCAAAAAAACCAGCGTGTAAAAGTTTAACATTTAACTGTTTAACTGTGCAAACAGTTAATCGTTACCTGTGTCAACCATGAACGATTCAAAGTTACGCGTTTGACTGTTTAACATTTGCATCCCCTTCTGCTGGCCGATCGCAAAAGTGGAAATGAAACCAAGGAAAGGCTGCGTGTGCATTGCATTGCTGATTGGTTGCCCAAATTCTGCGTCACACTCCAGGGCGGGAAACGAGTCAGGGTTTCAACCCTCATCCTTCCCCTTGGATCAGCGCTGAACCGTGTTAATGGGGTCTGTGCCACTTGCAACCAGGTCCTGCCAGAACACAGATTAACGAGGAGAACGAGCACCAGAAATGGAATCTGCCACGCAAGCAATGGGGAGGTCGTCCCTCAAACCTGGTTAGTTTGTGTTCTGAAACCTGGCTAAGACGGTAGTGGGGATTCGACCATACTGACTTATGCTGAGTTATTTTAAAGAGTACTATGGTAGTATATGCGCAGTTGTTTGATGTATTGTTGAAAGCTTTCATGGCCGGAATCACTAGGGTGTTGTGGGTTTTGCTTTCTTCCTTTTGACATTTCATGCAAAATATAGCCATCTATATCTGTTATCACAGATATATGGAGATATATTTATATCTCCATACGAAATACCTCTTTTTTTTGCAGGAAATGTCAAAAGGAAGGAAGTAACGATTTCTGCATACGTGTGTATGCCAGATCTGAAACAATTTTCTTGCATGGGGGAAAATAGAAGCAAGATATTTTCCCAGTTTGGAACCTCATCCATGTTCAGAGTCAGAAATGTCCTCAGTATTATTGTTGGGGATAATGACAGGAGTACAGTTCCCATGTTTTAGATGGGGTTTAGAGATCTCCTAGAACTGATCTTCAGGCCAGTGGCGAAGGAAGGGGAAACTGTGCCCAGGACATGAACTTCCTGTGCTCCCCCTCCTGCCCCTGCCCCACCTCACTCCACCCCAGCCCTGAAACGCCCCGAAATGCCCTAAAACGCCCCATCCCACCCCCGACATGCCCCCGCCCCCAACATGTGACTGCAATGGCGGTGCCCAGGGCAAGCTGTCCCAGCTCCGCCTCTGCTTCACGCTACACCAGAGATCTGCAACCTGTGGCTCTCCAGATTTTCATGGACTACAATTCCCATCAGCCCCTGCCATCATGGCCAATTGGCCATGTAGTCCATGAACATCTGGAGAGCCATAGGTTGCAGACCCCTGGGCTACGCAGATTAGTACCCCTGGAGAACAGGACCTATTGGTAGGGGGGACTCTATGGAATTGTATCCCACTGAGATCCTGCCCCTTCCACAACCCTGCCCTCCACAGGCTCCACCCACAAATCTCCAGTTTTGGGGATGGGAGGAAACTCATCAAGAATATGGTGCCCTAAAGTCCACCCTACAAATCTGCTATTTTTAAAGGGGGGGACTGATTTTTTTTTTGTATTCTGGAGATGAATTGTAATTCTTGGTGATCTCTAGGCCTCACCTGGAGATTCAACCATCAAAAAATCAAGTAGGTGCACCTGAAAAGTTAAATAAATGTCATGCTGCACCAAAACGTACAAAGGTGTATTAATACTTGCAAGTCTTTAACTCCTATAGGTCAATTCTACACAGCATAATAATAATAGTGAGTTACCTTTGGTATTTTGGAATCTGGATCTATTTTAACCTGGTTTCTTCCTTCACTTGGGTGCTTGAAGGAAGGAATCAAGCTAAGACCGGGAGGAAATATTCTGATTTCTTTTGCATGAGTCCCCCTTTTTTTTGTTTTTTTCAGTGTGGACACAGCTGCACATGCGTGAACATCCCCAGTGTGCTGGATTCTGATTGGCTGCTCCCCTTCAAAGGCAATGCTTCAGATTGTGTTGGATTCTGATTGGCTGCTCCCCTCCAAAGGCAATGCTTCAGATTGGTGGATCCACAGCAACCACGGGAAAACCAAGCAAGACACCCCCCCTTTTCTTTAGCTTTGGAAAGGAGCCGGTGCAGTGAGCAACACGGCAAGTACGTTGTGCTATACAAAGTAAAAACTTTTAACCAATACTGGACAGAACACTATATCCCATCCACATTCAAAGGTGCGTAAGAAACCACAGCACATGAGACACTCACCCAAGTAACATTTGATCAAAGCAGTGCATCTGCCTAGCCGGGTGCTCCGAGCCCCTAAACATATAAAGAAAAGGAAACGTGGCCATTGTTGTGAATTTATTGCCATGCATACTAGGGTGAAATGGCACTTGGACACTGCCATGGGCAGAAAACGTGCTTGGGGGAATGTTTCAGACGCTTAGTTGGCAGACATTAAACTGTCGTGATATAACGTGGGGAGAACAGACAACGGTGTGGGGAAAAAATAAAGCAGTTGGGTGCCCGTGGTGTTCCCATTGAAGCCGGTTGGATGTGGGATTTTTTGAGAAAGATCAACATTTTAGCGGTTTTTGACAAACCCGGGATGAAGGAAATATTGCGGGATAATCCCGCTTTAGGGACAGGAGTCATGCGAAGTTCTTGCCCAAACTGGGATATTTCCCTTTGTCAACCTGGTATATTTGTACCATGTGGAATTGACCATAGTCACTTAAATAACTCTTATTCTGTTTTTACAGATAATAACTCAAGGTAATCCAGCCAAGAAGCCTGTATTGATATTTCTCAGTAAACAAACTAAACAAGATGTTCTCTGATTTTGTCTCATTAACAAAACGGTTATCATGTGCAGTAGAAGCCTCTTACAAACCCTGTCCTTCTGCTATAAATATACCCAACAAAATGCATATATTTTATTGTATATACAACACAAAATAAGGCAATCTAACCTCCGGACAGGTTATTATTTCGGATCACTTCTTCAAGCCCAATTCTTGAAAGCAATGAAAATCTGTTTCAAAACCAGATTTCTTACATAAAACTCAATGGTATGTGAACTAATTCTCAAAACGCTTACCCTAATCAGCTTTCTGCAAGCACACAGATAGGCGACAACTCCAAAGGTCCCCCCAGAAATATAGAGGATATTTGTCCACAATGATAATAAATGAGATTAATTTCATATAAAACACATTATACTGAAAATACTTGCTTGGAGAGACGGACAATGTATCTCAATAAAGAAAGGTAAATCAGTGTTTATGTCTCTCCAGGACTTTCCCAGGCTACAGTACGCTCCTAAAAATCCAATAACAATACAATTAATATAAATATTAATAACATACTACATCAGTATATAGGCTTACTGAGACCTTGATATAGCCGCTTTACTCGTGCTTCATTCATTTTGAAGGATACGGCTTCTCAACATACATTACCTTTGAAAATTTGAAAATATCTTCCCACTGTTATGAATTCATTTATCCCCCCCCCTTTAAATGCTATCTAAACTAGCAGCCATCAGTAAATCTTGTGACAATGGATTCTTGCTTTAACTCACCTTTGTTTTGTTTTATTTATATATATGTGTGTTCCTCTGTTTTGTTGAATTTATATGCTGCTCTTCCCGTTACGGGCTCAGGGTGGCTTCCGACCAAGGATATGCTGGGGATAATTAGGAAAGGAGTTGATAATAAAACTGCAAGGATTGTCATGCCCTTCTATAAAGCCGTGGTGCGACCGCACTTGGAGTACTGTGTTCAGTTTTGGTCGCCACATCTCAAAAGGGATATCGAAGAGATAGAAAAAGTGCAGAGAAGGGCAACGAGGATTATTGAAGGATTGGAGCATCTTCCTTATGAGGAGAGGCTGCAGCGTTTGGGACACTTTAGTTTGGAGAGGAGATGTCTGAGGGGGATATGATTGTAGTCTATAAAATTATGCATGGGGTGGAAAATGTTGACAGAGAGACATTTTTCTCTCTTTCTCACAATATTAGAACCAGGGGGCATTCATTGAAAATGCTGGGGGGAAGAATTAGGACTAATAAAGGGAAACACTTCTTCACGCAACGTGTGATTGGTGTTTGGAATATGCTGCCACAGGAGGTGGTGATGGCCACTAACCTGGATAGCTTTAAAAGGGGCTTGGACAGATTTATGGAGAAGTCGATCTATGACTACTAATCTTGATCCTCCTTGATCTGAGATTGCAAAAGCCTTAGCAGACCAGGTGCTTAGGAGCAGCAGCAGCAGCAGAAGGCCATTGCTTTCACCTCCTGCCTGTGAGCTCCCAAAGGCACCTGGTGGGCCACTGCGAGTAGCAGAGTGCTGGACTAGATGGACTCTGGTCTGATCCAGCAGGCTAGTTCTTATGTTCCTATGTTCTTATGATAATGTGGTAAAACCATACGCTGAAGTATAAAATTAAAAACCACAGATGGTGATGAAAACATTTAACGCTAAGGGAATGAAATTCTTATCCTTACTAGCCTTCTGAAGTGCAAAAGAAAAGGGGAGAGAGTAGGGATGAGGGAGGCCACCGTATGGTATTGCTGCCTCAAGCAGGGGCGTATTGCCCAGGGGGACATATGGGATCAAATGTTCCCGGGTGGCGGCCATTTAGTCACATGTGGGGTGGAAAATCACCCCACACCCCTCTGCATTAGGCAACTGACCGGCATCCAGGGATCATGGTGGGCACCATCAGGCAACAGTGTTACATCACTCACTTCTGGAAAAAAAACAACAGGAAGAGACATCATGCCTTTTAATTTTGCCTTGTCCTCGCCACCTGAGTGCCAGTGGGCAATGGAAGGTGGCAATAAAAGGTGTTCCGCTCCCAGAGGGCAAATTGAAAGGCTAAACAATATTGAAATCTAAATATATGTTGGAAGATAAGGATTTGATGCTGAGAATGTTTAAGCAGAAATGGGAGAAAGAAAAACTCTTTGATGATGAAAAAAATGGAAAGAATCATGGATAGTATGAATAAGATAAAGATTGAAAAATATGTGGAACTGGAAAGAAAGGTAATACATAAATGGTATAGAACCAGAGGCGGGATCCAGCAGGTTCTCACAGGTTCCCGAGAGTAGGTTACTAATTATTTGTGTGTGGCGAGAGGGGGTTACTAATTGGTGATTTTGCCACGTGATTTTTGCCTTAGTTACGCCCCTCCTCTCAGCAGTAGCGTGCAGAACTTGAAGCAGTCTAGCAGGAGGTGCACCGGCATGCGTGGCAGCCTGCGCCTGCGTGCATTCGTTTCCCGCCCAAGGACCGGCGCAGCGGCTGCGTCCTTGCCACAGCCCCACCCAGGAATGCCCCGCCCCCAGAATGCCCGGCCACCACCCCCCATCGTGCCCCAGCCAGCCCCATTGGCACTATGCCACAGTTTGAATCCCACCACCATGGGAACCTGTTACTAAAATTTTTGGATCCCACCACTATATAGAACCCCAATACAGCTAGCTTATATGATTAAGAGATTGAGCCCAAGATGTTGGCATTGTGGTGAACAGGGAGCATACTACATCCACATGTGGATAAAATGTAAAGAGGTAAAAAAGTTTTGGGAACATTTTTTGAAGTATATAGAACAATTGGTAAAAGTGAAAATCGATATAAATAATTATTTATTAATGGTAGGAATAATAGAAGATAAAAGGGTAAATAGAACTCTGGGACCAATGTACAAAATTATGATGCAGTGATAACATTGGGCTGGAAAGATAATAAGAAATGGACAATCTCAAAATGGTCAGAATATGTATGGGAACAAATACAGTTAGAAATTTTTGAGAGGATGGCAAAAAATATGCCGTGGCAAGAGAAATTAAGAGATATTACGAAGATATGGACAATGTTTGTGACCTGGATGAGAGAAGCCGGATTTAACGAAGAATTTTGGAAGAAGAGAATACGAAGAATGGATCTTCTGCTGCTTGCTTGAACAACAGAGAAAAAGAAGAGGGAGGGGAAAAAAGGGGGAAAGTGTATAGTTAGAAAAATGTATGGTATGTAACGGTTATATAAACATTCTATACAATATTTTTTTTAAAAAAAACCTGAAGTCGTTACGGACGACGCAATGAAGAGACGAGACGCAGCGATATCAAGAATCCAGTGGAGAGAAGCCAGCGGCTGATCTAGCTGATCTGGCTAGTCCGGTTAGTCCGGCTATCCTGGCTGATCTGGCTAGTCTGGCTAGTCCGCCGAGCTGGGGTCCCTGGCACCTTTATTAAGGGTTTGGGAAGGCAGGAGAGCGGGAGAAAATTGCGCAATACATGACTCAGTGGAGGGCTGCGTACGTGCAGGGAGAAACGTTCCTGTCTGGGTCGAATCCACATTCGGGCATCTTGTGACCTGGGTGTCCGGGAGATCTCGTGATGTGCGTACGTGTGGAGCCCAGGAGGGGACAGATGGCGCAGGCATTCCTGTGCACTTTCTGAAGCTCCACTGGGTTCGCTAACGCACCCCTACAAAAAACAATATTGAAATCTTGGGTGCTGTGTGGTTTCCGGGCTGTATGGCCGTGTTCTAGCAGCATTCTCTCCTGACGTTTCGCCTGCATCTGTGGCTGGCATCTTCAGAGGATGCTGCTAGAACACTGCTAGAGAGAATGCTGCTAGAACACGGCCATACAGCCCGGAAACCACACAGCACCCAAGTGATTCCGGCCGTGAAAGCCTTCGACAATATTGAAATCACTGATCATTACAGAGGAAAAAAAAATATGGCCAAACACCGCTTTTGGGTTTAGTCTGCAGTGGGTAGCAACAGAGTCCCCTGGGAACAAAATTGTGAGCGCCGCAAAGCTATGTGGTTGGCAAGCAGGGCGTGCTGGTAGGGTCTGTTTCTTTTTTAAATTCTTATGTCCTACTTGGTGGTTTTTTCATCACCAGTTTTGCTGAACCATTCAGGGGAAGGTGGGTTCAAAAAGTCCAAATGAAATAAAAAGTGGCACATTTTGCAGCCGCCGGAGGTTTCCTACCGACAGCACCAAGAAGGCCGATGCCTCATTAACTCCGCAAGCAAATGGAGGGGAACACCTGCACTTAGGTTGGGCTTATGGAGGCAGAGATCTTGGCAGGGGAGGGCTGTGGTGGTGGTGGTGGGAGGAAATGGAAGACAGGGAGCCTGCCTGCAGGCTGGCGTGCTTTCTGCCTTACAAGTCACGACTCCAGTCTCAGGACGTGACCAGTATTTCTGCAACTGGGTTTCTGTAGGTGACTATGTCTGCACTTTTCTAACTTCATTAGGACGCTGGAGCGTCAGAAACTAACTAGCCTTAATGTTGCACTGGGGGATCTGCATGCAGCTTTCCCTTTTCTTCTGCCGCCGGCTCTGCATGTTTACAAACAGCCAGATGAAGTACAGGGATGATGAAAATGATCAGTGCCATCCTGGAGCAGCAGTGGCGTAGGAGGTTAAGAGCTCGTGTATCTAATCTGGAGGAACTGGGTTTGATTCCCCGCTCTGCCACCTGAGCTGTGGAGGCTTATCTGGGGAATTCAGATTAGCCTGTGCACTCCCACACACGCCAGCTGGGTGATATTGGGCTAGTCACAGCTTCTCGGAGCTCTCTCAGCCCCACCTACCTCACAGGGTATTTGTTGTGAGGGGGGAAGGGCAAGGAGATTGTAAGCCCCTTTCAGTCTCCTGCAGGAGAGAAAGGGGGGATATAAATCCAAACTCTTCTTCTTCTTTGCTGCTCCGCAGGAACAAGGAGACACGCCCATGCTACCCTCCAACCCCCGGGGCATCACCGTGGCCATGGGGGCGTGTCCCCTCATCCCTGTGGAGCTGCGCAGGGTGAGAAGGTAAGTTTTTTAAAAACAAAAAAGAGGTGCCTCCATGTGGAGGCGCCTCCATGTGGAGGCGCCTCCACGGGCCGTGACCACTCTGGGGCTGCTCGCATGGAAGCAGGTGAACGGCCCCGGGGCTACACTGGCATCGTGCAGGCCGGTGTGCAGCCGCTTCAGTGGCCCTAGTTTCACATGATGCTTCCCCCTCCCCCCCGTTTTGGAACATGTGAGCAATTTTAACCAATCCCAGACCATTCCCATTAATAAATATAATGTGTCAACTGTCTTCAGCAGTGGCTGTGGTGGTTAAGAGCAGGTGCATTCTAATCTGGAGGAACCGGGTTTGATTCCCCGCTCTGCCGCTTGAGCTGTGGAGGCTTATCTGGCGAATTCAGATTAGCCTGTGCACTCCCACATACGCCAGCTGGGTGACCTTGGGCTAGTCACAGCTTCTCGGAGCTCTCTCAGCCCCACCTACCTCACAGAGTGCTTGTTGTGGGGGGGGGGGGAAGGGCAAGGAGATTGTCAGCCCCTTTGAGTCTCCTACAGGAGAGAAAGGGGGGATATAAATCCAAACTCTTCTTCTTCTCTTCTTATTGTCATGGATATAGACCACAGAAATTCCTGTGATCCCAAATCACACCTTTTCTTGTCGAAGCCACTGTGGCAAGTTGAGCGATGTGTGTCCCATCAGACATTATCTTCGTCCCGGGAACATGCATTAGGGATGACCTGAGCTGTTTGCAAGTACCGAAAGAGCATTGTGTTATTCTGGCCCTTGGCGTTGTGGTCTTGACGGGTACTAAAACGCACTGAGGCATGTTTTGATAAATGGTTTCTCTCTTTCTTTCTCTCTCTCCTCCCCCCCAACATGGTAATTTGTGCAATAAACAACAGATCCTGCCCTACAGTCTATCAAATTTAAGACTTCATACTTCACTCCTTCTGTATACGGAGCTATGAAATGTGATTTCTTTTCTAATCTAGCGAGCGCCTCTGGTATCGAAGCCTGAAGAGGTAACACAATAAACTAGAATGTTTTCTTGTTCTTTGGCTGTTTTTCCATTAGAGAAGAAATAAGTGAACGGGGGTAGGGAATTTAAGTTTCTGATGATACTGTGGAGTTGTGCTGATGAAAGAGTCAAGAAGAGTGATTTTGCTCCTTCCGCCCTCCCCATCCATGGTAGCCCCCCTGCCCCCAACCTTGACTATTTATTTGTGCATGTCTCACAATCCCCCATGGAGTTTACTTTCCGGTGATAAAGATCGAAATCAAACTAATGGTAGTTAGGATTTAGCCCAGACCTGGGCATTATACGGCCCGTGGGCCACATCCGGCCCGCCGGATGACCCTGAGTGCCCCCCCTGACGTGCTGGGGAGTGAGGCGCCTTTGAAAGCCCCGCAGAAGCCGGTTGCCTTGGCTGCCGGCTTCTGCGGGGCTTTCAAAAGCGCCTCGCCCCCCTGCCTTTTGGCCCGGCCCTCCACAATATTTTCTGTTTCTTATGCGGCCCCATGGAAAAAATAATTGCCCACCCCTGATCTAGCCCAACGTAACTGACAGAGTTGTTTTGTAACTAATGAAGTTATAGAAGAGAAGAAGAGAAGAGTTTGGATTTATATCCCCCTTTCTCTCCTATAGGAGACTCAAAGGGGCTGACAATCTCCTTGCCCTTCCCCCCTCACAACAAACACCCTGTGAGGTGGGTGGGGCTGAGAGAGCTCCGAGAAGCTGTGACTAGCCCAAGGTCACCCAGCTGGCGTGGGTGGGAGTGTACAGGTTGATCTGAATTCCCCAGATAAGCCTCCACAGTTCAGGTGGCAGAGCTGGGAATCAAACCCGGTTCCCTCAGATTAGATACACGAGCTCTTAACCTCCTATGCCACTGCTGCTGCTTATACAGGTCTTTTCCCCAAAGCAAATTGTACTGATAGAAGAAGAAGAGTTTGGATTTATATCCCCCCTTTCTCTCCTGTAGGAGACTCAAAGGGGCTGACAATCTCCTTGCCCTTCCCCCCTCACAACAAACACCCTGTGAGGTGGGTGGGGCTGAGAGAGCTCCGAGAAGCGGTGACTAGCCCAAGGTCACCCAGCTGGCGTGTGTGGGAGTGCACAGGCTAATCTGAATTCCCCAGATAAGCCTCCACAGCTCAGGTGGCAGAGCTGGGAATCAAACCCGGTTCCCTCAGATTAGATACACGAGCTCTTAACCTGCTACGCCACTTCTGCTCCTCATACAGGTCTTTTTCCCCAAAGCAAATTGTACTGATAGAGCTGGTGGTTTTCAATGCATTTCTACCAGTTACATTGCTGGCTTGTTCTGTATTAACAGAGTTCCTGCCCAGACCTGGAGTCCACATATCAGGTTCTTTTTTTGGATGACGATGACCCGAAATGCCCTTTCTGCCCACCTGGGGCCATCGGGGACACGAGAGAACAGAGAGAGGCAACATTTCCTCACTCAGTGTTACTGGGACCCCCACTGGTCATGTAATAGCTTGATGTTCTTCTAAATTCTTAACAGATGCGAAGTCCTTGTCGGTTGTTGCCGGGAGAGAAAAAGAATGTTTATTGTTGCCGGGAGCATGTCTAGAACATGGAGGTTAAAAGTCGCTGGCGTGTTTTGTCAAGGTTGTTTCTCCCCGGCAAGCGATTGACAAGTGGTTTCAAGATGATTGTAAGAGATATGTGTGAAGTGCCTTTTCCTGTTGGTGTTTACCCAGACCAAAACAGGTGGCTGGAGACAGGGGGGGGGGGGACGTTGCTAGGGATTGTGGGAGAGGATTCTGCCTGCGCAGAATCAGCCAGAAATGGAGTCTCTTGGGAATGGGAACAGGAATGGCGATTCTGAAGGCATCTCCCACCCCTTCTCCCAAACAGCCAATCGGACTCGTTGAAAGGGCTTCCCCAACTAGGATTCCCAACCTCCTGGTGGGAACTGGCAATCTCCCGGAATTACATCTGATCTCCAGACTGCATAAATGATGTATATGTTTGTTTGATTGGCACTTTCTGCCCAAATCACCTAAAACGTTTGTTAAAATGTTTCAGTCCCTCCCCTTTACCGGGAGGTTTGTCTGCGCACCCCTCTCGAAATGGATCATGGCTGCCCTTTGGTGTTACCCCCTCCTTGTTTGAGTTATTTGGATAATTTGGATTTGGAGCAGCAGTGGCGTAGGAGGTTAAGAGCAGGTGCACTCTAATCTGGAGGAACAGGGTTTGATTCCCCGCTCTGCTGCCTGAGCTGTGGAGGCTTATCTGGGGAATTCAGATTAGCCTGTACACTCCCAGCTGGGCACACTCACAGCTTCTCGGAGCTCTCTCAGCCCCACCTACCTCACAGGGTGTTTGTTGTGAGGGGGGAAGGGCAAGGAGATTGTCAGCCCCTTTGAGTCTCCTGCAGGAGAGAAAGGAGGGATATAAATCCAAACTCCTCCTCCTCCTCCTTCTTCTTCTTCTTCTTCAGCTCAGGCGGCAGAGCTGGGAATCAAACCCGGTTCCTCCAGATCAGAGTGCACCTGCTCTTAGCCACTGCTCTTAGCCACTACGCCACTGCTGAAGGGATTCTAATCTGGAGAACCGGGTTTCAGTCCCTACTCCTCCACCTGAGTGGCAGTGGCTTATCTGGTGCACCAGATGTGTTTCTGCACTCCTACATTTCTGCTGGGTGACCTTGGTCAGGTCACAGTTCTCTGGAACTCTCTCAGCTCCACCAACCCCACAAGGTGTGTCTGTTGTGGGGAGAGGAAGGGAAAGGAGCTTGAAAATCACCTTGAATTTCTTTATAGGAGAGAAAGGTGGGGTATAAATCCAAACTCCTCCTCCTCCTCCTCCTCCTCCTCCTCCTCCTCCTCCTCTTCTTCTTCTTCTTCTTCTTCTTCTTCTTCTTCTTCTTCTTCTTCTTCTTCTTCTTCTTCTTCTTCTTCTTCTTCTTCTTCTTCTTCTTCTTCTTCTTCTTCTTCTTCTTCTTCTTCTTCGGTACTTCTTGCTGCGATTCTCTATCCCTCATGTAATCAAAGCTTGAAAGATTTTACCCCCACCAAATCCCAAACGGAAATGATAAAAATAAACAGGTGAGGGGGAATGTTCAGAAAATGGCTCCAATGAGAAAGTTCAGGAATGGTAGCGAGGCGTGGAAAATGTAGTAAATAGAACGCACAGCAAGCGAAGGCATTTTGAAAATGTTTCGGGCTAGAGAGCTGTTTTAAAAGGGGATTCGTTTAAAACATTTTGAGGCAGAAATAAAAAAGTTTCTGGAGTGTCAGGCGGAAGAAGCAACGCGAAGAAGCCTTTCTTTCCTGCCTCAAAACATTTTAAAAGGTTTTGTGCAAAAAAGGACCGTTGTTTATTTAGAACACATCTACCTCTGGAGAAAATGGCTTCTTTGGAAAGTTGGCTGCATGGAGTTACACTTTACTAAGGTCTCTCCCTTTCCCAAACCACCTCTTCCAGGTTCCACCCTCAAATCACAGGTATTTCTGAATCCTGAATTGGCAACCCTAAAAAAAGCCCTTAGTTAATTTTTTTTTCAAAAGTTTCAATCCTGGTTTTATTGGCTGTTGGAATTTTGTGCTGCTGTGTTTCGAAGGTGTTACTGAAACTATCGTATTTCATTGTTGGTTCTGATATTTGTTCTCTGACGTCCTTGGAGCCTGCCACTTGAAGGGCATCATATAAACCTCTAAACAAACCAATAAATTCACACTCACAGCTCTTCCTGTCAGATCAGAGAGGGGAATGGTGCGTCTAGCCCTCATTCAATGCACGTTATTTCCCCATGCAGCAACCGAGAAGGATGAGGACGTGTGCCAGCTCTATATTCCCTCTAGCTGGACTGAACCAGCATAGCATTTGTGTTCCCATGATCAGAACCTTGAACACAATGTTTCACTGCCTGAATCACATTGTTAGTCATGGCTAGGGATACCAATCTCCAGGTGGTAGTGTAACCCCCATGCTCAGAATGGGTTGACCCAGAAAGGGGTGGAGACTCAAAGCAGCAGAAGGCTGCAGAGCTCATGTAGTTTGGAGGAGACCAGGCTACCAGACTCGGACCTTGGTTTGTATAAGCCCTTAACACCTTGTTAAGGTAACTGCAATGTTGTTGGGAACTACTGGGAAGGTAGTTGTTTGTTTTTGCTATGTTGTAAATGTTGGAGTTTATTGTTTCAGGGTTTCTTTTTGTGGTTGTAATGGGTGAGAGTTCTCCTGGAAACCTTCATCATGTTGAATCCTGTTCATCAAATCCTTGGAGTCTTCAGGAGCCAACCCACTTGCGAAGAAGAATTGGACTTGGCAGTATCAGTAGACTGTAAATATAAGGACTTGAAAATGCAACCTGAACAGGACCTTGAAGTGTGATGTTAAATGTTGATGTTATATGTTAAGAAAGTAAACCATTTTGTGTTTTTTTTAAAAATTTGTTGTTGCAAACTCATTCCAAGTTTTGCCCCACAGAACCCACAGATAGAGGTTACAGTAGCTTGACATCTCCTGGGATTACAGTGGATTTCCAGAAATAACGGCCCCAGAATCAACTGGGGCTTCGTAATTAAGTACAGGGCGCAGGGCACATGGGTAGAGTCCTCGAGCAGTGAGAATGCGTGCCTCTGGGCGGTGCGCGGCAGCTGAGCCACACACCCAGCCTGATTGCGCAAGCCATGCAGCATCTGAGTGTTGGGGTGGAGCACGCTCCCTATATATTAGGCAGCACGTGGTTGCTCCGGCGTTCTTCGACGCCTGGAGGAAACTGACCCACCCTCCCTCCCTATTGGGGGAGGGTTTTTGTGCTGCTCACTTTGTCGCAGCCTTGGCGGTTTGGGCAGAGGAGTGCATCTTTAGGGGGAGGCCGAGCTTGCGCACCGGTCCTCCCCGTGGTTGGGGGCCTCCATAAAAGGCTTGGGGTGGGGCAGGCTCATGGCGCCTGCTGCGGAGGCCTCTGCAATTCGAGTCTGACACCCCAGCAGAAAGGTGGCCACAGCGGGCGGGCGCCCAGGTGGCCCAGTGCCTCCTGTCCTCCCCAATATGGATTGGGGTGTGGTGCTGACCGTCCACAAAATGGATGCGCTCCTCTTGCTTGCCCAGCTTCTGCCTCAGTAAAAAGGGCTGCGGCTCAATTTAATTCCAAGATGTGTCCTGTGATTATTTACCAGACGGGTTTGATTCCCCACTCCTCCCCCTGAATGGCAGAGGCTTATCTGGTGAACCAGATGTGTTTCTGCACTCCTACATTCCTGCTGGGTGACCTTGGGCTAGTCACAGTTCTCTCAGAACTCTTTCAGCCCCACCTACCTAACAGGGGGGTCTGTTGTAGGGAGAGGATGGGAAAGGAGCTTGTAAGCCACCTTGAGTCTCCTTTAAGGAGTGAAAGGTGGGGTATAAATCCAAATTCCTCCTCCTCTCCTCTTCCTCTTCCTCTTCCTCTTCCTCTTCCTCTTCCTCTTCCTCTTCCTCCTCCTCCTCCTCCTCCTCCTCCTCCTCTTCCTCTTCCTCCACAGATTTGTCCAGCCTTCCTCCCCTCTTTCTATGCTCCTGCGATTGGGCTGGATGCTTTTTTCCCGCCGGCCTCTTGTGGCGCACCCGCTCATGCTAATAATCCTGGCAAGCGCGTAGGGAACATTCTGTTTAATTGAATTTAATTCTGAGCTGCACATCCCTCGAGGAGTTTTGCTCACTTCATGTTTGGTATTGTGTTCGGCGAGCCAGCCAAGGCCTGCTGTACTAATCACTTCTCCGAGATGCATCGCCCGGCGTGGGATGGCCTTTGCTGACGAAATCCTCTCCGTTAATCTGTTGCGGGCTGATCTGCAATTCAAGCGTGCCTTCCATAGGGCAAAGGGGGCCAGTCCGAGCAATGCCAAGAAATTATGGTTTCGAAGATAAGCATTAATGGAATCTTTGTGAAACATCCTCTGTAGGGAGCAGATTGGACTCCAGAAATGCGGATGACAACAATGTTCTTTTGTGAAGCTCGGGTTTGTAATTTTTAGAACTGAAATAAGAATGGGGAAACCAGTCAACTGCTGCCTCGTGATCGGATAATCACCAGAAATTTCCCCTTCTGCTCACATGAGCAGCGAGGGCAAGCTGAGCTTCTTGCTTTCTTGCTTCCTTTCTAGGTGGCGAAAGAGTATCAGCCCTCTAGTTAAATTTAAACCCAAATTGGAGTTTTAAGAATTGAAATTGCGAGCCTGTGCGACGTAGCTGTTATTTATTTATTTATTTATTTGTTTAATTATTGTTTAAACTTTTATATCGCCCCATCCCCTAGGGGCTCTGGGCGGTGTACAACATAAAACATAATAAAATAAATTACTAAAATCTTTAAAACAGCGGTAACATAGCACTGATAATAATAATAATGGGAAGGATTCCGACCAGCCCCGTTTTTCATTAAAAATTCTCCCAGGAGAAAAAGAAGGGGGGGAGGGTGGCGAGCCACATTAGATGGTAGCCTAGATGACAAGCCGGCTGGGGCACCATTTCAGTGGCTGGTCCCTCCAAAGGCCCGGCGGAACAACTCCATTTTACAGGCCCTGTGGAACTTGTTAAGGTCCCGCAGGGCCCGAACAGCCGGAGGAAGGGTGTTCCACCAGGCCGGGGCCAGAGCCGTAAAGGCCCTGGCCCGCGTGGAGGCCAGCCGCATCATTGAGGGGCCAGGGACCACTAATAAATTAGCCTCCGTTGAGCGAAGAGGCCGTGCAGGGACATACGGGGTGATGCGGTCTCGAAGATGTCAGGCTAGGATCTGGGAGATCTATCTTTGGTCGAATCCCCACTTGAAATTTGCACGCAGATCCAAACCTGTTCGTTGTGAAATGGTGTCCTCTTCATCGGAGTTTCTCCCTCCCCACCACAGTGAGCACACAGCAGACACACCCGGTTGCAGAACTCTTAGCAATCCTCATTACCAGGCGAGCTCACTTTGCCGGTCTCCCCTGATTGGCTTGATGGGGCGGGACCTTTTCCCACTGCGGAAATGTACATTGTAGGGGCATGATAAAAAAAACCCAGCGTGTAAAAGTTTAACGTTTAACTGTGCAAATAGTTAATCGTTACCTGTGTAAACCATTAATGATTCAAAGTTACACATTTGACTGTTTAACGTTTGCGTCCCCTTCTGCTGGCCGATCGCGAAAGCGGAAACGAAACCAAAGAAAGGCTGCACGCGCATCGCAGTGCTGATTGGTTGCCCGAATTCGGCATCACACTCCAGGGCGGGAAACGAGTCAGGGTTTCAACCCTCATCCCTCCCCTCGGATCAGCTCTGAACTGTGTTAATGGGGTCTATGCCACTTGCAACCAGGTCCTGCCGGAACACAGATTAATAGGTAGAACGAGCGCCAGAAACAGAATCTGCCAAGCAAGCAATGGGGAGGTCGTCCCTCAAACCTCGTTAGTTTGTGTTCTGAAACCTGGCTAAGATGGTAGTGGGGATTCGACCTCTGAATCCCTACACTGCCAGCGTGGTATAGTTGTCAAGAGCGAGGCGTTCTAGTCTGAGAATCGAGTTTGATTCTAATAATCAAACTCCCCCCCACTGTGCCCCCCCGCTGCCCACTTATCTGCTATGGAGGAACTTCTTGTGGGGGTGGAGGTGGGCAATGGGGCCGTGCTGCCACTGATCTGAAAGCCCCCTCGCTCCCCTGGAAGAGGGGGTGACTGGGCTTTTGGCCCCCAACTGCTCTGGGGCTCTGAAAGCCCCCTCTCTCCCCCTCCCCTGGTGCGCGGCCGCTCCAGGACTCTGAAAGCCACTTTTAACAACAGGTTCACCGAACGGAACAAAAAATTAGGTACCGGTCCTACTGAACCGGTGCGAACCAGCTGAATCCCACCACTGCACTCCTCCACCTAGAATGATGGACTCTAATCTGGTGAACCAGGTTTATTTTCCCTCTCCTCTACATGAAGCCTGCTGGGTGTCTTAGTCACAGTTATCTCAGAACTTTCTCAGCCTCACACCTCTCAAGGTGACTGTTATGGGGAGAGAAAGGGAAAGACTTTGTGATCTGCTTTAAAACTCCTTACGGTTGAGAAAAACGGGGTATAAACAGAGGTGGGATCCAGCAGGTTCCCACCAGTTCCCGAGAGTGGGTTACTAATTATTTGTGTGTGCCGAGAGGGGGTTACAAAAATCATAAAGTCCTGTTGTTTCCTATGTGGCTGGTTAGCGAAGGTAGAAAACGGGATCATTCTCCCTGCTGGGCTGTTTTAAAAATATGGTCAAGTTCCTTGTTTAAGAAAAGTATCCTTCTTTTGATTTCTAGAAACAAAATTAAGTATTTGAAAGTATTAAGTATTTGACAGGCAGTCAATTAGAGGAGCAGCAGTTGTTTCTGTTGGCAGTAGACGATAGGACTTGCTATAATGAGTTTAAATTAGGGACAGAAAGATACCATCTGGAAATCAGGAACTTTTTTTTTTACAGTAAGAGTTTTTTTACAGTAACAGAGAAACTATTAATGCCCCTCCCCTGGAATGCCCGACCACGCCCCCGTTGTGCCCCACCCAGCCCCATTGGCGCTACCCCACTGTTTGAATCCCACCCCCATGGGAACCTGTTACTAAAATGTTTGAATCCCACCACTGGGTATAAAGCCAAACTCTTCTTCTTCAAACTCTTCACAAAAGCTTTCTGGGTGACCTTGGGCCAGTCACACATTCTCAGCTTAACCTACCTCACAGGGTTGCTGTGAAGGTAAAATGGTGGAGGAGATAAAGATGCAAGCCAGTTTGAATTTCCATCAGGGACAAAGACAGGGTATGAAAAACCAACAAACAAATTTGAGTTCCAAAGGGACAGGACCAAAACAGGTCTGAAAGAGCCCGACAGGTCTCTGTCAGTCTCTAAAAGGTAAATTGAATGTTTGTGCAGCCACAATTTGATCACAGGCCATGTGAGAAGGGAAGAGGACGTTTAACCCTGCAAGTAACACGTAGTGTTGCTAAATAAAATTGGCCTCATGAAGTTCTGAAGGTGTATTCTTTTAGAACCTGTCTTTTCAGTCGTAAACCACAAAACACAACACAGGAAGTCTGGTTTTGTTTAGTGAAACTGAATGGGAGAAGAAGAAGAAGAAGAAGAAGAAGAAGAAGAAGAAGAAGAAGAAGAAGAAGAAGAAGAAGAAGAAGAAGAAGAAGAAGAAGAAGAAGAAGAAGAAGAAGAAGAAGAAGAAGAAGAAGAAGAAGAAGAAGAAGAAGAAGAAGAAGAAGAAGGGGAGGAGGAGGAGGAGGAGGAGGAGGAGGAGGAGGAGGAGGAGTTTGGATTTATATCCCCCCTTTCTCTCCTGCAGGAGACTCAAAGGGGCTTACAATCTCCTTGCCCTTCCCCCCTCACAACAAACACCCTGTGAGGTAGGTGGGGCTGGGAGAGCTCCAAGAAGCTGTGACTAGCCCAAGGTCACCCAGCTGGCGTGTGTGGGAGTGCACAGGGTAAACTTTCCTTTTCCCTTTGCCAGGCCAACTGGGCAGTTCACAGGCAGGGACAGAGGGACTTTCTTTGGCCCCTTCTGCACAGCCAATGTGTAACAGTCGTGATAAAGCAACACATTTCCCCGTTTCCCGTTCACATGTGTCGCATTCAGGCAGCGATTGGAGGCCACGGAAACAGTCCAGGTTGCTGTCGCGTCTTCAGATGGATACCCTTCTCTTTTTTCCATCCTGCTACACATGCGAAACTACTCAGGCAGGCTGAAATGAAGAAGAGAAGAAGAAGAAGAGTTTGGATTTATATCCCCCCCTTTCTCTCCTGCAGGAGACTCAAAGGGGCTGACAATCTCCTTGCCCTTCCCCCCTCACAACAAACACCCTGTGAGGTAGGTGGGGCTGAGAGAGCTCTGGAGAAGCTGTGACTAGCCCAAGGTCACCCAGCTGGCATGTATTGCAGTGCACAGACTAATCTGAATTCCCCAGATAAGCCTCCACAGCTCAGGCGGCAGAGCTGGGAATCAAACCCGGTTCCTCCAGATTAGATACACGAGCTCTTAACCTCCTACGCCACTGCTGCTCTCCACAGCCATAGTGATGTCCCACAATGTGACCAGCTGCACCTGTGTGCCTACGCAACTGCAAGCCACAAATTTTTTTTAAAAGGAAAAGGGGTCTCCCTGTAATGGCCGGGCAATGGCGGGCGGCTTCCCCCGATCATGGAGGGCAGGGTGGAAGGGAGGGAAATAAAGCACTTCCTGCCTGGCCGTTTGCTCAGAAGCAACTCCAACCCCTTATTTTTTAAAACAATTTTCAAAAAACCCGGGTTGGGGGAAATAAAACGGGGCAGACTTTTTTGGGGTGTGTGGAACCTGTGTGAAGTCCCCCCTCCATGGGTTATACAGCATCCCACACCTCTGTTTCTCAGTACCTGGGGAATGGGCCTTTGTGTGTGCCTCCACGTCTCTTCTGGGGAAACCTGTTAGTGTCATATGGTAACTCTAGGAATTACTGGAAACTCTATGGCAAAACCTACTCTGTGTCACTTCAAGTTTTCCCCAAAAGTGACAGAGTGGTGTACAAGATGATTTATACATTGTTTTGTTCTCTCACCCATAGTAGGAGTCCCGGCAGCAGTGGTGGGATCCAAAAATTTTAGTAACAGGTTCCCATGGTGGTGGGATTCAAACTGTAGCGTAGTGCCAATGGGGCTGGGCGGGGCATGACAGGGGCGTGGCCAGGCCTTCAGGGGGAGGGGCATTCCTGGGCGGGGCAGTGCCAAGGATGCAGCCACTGCGCCGGTCCTTGGGCGGGAAACGAATGCACGCAGGCACAGGCTGCCACGCACACCGGTGCACCTCCCACTAGACTGCTTCAAGTTCTGCGCGCTACTGCTGAGAGGAGAGGCGTAACTAAGGCAAAAATCACGTGGCAAAATCACCAATTAGTAACCCCCTCTCAGTACACACAAATAATTAGTAACCTCCTCTTGGGAACCTGTGAGAACCTGCTGAATCCCACCTCTGCCCGGCAGCCCTACCTTCTTGCACGCCTCAGTGCAAATTGTACTTCTGTGCGTTATAATGTATTGCTTACAGACTGTTGGCAAACTTTTACCACCTTCTGAAGATTTAGCCAAAGGCAGGAGCACAAAATTGACCAAAACGAATGCTGCCTGTTCTGGATGGCAGTGTCATTTTCAGAAACAGTAAGATTGGCAGAGCTTCCTTTTCACTGTTTAATATTCTCCTACAGTATATTGGAAATTAGGACACAGCTGAAGAAGATTTATGAAACTGAAGCATATTGGGATTTCCCCCCTCCCCCCCAACACTATAAACATTCTGTTGCATTATTATATATGTGTTCCCCTGCCACTGTCAAAATTACATTACGGCTCTTTATATGTTTTGGCTATTTGGCCACAGTGTTTTTCTTGCGCCAGTAATTGCTTATGTGAGGTTTTTTTCGTGGTGTATTGTGTTTCTGGTCGATTGTGATATCGGAGCAAGTCTATTCATTGCAACAGTCTGAGCTCAAATGGTATAATAAAGTTTAGTGCAGACATTACCTGGATTTCATTTCCCTCCTGAATTTCCATGTAAAAACTGCCACTGGGCGGGTGGAGCCTTATCAAAACAAATCATTTGGAAGTGTAAGAACAAAAGCCCATATGCCACGCTATTTTTGCCCATGAAATAAAGTAAACATTGTTATTCTCCCCCCCCACCACCACCACTTTTACAAATAAAATTATTATAACATTCTTTGCAAAGTTCAGGGTAAATTTCGTTTGCCTTATTCAGTACATTACCGATTCATCCACCTGATGCAATTGATGGATAAACGTCACTGCCTAAGAAACACCTTGATTCTCTAAAACTTCCTGAAATGAAGCGGCGATGTTCTTGTGGCAAGCAAATCCATGGGGCAAAAAACCCTCTAGCCTGGTTCAGAGAGATTCCCCCATACGCTGCTGGAACCTACACAAGGCACCTGTTCCTTACGCACAATGAGAGCTACCCGTGGGCCTGGAAAAATAGTAATTTTCTGTTTGTTGTAGTGCCATGGTGGCGAGCCTTTGGCACTCCAGATGTTATGGACTACAATTCCCATCAGCCCCTTCCAGCATGGCCAATTGGCCATGCTGGCAGGGGCTGATGGGAATCGTAGTCCATAACATCTGGAGTGCCAAAGGTTCGCCACCACTGTTGTTGTGGATCAGCCTTCCCAGATCTGGACATGCATAGAAAGTACTAATAACCATGATATTAATGTATAGCCTGCTCAGCCGCCTGCCCCCACGGATGCATCTTCTGCATTTAAAAAAAAGGAATCTCATGCATGCAGTACAGTGGTGGCGAACCTATGGCACTCCAGATGTACATAAACTACAATTCCCATCAGCCCCTGCCAGCATGGGGCTATGCTGGCAGGGGTTGATGGGAATTGTAGTCCATGAACATCTGGAGTGCCATAGGTTTGCCACCACGGATCTAGTAGATCTGCCTCTGCTCTGCCGTCTCTGGCATCTCTGGAGGGGTGTTCCATAGCAACGCAGCTCCATTCTCTGTGGCTGAGGTCCTGCATACATTCCACGTTCCCTGCAATCTGGCTTCTTCTTATTCCTTCGTTTCCGATGGGTAAGACCTACTTTGTGTTTAGTTGTTTACTTCATTGAGGCCCCACTTTTCTCTCCAATGGGGACCCAAGGCAGCTTGCATTGTTCCCTTCTCCATTTCTGTCCTCACAGCAACCCTGTGAGGTAGCTTAGGTTAAGAACGTGACTGACTTGAGGCCTTCCAACAGGCTTCTATGGCAGTGTGGGGAAAGACTGAGGTGAGGAAGGTTCCGGAACTTACCATCGCCAAAGATAATGAGGTCAGAGGTTCATCAGGAGCAAACCCAGTCTCCTTGGTCTGAAGGAGAAGTCCCAAGCAACATTCAAACATTGTCGAAGGCTTTCATGGCTGGAATCACTGGGGTGCTGTGCGGTTTCCGGGCTGTATGGCCGTGTTCTAGCAGCATTCTCTCCTGACGTTTCGCCTGCAACTGTGGCTGGCATCAGATCCTCTAAAGAAGCCAGCCACAGAGAGAATGTTGCAAAAACACGGCCATATAGCCCGGAAACCACACAGCACCCCAACATTCAAACAATCCATCCTTTATTTTATTTAATCTGTCTTCCAAGGAGCTCAAACAGCTTTGTGTTTGCCCGCTCGTTATGAGCAAACTTCGACCATTAGCCCTAATCTCCCATCCTTAAGAAACTGAGGAGCAGAAGGGAAAAAAAAATAGCCAGACAGTTGCCTTTGCATTGACTCTCTAGGAATTTCCCGGCTGCTCCAACATCATTACCAAAGAGACTAGGGAAAATTCCTAGAGTGTCATCTGGAAGGAACATCAGATACTGCCCAACTCCCATCCTCTCTAGGCGCTGCCCATAAAAACCTCCCAGAATTTGCTTGGTAGTGCTAGAGCAACCCTAAAACTGAGATTTATTGTGTTTGGTTCTATCCCCACCCTGTATCTGATTTTGTCCTTATATCGGACTTGTGAGGAAAAATAGGCTGAGAGAAAGTGGCTCGTCCAAAGTTACTCAGTGAGCTTCGAGATCTGGTCTCAGGTTTTCCTTGTTTCCAACCCCGACATGGTCACTGCTTGAAGACAGGAGAACAGGAAGCGATTCTGTTGAGCACTACTGTGCAAATACCACCAAGATGCAAAATGTACAGCATTTACTGAAATCAGCGTGTGGCGTGATTACAAAGATCACCAAAGTGGATTCTCTGGTTTGTATCAAAACAATACTGCATTCACGTAGCAAATACAATCATAGGCAAACAATTCCTTGTAAGTTGTGTTCTGTGGTTAGTTGCGGTCTGGGATCGATGGGTCCTCCAGCTTCCGGCTGCATTTCTATCACAATACCTTCCTCAGAAACTCGCAACTTTATCTCCAGTTTATTTCCCAGGGCAGTTTATGTTCTACACTCCTGCACTGAATAGCTTCTTTTTTGCTTACATGGCCTGTCAGCATGAAAGACAGCTGTGAATCACCCACCGGCTGCGGTTGCCTCTGGGGGTGGGATGGGTGGAGCCAAGGTGACCACTTCCGCTTAACGGAGGGCGGAAGCGAAGCCCCGGCCATGTTGGGCAAGGGCTGACGTCACCAGGAGGGGAGGGCGGATTGACCCTTTAAAGGGGAAAGCCCTCCTTTGTTCTGGCCATGTGCTTCGGCCAGCCGGCGATTTGCCCACCCACCTCTCCCTGGGTTCATTTGGTTGTTGCATGCTTCTGTCATAGCCGTTCGGCGGTGGCGCATGGGTAACGAAGCGAAGCCCCGGCCATGTTGGGCAAGGGCTGACGTCACCAGGAGGGGAGGGCGGATTGACCCTTTAAAGGGGAAAGCCCTCCTTTGTTCTGGCCATGTGCTTCGGCCAGCCGGCGATTTGCCCACCCACCTCTCCCTGGGTTCATTTGGTTGTTGCATGCTTCTGTCATAGCCGTTCGGCGGTGGCGCATGGGTAACGATCTGGAAGTGCCGACCGCGGCAAGAGGCAACCGCCCTGCCGAACCGGCAAATGGGGATCACGTCTTGCCAGGAGCGTCCGCCCGGCAGAGCCCTTCAGTGGAGGGAAGTCCAATACAGGGCATCTGCCCATTGGAGCTTCGCTATGAAGCAGACAGGCCGATCAAGACCCATGCTACGCCTCACGCTTCTCTTTTGGTTGGCTAATAAAATGGCTATGGCCAAAATAGAGGCTGCAGTGTTTGGGACTCTTTAGTTTGGAGAGGAGACGTCTGAGGGGGGATATGATTGAAGTCTATAAAATTATGCATGGGGTAGAAAATGTCGACAGAGAGAAATTTTTCTCTGTTTCTCACAATACTAGAACCAGGAGGCATTCATTGAAAATGCTGGGGGGAAGAATTAGGACTAATAAAAGGAAACACTTCTTCACGCAACGTGTGATTGGTGTTTGGAATATGCTGCCACAGGAGGTGGTGATGGCCACTAACCTGGATAGCTTTAAAAAGGGCTTGGACAGATTTATGGAGGAGAAGTCAATCTATGGCTACCAATCTTGATCCTCCTTGATCTGAGATTGCAAATGCCTTAGCAGACCAGGTGCTCAGGAGCAGCAGCAGCAGAAGGCCATTGCTTTCACCTCCTGCACGTGAGCTCCCAAAGGCATCTGGTGGGCCACTGCGAGTAGCAGAATGCTGGACTAGATGGACTCCGGTCTGATCCAGCAGGCTATTTCTTATGTTCTTATGTTCTTAAAATGTTTATCCCAGCAAAGAGTCCAGTGTGGTTATTGGAGAGGATTCACCCTGGTGGTTCCCACCCTCAGAAGGCAACACAATGTCGGAGGACCCACAGAATTCAACTGCTAGTACCAAGCCATACCCCACGATCTACTATACTGAAGATTTCATGGGGGGTTTTGTTGCCTCCCTGGAAGAGAAAATCCAACGGTACAGATGCAGCCATTCCACCGAAAAACCATCAGCCAAAAAACCCAACCCCCTGACTCTTTATTTCTCAAGATCAATGAATGACAAAATAGTACCATACTGTACTGTACAAAGATTAATATCAGGAAGTTGTTTATTCCTCACAGTTGGCTCAAAAAATACATTTTCGTAGCAATTTGGTTTGGTACATCGGGGAACGGGGAAATGAACTCCCTTCCCACATCCCTTTGACAGGAAAACTGTCAGTAGGTATATTGGTGCATCCATTACTTTGAATTCTTTGTATCAGTTGACAGTGGGTTATGTAAAAAAAACAATCGCAGGAACAGGAGAACTCTTGTATTTTCCCCCTTTTAAAATGGGCCGTCATTTGAGGTTCCTCCGCAAGGATGACACAGATGCATTTGCCAGCACAAAAGTGGAAAGTTGTAATAAAGAAGAAAGGGCTATAGTCTGTCTCAGAAAAAAAAAAGATGGTAGTAGGATTGTATGTTTCTCCACCACAGCACTCAACATGTCAGACCTTCTTGATTGCAGAATGTCCCACCTGGATCCCAGGGCCTACCTAGCCCTGCTCCCTCATCCATTTGAAAGAAGAAGAAGAAGAAGAAGAGGAGGAGGAGTAGGAGTAGGAGTAGTTTGGATTTATATCCCCCCTTTCTCTCCTGCAGGAGACTCAAAGGGGCTTACAATCTCCTTGCCCTTCCCCCCTCAGCTCAAATACGTTTTAAATGACTTTAAAATGATGATGGTTTCCTATTGGCAGGCACAAGGACTCTGGGATGTCTCGTTTGGCCCTTAGCACCAGTGATTGTAAAAAGAGGTTCTTGTTTCTGATGAAAACCTGCTATACTCTGTCTCACAAAAAGATATGACTACAGTCAGGTGAGGGGCAGCCGTTGGGAAAATTGTGTGTTTCCGCATTAGAATATAGTCCCGAACAGAAGAAGAGGAAGAAAAGTTTGGATTTATATCCCCCCCTTCTCTCCTGTAGGAGACTCAAAGGAGCTCACAATCTCCTTGCCCTTCCCCCCTCACAACAAACACCCTGTGAGGTAGGTGGGGCTGAGAGAGCTCCGAGAAGCTGTGACTAGCCCAAGGTCACCCAGCTGGCGTGTGTGGGAGTGTACAGGCTAATCTGAATTCCCCAGAGAAGCCTCCACAGCTCAGGCGGCAGAGCCGGGAATCAAACCCGGTTCCTCCAGATTAGATACACGCCAGGTAGTCATTCAATGAACAATAAAACGCTCTTGTATCCAAGTCCCATGTTCAATAATGCACAGAATAATGGTTTTGACGAAGGCGGCACTTAAAAATGAATGATAATTCTCCCTGTTCTCACACTTACCTTAGTTCCTTTCCTTTTCCAGAACTTTTTCAGGCTGCAAAAACGGCCTGAGGAACTACAGTTCCCAGGAGACCGTGGAACTAAGGTAAGTGTGGGAAGGTCGTAGTGGCTAAGAGCAGGTGCACTCTGATCTGGAGGAACCGGGTTTGATTCCCCGCTCTGCCGCTTGAGTTGTGGAGGCTTCTCTGGGGAATTCAGATTAGCCTGTGCACTCCCACACACGCCAGCTGGGTGACCTTGGGCTAGTCACAGCTTTTCGGAGCTCTCTCAGCCCCACCCACCTCACAGGGTGTTTGTTGTGAGGGGGGAAGGGCAAGGAGATTGTGAGCTCCTTTGAGTCTCCTACAGGAGAGAAGGGGGGGATATAAATCCAAACTTTTCTTCCTCTTCTTCTGTTCGGGACTATATTCTAATGCGGAAACACACAATTTTCCCAACGGCTGCCCCTCACCTGACTGTAGTCATATCTTTTTGTGAGACAGAGTATAGCAGGTTTTCATCAGAAACAAGAACCTCTTTTTACAATCACTGGTGCTAAGGGCCAAACGAGACATCCCAGAGTCCTTGTGCCTGCCAATAGGAAACCATCATCATTTTAAAGTCATTTAAAACGTATTTGAGCTGAGGCATTGCGGTTTCTCCTCCACATCAAGTGCAGAAACATCTGTACCCCATGGCTGTTTCAGCAGTTGAAAAAGGGACTCCTGGCACCAGAGATTCCACACTGGAGCGAAGCTGGTACAAAACCACGTCGATCCCAGTGGTTGTGCGGAGCACTTAGGTCGAACGCAGCTCGAACTTGGGTCGATAACTCAAGTGCGGAATCGACCTAGGAGTTTCCCAACCTGGATCTGGCAACCCCACTCTACCCCAGTCCCCTGACAGAGGACTGGGAGGACCTAGCAACCATATCTTTTATGGAACATTTGAATGACTTTAAAATGGCAGTGGTATCTCCATGGTGTCCACAAAGATACTGTCACACTCAGCTTGGCCTTCAGTCTTGGAAATACGGACGTTCTCACAGGGGAGTGTAGCAACTATGTACCCTTTACGGAAGAATGGTACAGTCATTCTATCTGGGCTGGTCATCCTCGTCCACTGAGAATGGGGCTTCAGGAGGGATGCACGTGGAACTGTGAGGGAGGAAGGGGACCTGTGCCTAGCCCGCCAGATCAGTCAAAGCAACCCTGATAATCATGTCTCCCTCATGGGAGGAATTTCATTTATTGATTTAGGGCGCTTGTAAGCGATCTTTCCACTTAAAAAAAAAGATCCCCAAGATGGTGTGGAGCACATGGGAGAAAATTACAATACTTTCCTATATAATGTATTGTCAAAGGCTTTCACGGCCGGAATCACTGGGGTGCTGTGTGGTTTCCGGGCTGTATGGCCGTGTTCTAGCAGCATTCTCTCCTGACGTTTTTCCTGCATCTGTGGCTGGCATCTTCAGAGGATCTGATAGTTGGAAAGGAAGTTACTCATATGCTACACTTCATTGTTACTCACTTGCCAGGCCACTCCTATTCAGATGCCCTCACCTTTTGACCTTTACTCACAGGTATATACACTCCACTTGCTTTCCTTTCCAACTATCAGATCCTCTGAAGATGCCAGCCACAGATGCAGGCGAAACGTCAGGAGAGAATGCTGTTAGAACACGGCCATACAGCCCGGAAACTAGACAGCACCCCACTTTCCTGTATAATTAAATCCCTGTCATTAGCCATGTAAATGACAAAGACCTTCGTACTGCCCATTTAAGTAGCCACGGCTTCCCTCCCCCAGTTATTATGGCTTCCAAGACAGAAAATATGATTTCGGAGCAGACTTCAACTCGGCTACTTTTTCTCCTTTTCAGTATTAAGTTCTGAAAAACACGGATTTCTACTCGACCGAAAATGGGGTTCTCAGAAATCCTTTAGGCTGAAAATTCACGGCCCCTCACAGGTTGCAAACCTCTAAGACCGAATCCACCCCTCTTGTGACTGAGTGGGCCACAGGGAGAACCAATGCCGTGCATCCCTCCTTGATGTTCCCATGCTAAACAACAACCACACAAAACAAGACATCACTATTAGCTGTTTCACCATCCTGGAACTTTTGAGACCCAGCCAATTCTGAACCAGAACATGTTCAGGGAGCAAGTGAAAGGCAGAATGGCACTTTACAGGAAACTGGAGGTTGCCACTGAAATTGGCATCCCTGTGTCAACTTCTTTTGTAACAGGTAGAACAATGCATCTTGTGCTCTGACGTCATCGCCCTGATGTCATCACAGTGGCAGCCAATGGTGCGGCAGTGTACAAAACGATGGCATCAGGACACGGGATAGGCGTGGACCTAGCACAGAGATGCTGTTTTCGTTGGCAGCTCTGTGTTTCTCATAAAGCACAGTTTCACCCAAAACATTTTTATTAAGGCATTTTTTTTGGGTGCCCAGGGGTAAAGGGGTGTTTTTAGGGGCTAGTTTTAAAAAATGGGCCAATCATTTTAATACTTGTTTCTAACAGTTTTTTGCCCTGCGATTTCAGGGACAGGTTTCAGTGGCAATCTAGAAGAAGGAAAATATGATCAGAACAGTCAGATATAAGTCCAGCAACACCTTAGAGACCAAGAGGATTTTCAGGTAGAAGTTTTCAAAACCCCCACCTGGATAGACCAGGAAAGCTCGATCTTGTTGAATCTTTGAAGAAAAAGAAGAAGAGTTTGGATTTATATCCCCCCTTTCTCTCCTGCAGGAGACTCAAAGGGGCTTACAATCTCCTTGCCCTTCCCCCCTCACAACAAACACCCTGTGAGGTGGGTGGGGCTGAGAGAGCTCTGAGAAGCTGTGACTAGCCCCAGGTCACCCAGCTGGCATGTGTGGGAGTGTACAGGCTAATTTGAATTCCCCAGATAAGACTCCACAGCTCAGGCGGCAGAGCTGGGAATCAAACCCGGTTCCTCCAGATTAGATACACGAGCTCTTAACCTCCTACGCCACTGCTGCTCCTTGGTTCTGGTTAGCATTTGGACAGAAGACCATCAAGGAATTTCAGGGTTGTTATGCAGCGGGAGGCAATGGCAAGCCACCTCTATCAGGCTCGTTCTGCACATGCAGAATAATGCACTTTCAAACTGCTTTCAGCGCTCTTTGAAGCTGTGCGGAATAGCAAAACCCACTTGCAAACAATTGTGAAAGTGGTTTGAAAACGCATTATTTTGCGTGTGCGGAAGGGGTTTTAGTTTCCTGCCTTGAAAACCTCATGGGTCGCCAAGGTTCTGTAACTTGGCAGCGGTTTGCAGACACACATCCTTTTCAGAGTCAAAAATCCCTTTGTGTATCTGATGAAGCTGGGTATGTTTAGCTTGGTGAAGAGAAGGTCAAGAGGTGACATGACAGCTGTGTTTAGATATTTGAAGGAGTGTCATGTTGGTGAGGGAGCAAGCTTGTTTTCTGCTGCTCCAGAGACTAGGGCCCTTTCCCCACTTACCGTTTGCTGCGTGCTACTCTCCCCAGGGGCCACAGCATGTGGTCCAGCAGGCACTCTCCACGAAGTCCAAGTAGCTTACAATGCAGCCACTTCCGGACTCCGACGCTCTCTACATCCTCTCAGCGCTGCTGGGCCATATTCTCTGGCGTACTTGAAGAAATGGCACCTTCTGACTGCCCCGTGCAGAGCGCGGGGCAGTGGGGAACACGACCCCCCCGGCAGGAATCACTCGCGTGGAGAGTAGCGTGCCGCAAATGGTAAGTGGGGAAAGGCCCTCTGACTAGGATTAATGGGTTCAAGGTGAAGGAAAGGAGATTCCACCTAAACAACAGGAAAAACTTCCCTACAGTAAGAGTTGTTCAACAGTGGAATGCACTACCTCGGAGTGTGGTGGAGTCTCCTTCTTTGGAGGTTTTTAAAGAGAGGCTGGATGATCATATGTCAGGAGTGCTTTGATTGTGTGTTCCTGCATGGCAGAGGGTTGGACTTGATGGCCCTTGGAGTTCCTTCCAACCCTATGATTCTATGAAGGGAGTTTAAACTCTTGAAAACTCATACAGTGAAAATCTTGTTGGGTCTCCAAGGTGCTTCTGGACTCTAATCTAGCTGTTCTGTGGCAAACTAACATGGCTACCCTCCGAAACGATGGAACAGATTAGCTGCCTTTTATTTTTACATTTTTTTCCCTGTCAATCTTACCCCCCAAAGGATCCAGAAATAAATGGCCAACAATGGTTCGTTTCATATTCAGCAGCGGGGGATATCCCTTAGCGATGTTCATGTTTGTTTTAATCTGCAACAGATTTACTGTACAACGTACCACACTGGACGAAATAGTTGGACCACGACTCAAAATTATTGCACATGAAAAGCTTTTTGCCAAGTCATGCAGTTTGCATGAAAGTCGGCTCGTGGGGGAGAAAAAAATCTGTTGCCCTACATAAAGGACGTTTGATTGAAGCCGGCGACAGTATCCAGCAGCGGCGAGCGAGGCATTTGTCCTATGTTCCGAAAAGCCATTTGACACAGCCAATGAAAGCATCTGTTTATTTCCCTGTTTACACATTGTGTCCCCGTTGGGCCTTCCATCTGCCCTTCTGTTGCGTTTGCTTCTTCAAGAACAGTCACTGAAGCGAACCCTCACACATTGTGCCGAAGACGAGAAGAAGGGCACTGCCTTTCCCGCACAGATGCGGGCCGGACCTTTGGAGCGAGAATCTGGATGGGAGGGAATTTAATGAGCGGGAAAAGCATTCCGGAGCCCGGCTTCGCAGTCTGTCAAACGGACGATGCTCTCAGGGAAACTCAGCAGAGAGAGGGGAACTTGGAAATGTATTTCTGAGACGGCGGGCTGAGACTATAAACACGATCCATCTGCTCTCGCTTTGCTTGCCTGGATTTTTTTTGTCTTCTTTTTCTAGTCCGAAGCAAAAATTAGAAACGTCTAATTAGACTGGGAGGTCTGCCTGACTCAACTGCATGGGAACAGTGAATTCAATGCCATTATACCGATGTCTGACTCCTGTTTGGACAACCTTCGTAACACCGACAGAAAGCCTTCACGGATTGTCCTTGACAATTCATTTCAAGTTCGCCTAGCTTGCCAATAAGCCGCCTAAATCAGTTGTAATGTCCCTCCTTACATGGCATTTCTCTAATCAAGTTATTTCCAAACATTTAGCCTGCAATGAATCCTTTTCCAATCAATTTGTCCACTCAGGAACCCCTTGAACATCTGCCCTGGATGAATGTTGCAGAAGATCCAGGTTCCACTTATGGTGCTTCAGAATTCACGCAGGGGCGTACCACCCAGAAGAACATATGGGGTCAAATGTCCCCAGGCTGCAGCCATTTAGTCACGTGGGGAGGGGCGGAAAATTGCCCTCTAGATACACCTCTGACCATCAGGCCTCATTATCACCCAGTCCCAACCAACAGCCTGTCTAGAGCATATTGAACACATCCTTACGGTCGCACAAATGAAGTAGTGGCAAGCAAGCTGTCTTTGAGCTGAGGATGCAACACAGATTACAACACTGTTCTCGCCACCTCCATTTTGTTGTCACAATCACAATCCTGTGACGTAGGCTAGGCTGAGAGAGAAACTGGCTTAAGGTCAACCAGCAATGTATTGTTGAAGACTTTTAATGGCCAAAGTCAACTGGCTGTTGTGGGTTTTCCCCATTGAGTTGCTGTGGTCTGGTAGTTTTTGCTCCTAATTTTGCCTGCATCTATGGCTGGCATCTTCAGAGGCCTGTCACGGAGAGAAACACATCTTACCGTGACAGACCTCTGAAGATAATGAAAGAACCAGGTATAGCATGTCATGTGAAAACAACGACAAAAGAATAGAAGCAATACTATACCAAGACGATGTAAATTGCCAAACACGCAGATTTAATACAAAGAGTGTGCAAATTAGAGTATTTAAAAGTAAACAAAGTGGAAAAGACTACAGATAAAGCCCAAATATCAGCATGAAATCAATGCTTCAAAAGTGCACAATCAGGAATTATCCAGAAGTCCAAAAGTGGGACGAGCTCCCGACATTGCCCATTTTGTGGTTAGCTTTTATTTATTTGTTTGTTTGTTTGTTTGTTTATTATTAGATTTTTATACCGCCCTCTCCCGGAGGGTTCAGGGTGGTGTACAAATAAACATATACAGACAGGGGAAGGTTAAAACCAGTACAAATATAATACAAGCCCTGTCTCCTTATTAAAACCAGTAACAGCAATACAGCCAGCATCCGAGAACTAAAACCGACCCCCACCCCCCCGGGGAAACCGAAAATGTCCCCACTAAAATGGGCCACATACCGGTAATTAAAACAAACAGAGAACAAGGGGAGGAGGGTATCTTAAATCTTGGAGTCACTATCTCATCATCTGTGATATAAGGCAATTGTTTGCCATATATAATATTCAGTATTCAGACTCTATGATATATCTGCCACTGGCTAAGTTGAGGAAGTGGGAAAAGTTAACTATGAAACTGGCAATACCGGGAAGCTCGATCCATTTTTTTTTTTACTTTTGGATTATTCCTGATTGTGCACTTTTAATACATTGATTTCATGGTGATATATTTGGGCTTTATTTATAGTCTTGTTTATTTTATTTGCTTTTGTATGCCCTGATGGTTCATGCACTTTTTGTATTAAGAAGAAGGATTTGGATTTATATCCCCCCTTTCTCTCCTGTAAGGAGACTCAAAGGGGGCTTGAAATCTCCTTTCCCTTCTCCCCCCACAACAAACATCCTGTGAGGTGGGTGGGGCTGAGACAGCTCCGAAGAACTGTGACGTGCCCAAGGTCACCCAGCTGGCATGTGTTGGAGTGCACCAGCTAATCTGGTTCCCCAGATAAGCCTCCACAGCTCAAGTGGCAGAGAGGGGGATCAAACTCGGTTCTCCAGACTAGAGTGCACCCACCCTTAGCCACTAAGCCCCTGCTGCTCTTAAGTCTGCATGTTTGGAAATGTATGTAGCCTTGGTGGAATATTCTTTCTATTATTTTGTGGTTGTTTCCACAGGTCTTGAAAGATGCCAGCCATAGATGCTGGCAGAGACCCACAACAGCCAGTCATTTTATAGCAGTGGTGGCAAACCTATGGCACGGGTGCCAGAGGTGGCACTCAGAGCCCTCTCTGTGGGCTTGCACAGACAGAGTCACCCCCCAACACACACGCGCACACACGCGCACACGCGCGCGCGCGCACACACACACACACACATACACACACACATCTAGGCTGGCCTGGGCCACTGGGCTCAATTATTAGCATTAAACCTAAGACCTAATTTTGAGGAAGCAGTGTAGGTAACCCTGTTAAGCACTGTTAAACCCCACTAATTTTCATGCAAAGAAGAAAAGTGTGATCCTTTACCTGGAAGTAAGCTCGGTTGCTGGCAATGGGGCTTGCTTCTGAGTAAACCCTCATAGGGTTGTGATTTACCCATCGGAAGAGTTGCACGATTGCTTCAAAGCAAAGCCACCGACTACCACCAAGCTTACTCCCGAGTAACGCATGCCTCGGAGCCAACCATTTTTTGTTAACTAAAGCCTCAGTATTCAGGTTAAACTGCCGGGTTGGCACTTTGCGATAAATAAATGGGTTTTGGGTTGCAATTTGGGCACTCGGTCTCGAAAAGGTTCACTATCACTGTTTTATAGCAAAGTGTGGATTTGAAACTGAGCCTTCCAGATTATGGCTTAGCATTCAGCATGAGGGAGAAAACCCCTGCTCAGAACCGCAACAAAAACACACAACCCTAATCCTGCAGCCTCAGGTAATTTCAATGACGACTGAATTATATGACGTATTTCAGGTGAGGGAATCAAATGTTCAAACACTTCTTCATATAATAACTCCCTGAACATTGAAAGGTAACATATCCCAACGCAAGAAGACTTAAATAAGAACCTTGACTTAATCTACATATTTATTCAAAACATTTATTAGCCGTCTTTCCCCCTTGTGGAATTCAAGGCAGCTAGCATGCCGAGAATTACAGTACGTTTCTTTTTTAATGTGCAGAAAGCATTTAAACATTTGATCCTTCTACCGTGTTTCCCCGAATATAAGACAGTGTCTTATATTAATTTTTGCTCCCAAAGATGCGCTATGTCTTATTTTCAGGGGATGTCTTATTTTTCTGTGTTCTGTTCGTCGGGCATGCTTCCAAACAAAAACTTTGCTAAGTCTTGCTTTCGGGGGATGCCTTATATTTCACACTTCAGCAAAACCTCTACTACGTCTTATTTTCAGGGGATGTCTTATATTCGGGGAAACAGGGTACCTCTGGTCTTTAGTGGTACAGTTCTGTAACAGATACACCACCCCTGGCTTCCGGTTCTGTATTGCCACAATTAGATTTGGGATTGTCTCCGACACTTGTGCCAGAAGCTACGAACTCTTCTCAGAGCATCTCAGCGGTTGGTCTTTGCCTCATGTACTGTCACCTCACCAAACAGCTGGAGATGTTTAGAAAGAGAGACCCAGTGTGGTGTAGCGGTTACAAGTGACGGACTCTAATCTGGAGAACCAGGTTTGATTCCCCAAATCCTCCACATGTGTGGTGGATTCTTATCTGGCGAACAGGATTTGTTTCCCTGCCCCTACCCAGGATGTTGCTGGGTGACCTTGAGCTAGTCACAGTTCTGCTGAACTCTCTCAGGCCCACCTAGTTCATAAGGTATCTGTTGTGGGGAGGGGAAGAGGAAGGGAAGGACTTTGTAATCTGCTTTGAGACTTTTATAGTTGAGGAAAGTGGAGTATAAATCCAAGCTCTTCTTCTCTTTTTCTTCTTCTGTTGAGAACAAACGGTGCCTTCTCGTCTTCCGGTTTCGCTTGCTCTATACTGCAGGTCACCGGCTGGTGGGAGAGAAAATTGGGAAATGCAGGAGCAATCCAAAGAAACAATACCGGGCAATTATGTAGACCCGTGGTGGCGAACCTTTGGCACTCCAGATGGTATGGACTACATTTTCCATCAGCCCCTGCCAGCATGGTCAATTGGCCATGCTGGCAGGGGCTGATGGGAATTGTAGTCCATAACATCTGCAGTGCCAAAGGTTCGCCATCAGTGATGTAGACCTTTGTGTCAGAGAGCTGAAGTGGTCACTCAGAAGACCACCACATGCTGTAGTAAAGTAAGAAGAAGAAGAAGAGTTTGGATTTATACCCCACCTTTCTCTCTTGTAAGGAGACTCAAGGTGGCCTACAAGCTCCTTTCCCTCCCTCTCCCCACAACAGACACCTTGTGAGGTAGGTGGGGCTGAGGGAGTTCCAAAGAACTGTGACTAGCCCAAGGTCACCCAGCAGCAATGTAAGAAAACTAGTGTAGTGTAGTGGGTAGACATGAAGCACTGGGGCTCACATTCCCACTCAAATACAGAGCTCACTGGGTGACATGTGACATGAAGCATCTGGTTCAGTACTGAATTCTCTGAGAGACAGTAGCTCTACATAGTTTCAGGCAAGGGAAGGACTTTCCCAAATGCCTGAGAACCAGCCTGGCACAGTGGTTAAGAGCATAAGAACATAACCTAAGAAAGATTCTGCTGGATCAGACCAGAGTCCATCTAGTCCAGCACTCTGCTACTCGCAGTGGCCCACCAGGTGCCTTTGGGAGCTCACATGCAGGATGGGAAAGCAATGGCCTTCTGCTGCTGCTGCTCCCGAGCACCTGGTCTGTTAAGGCATTTGCAACCTCAGATCAAGGAGGATCAAGATTGGCAGCCATAGATTGACTTCTCCTCCATAAATCTGTCCAAGCCCTTTTTAAAGCTATCCAGGTTAGTGGCCATCACCACCTCCTGTGGCAGCATATTCCAAACACCAATCACACGTTGCGTGAAGAAGTGTTTCCTTTTATCAGTCCTAATTCTTCCCCCCAGCATTTTCAATGAATGCCCCCTGGTTCTAGTATTGTGAGAAAGAGAGAAACATTTCTCTCTGTCAACATTTTCTACCCCATGCATAATTTTATAGACTTCAATCATATCCCCGCTCAGACGTCTCCTCTCCAAACTAAAGAGTCCCAAACGCTGCAGCCTCTCCTCATAAGGAAGGTGCTCCAGTCCCTCAATCGTCCTCGTTGCCCTTCTCTGCACTTTTTCTATCTCCTTGATATCCTTTTTGAGATGTGGCGACCAGAACTGAACACAGTACTCCAAGGTAGACTCTAATCTGGAGAACCAGGTTCGATTCCCCACTCCTCCACATGAGTGGCGGACGCTTTTATCTGGTGAACTGGATTTGTTTCCCCCTCTTACTCATGAGGCCTGCTGGGTGGCCTCGGGGTTGTCACTAGTCTCCCAGAACTCTCTCAGCCCCACCTAACTCACAAGGGTGTCTGTTGTGGGGAAAGGAAGGGAAGGATCTTATAAGCCGCTTTGAGACTCCTTAACGTTGAGAAAAGTGGAACATAAATACAAACTCTCCTTTTTCTTCTACCTTAGGCTCATTCCGCACATGCAGAATAATGCATTTTGAAACTGCTTTCAGTGCTCTTTGAAGCTGTGCGGAATGGCAAAACCCACTTGCAAACAGTTGTGAAAGTGGTTTGAAAACGCATTAAAACGCCTAAGATTCTGGAACTAGGATTGGCGCTGAGCCATAGGCACTCCCTCTCAGCCTTAACCTGCCCCCCAAGATTTTTGGGAGGGTTCAACCCCCAGATTACCATGCACATTCAGGAGCTCCATGGATGAACCCTGGATCACTACACTGATGAACAGATATTTTAAAAGAGCCATTTTGATCTTTATGCCTGAAACAGGTCCAGTCCATACCTCCTTTGCCCTTGAAGTCTCTCTGTATTCATTTCTTCAGTCATATGCTTCCTGAAGATCACTTTCTCATATTCTGCTCCATTGTTCAAAGTACAACAACATCAGAACCAATTTGAGAACTGTGTTACCAACAGGATTTATGCTCCTCTCTGATAAAACAAAAATGGCTAAGCTTCTAAATAGCTCTAGTGTGGAAATATCTGAAGCTGTTGCTATGTTTTTGCTCGGTGTACTGCAAGCTGAGCAATAATGATCTTTTTATTGTATTTGAAATTCTTGGCACTGGTTTTATGCCTAATAAAGGTTTTTGGATTTGGATTTGGCTTCCTGAAGACACTAAATCTGTTTTGTCTTTCCTGCTAATTTCACCTGCACTCGAACCCGGGCCTCATACTAGCCTGTATCTTTACTGCTCCACTGAGGACCCAACTTAAGAAGCATTTCTTCAACAGAAGGAGCTTCACCTTAACTTGGAAGAAGCCTCATTAGATTGTGGGAGTTTGGTGCTGCCAACTAAGGCCCCTTCCGCACATGCGGAATGATGCACTTTCAATCCACTTTCAGCACACTTTGCAGTTGGATTTTACTGGGCGGAACAGCAAAATCCACTTGCAAACAAAGTGGATTGAAAGTACGATATTCTGTATGTATGGAAGGGGCCAAAGGTCATTTCCCCACTTACCATGACCACCCTTTGCTGCTCTCTATTTTCAGCGCGCATCATTTCTGGTGCACTCCCGGGCTTCCCCATGACCCTGTGGTCTGCGCAGGATCATCAAAAGGCGGCGTTTTGAGGAGCACCAGGAATGATGCGTGCTGAGGGGGCACGAGTCGGGGCGGCTGCGTTGTCACTGCCCCTGTAGTGGTGAGTGCTGGGGGACCCCGTGCTACTTGGCAACAGTAGCGCGCAGCAGATGGTAAGTGGAAAAACGACCAAGGTCAGACCATTAGCTCATCAAAGTTAGTATCTTCTGCTCTCCAAAGTCTCAGTTTCATCTGTTATGTGTTCCTTATAACTGGAGATGCCAGGAATGGAACCTGGGGCCTTCTGTATGCAAAGCAGGAGGTGTACCACTGAGCCACAGCTCCAACCCTGCTTGGCTATGGACTACGGCCCCCATATACAATTCTGTGTACCGTTTTCTAACTTCCTGCCTCATTCCCTCCCAGTTCGTCCACTATCAAGTTCTCTAAGCGGCGACTTTTCCTCCCATACGTTCAGCCCAACTCATAACCTGTTGGCACCAATACAAAGGTCGCACACCCGCCAATCATGATCATGCATCCAAGCTGAGCGCGTCACCTTAACCCCAAGTCTATGTCAACAGTAAGCAAAAGATGTGGGTACTCTCTGCCACTGGACGGGCTTAGTGGGCACCCCCTTTCTGCCAATAGCATCGCTGTTCCATGTATAAAGATACTTAAATCTTGTAGCATAGACCGGAGGCATTTATCAAGGAGCGGAGGCCCTCCGTGACAGGCACATTCAGAATGAAAGAAGACAATTTCCTGGGTTGAAAAGCCCACACACGAAAGGTTGCTCTTCGAAGCTGAGCCCAAGGTGGCACCATGGACCAACCAAGGCATTCCACCTTCTGAAAAACTGGGAATGGACGCTGGCTTTCCCAAACACTCCGCCCTCCACTGAGTTCAGATCTAATTCCTTGAATACGACTTTAGACTCTTTCCTTGAGTATTGCGTGCCCTTCTTAATTGAACAGTTTACATTCCTCTTTCTAGAAAGACCAGTCGGATACGATTCCCTTCCCCCCCAAAACCGCAACAATTCCTTCTCGATAAAAAAAAAAATGCCCTCCACAAAAGCAATTACCCACCCTCCGTGTCAGTTTACAATCCCAGAAGCGGAGATCTCCACCTTTTCAATGTTCCTGTGCCCTTTCTAAGTGGAGAGACTGATGTACGGCAGGACAAAAAGACGTTCAAGCTTGGCCAGCGTTGACGCAACAATTGCTATGGCTTCCTCAACGATGTCACAGGTGACTTTTTATGCTGGTTCAAGGTCACAAAACATGGAGACGTTACTCACTAGAGGCAAAGGCCGATGCATTAAAATAACCCCACATTTAACCAGTAGAACGAACATCTGCTCGTTCCAAGGTAGGACAACCAGCGAAACACATTCATGCTATGGTGAATTTTGGAGGCCATGTCGAAAAGCGGTACAGCCCTCTTCGCAAGATGCAATTCAATCTCGAATCGAGACAACGCGTTCTCTCCTTCCTTTGGCAATGCCCAGGTCTTAGTATGTGGTTTCCCTGGTGACTTGGCTAGAAAAGGTATGGTTGCTGGAAATGCTGTTGGACTTCCGGTTGAACTTTGTTCTCTTCTTCTTCTTCCTCCACGGCAGGCACACAAACATGAGCGTCGAGAGGAAGATTTGGCGAAAGTTGGCTGACACGAGGTTGTACAAGACCGGATTGATGGCTGAGCTGACGTAGAAGAGGATGTTCGTCAGCATATAAAAGTAGTGGTAGAAGTCATAAAGGAAGCTGGTAGGAAAGAAAGAGGAAAACAGGGTCATGCTGGCTCCACGGCCCTTTCCCTCCCACCTGCCATGGATTCCACCCTTAGTTTTCACACGCCCGTAAAATAAATGCTTTCCTGACAAATGGGATTACGCTCTGTAATGGAACTACAGTAAACATCCCCCACACCATAGCCAGCAATGTGTGAAATAGCATTTCGATCAGCGCAGCTGCTATGCCATCGGGTCCCAAGCGTGGATACCAACTCTTCCTGAATATTATACTCTTTTCCACTGAAATATTCCTGAATATTATACTCTTTTCCAGAGCCCCTTGGGGATGGGGCGGTCTACAAATCCAATCAATCAATCAATCAATCAATCAATCAATCAATCAATCAAGAAAGAAAGAAAGAAAGAAAGAAAGAAAGAAAGAAAGAAAGAAAGAAAGAAAGAAAGAAAGAAAGAAAGAAAGAAAGAAAGAAAGAAAGAAAGAAAGAAAGATTAAAGTGCGGTCAGTTGCGGTGTGGCAGAAGAGGACAACTAACAACAAAACCTTTGTTAGGCATTAAATAGAGTAGACGTAAAAGAGAAATAGAAAAGGAGTTTAAAATCAGACCCAGAACAAAAACGAGATAGAGATTGGTATCACATCTTAATCACGCACAATAAAAAGAGTGCAATACTTTCCAAGTCCTCGGGATAGCTGTAGTCCAGCAACTGTACCAACTTTAAATTATAGAGGTTCTTTGGCTTGGAATCAGGCTCACGGGCAGGAATGGTAAGTCTTAATATTGAGTATTGCGCGAGGGGCAGATGAAAAGGATATGCACAAGAGTTTCAGGCATTTTCGAACAATAGGGACAATGTCAGTCAGTTGAAATGTTCTACAAGCGGCCATAGGCAGAAGAGGAAAAAGTATGCTTCCGCATTGGCAAATAGTCCCGAATAAACAGGAGAATTATAATTCATTTTTAAGCGCTGCCTTTGTCAAAACCATTAGTCTGTGCACGTTTCAACATGGCTCAGTGGGCGGTGGGGGGAGGGAGCCGGAACCCACTGGAGGGAGGAATCTTTGCCTCGCTGATGAGGCTTGGTGGGCCGGGGGGGGGGGGGCAACAGACAGGAGGGCGAGAGGGAGTGCACAGGGGGCAGCAGAGTTGGCCAACGCCCCACGCCCAGCCTCTTAAAGGGGAAGGAGAGACTTCAAAAGGCCAACGGAGTGTGGGTAGATGAGCAGAGTTAGGTAGGCACTGGGCCCCAAGCAGAGCATTCTATGACAAAGAAGGTCCAGCATGTGGCGGATGAATATACAATGGTACTTTAATCTTTCGGTGGAAAAGAATATAGTTTTGGTCATAGCTTCAGCTGCTTTTATCTTCCACAGAGTCAGGAGACACCAGAGGAAAACGGTGGTGGGCTGTGGGTGCTGCCGTTTGCTTCGAACGTTCTGTAGATAATGTTAAAAAAACCCGGTTACTTACTCGGTCCACTGATCTTCTGGCACGTAGCAATACATAAGTCGCCGCACGTGATAGGGCAGCCAGCAAACCACAAAAGCCAGCACGACCGCTCCTGCGACGAATAAAAACACAGTTCAGACTGTATTGTCGAAGGCTTTCACGGCCGGAATCACTGGGGTGCTGTGTGGTTTCCGGGCTGTATGGCTGTGTTCTAGCAGCATTCTCTCCTGACGTTTCGCCTGCATCTGTGGCTGGCATCTTCAGAGGATCCTCTGAAGATGCCAGCCACAGATGCAGGCGAAACGTCAGGAGAGAATGCTGCTAGAACACGGCCATACAGCCCGGAAACCACACAGCACCCACAGTTCAGACTCTCTCGTGGTCTGTGTTCTCGTCCTTTTTGAAAAACCAGACCATGATTTGGCCCACGAATTATGTTAAGCAGCAGCAGCCGCATGTTGTGATCCGTGTGACAGCTGGCTTGCCTGGCTGTTTGGCATCGCTGCTGCAGTACAAATTCGAGCCGAAAAGACGTCTGCCGTCCAGTTATTTATGGCAAAGCAATAGAAATAGAAGGAAAAGGGTTCACAGTTAATCATATTTATAGGCTGCATATGCTCAAAAGTAGTACGATGCCAGCGCAGTCTACCAGTCAAGTCCTATGCAGAGTTACATCAGCTTACACCAGTGGTGGCGAACCTTTGGCACTCCAGATGTTATGGACTACAATTCCCATCAGCCCCTGCCAGCATGGCCAATTGGCCATACTGGCAGGGGCTGATTGGAATTGTAGTCCATAACATCTGGAGTGCCAAAGGTTCACCACCACGGGCTTACGCCCTTTGAAATCAGTGGCCTTAGATTGGATCAACTCTCCTTAATATTGAACTGAAATAGTATCATAAAGTGTTAGGAGGGGACTTGGAGAAAAGAAGAAAAAGAATTTGGATTTATACCCTCTCTTTCTCCCCTGTAAGGTGTCTCAATACGGTTTACAAACTCCTTCCCTTCCTCTTCCCACCACAGATGCCTTGTGAGGTAGGTGGAGCTGAGAGAGTTCGGAGAAAACTGTGACTAGCCCAAGATCACCCAGCAGGCTTCATGTATAGGAGTGGGAAAACAAACCCAGTTCACCAGATAAGAGTCTGCCACTCATGTGGAGGAGCCGGGAATCAAACCTGGTTCTCCAATTAGAGTCCTCTACTCCTAACAACTACACCATTTGGCCAACTCCCCTGCTCATTGCAGTATTGCAGACGGTGCATTTTGCCTATTATTTATTTATTTAGAATATGTACATGGCACTACCAATGTCTCCATCTGTCTGTCTGCCTGCCTGCCTGCCTATCCATCTCCTCTCTGGGGTGTTGTGGACTAATTAGGACTAATAAAAGGAAACACTTCTTCACGCAACGTGTGATTGGTGTTTGGAATATGCTGCCACAGGAGGTGGTGATGGCCACAACCTGGACAGCTTTAAAAAGGGATTGGACAGATTTATGGAGGAGAAGTCGATCTATGGCTACCAATCTTGATCCTCCTTGACTGTGGAGGCTTATCTGGGGAATTCAGATTAGCCTGTGCACTCCCACACATGCCAGATGGGTGACCTTGGGCTAGTCACAGCTTTTCGGAGCTCTCTCAGCCCCACCCACTTCACAGGGTGTTTGTTGTGAGGGGGGAAGGGCAAGGAGATTGTCAGCCCCTTTGAGTCTCCTGCAGGAGAGAAAGGGGGGATATAAATCCAAACTCTTCTTCTTCTTCTTGATCTGAGATTGCAAATGCCTTAGCAGACCAGGTGCTCAGGATCAGCAGCAGCAGAAGGCCCTTGCTTTCACCTCCTGCACATGAGCTCCCATAGGCACCTGGTGGGCCACTGTGAGTAGCAGAGAGCTGGACTAGATGGACTCTGGTCTGATCCAGCAGGCTAGTTCTTATGTTCTTATGTTCTTATGTGGGTTTTCCAGGCTGTATGGTTGTATTCTAGTAGCATTTTCTCCTGACTGACGTTTCGCCTGCCTCTGTGGTTGGCATCTCCAGAGGATCTCCTCTCTGTCTCCCTTGTCTGGCTTCCCAAGCCCTGCTGGGCCTTGATCACACATGCCAGATCGCTCTCCCAACATTGCTTCCTGAAGTCTGCAGGTCTTGGGAAACAAAGTGGTGGTGGTGGTGGGTGGAGGAGACCAGCCCGAAAGGCCTCAGACAGGAGAAGCAGGGGGGATCTTCCCCCTCTTCTGCTGTCCCAGCTGGAAAGGGCTCAGAGAGGAGAGGCGGGGTGGGGGAAGTTGTGTTGAAGAAGAAGAAGAAGAGTTTGGATTTATATCCCACCTTTCTCTCCTGTAAGGAGAGTCGAGGTGGCTGACCTTTCAGAGCCAATATCTGGAGTCAGCCTGTGGACCAGAGGGACATGGAACTCTCTGCCCCTTCTGTACTATTGCAGGCCACCAAAGCTAGTTCCCCACATCCTCAAATCACTGAGAAGTGTGGAGGGAACTCACCCTGTCAGGGAGGTTCTTGTAATATTATGACACAATAATGTTACAGGAAGTGCTTTTAAGACTTCCAAAGCATTCTATGAGCACCAAGCGTTTCTAAATGCCAGCTTATTCTTTTGTATTTTTCCCCATTTTTCTTTGACCCACTTTGCTGTTGCAAACACCTCAAGCTCACTTTTGCGGATCAGTGTTTTGAAAAGCAAATAAGGAAATAAATAGAGCATGCTGGATCAAAGCTAGCCGGCTGACCCAGACCAGGTGGTCCATCTAGATACCATACTGCTTCCCACAGTGGCCAACCAGGTGCCCTGGAGGGTCAACGAACTGGGGCTAGAAGCTAAGGCTCTTCCAGGATGCTGCCGGTATTCAGAAGTCTTCAGAGGGAGCAGCAGTGGCATACTGGTTAAGAGCAGGTGCATTCTAATCTGGAGGAACCGGGTTTGATTCCCAGCTCTGCCGCTTGAGCTGCGGAGGCTTGTCTGGGGAATTCAGATTAGCCTGTGCACTCCCACACATGCCAGCTGGGTGACCTTGGGCTAGTCACAGCTTTTCGGAGCTCTCAAAGCCCCACCTACCTCACAGGGTGTTTGTTGTAAGGGGGGAAGGGCAAGGAGATTGTAAGCCCCTTTGAGTCTCCTACAGGAGAGAAAGGGGGGATATAAATCCAAACTCTTCTTCTTCTCTTCTTCTGTATCTGGAGGCTCCCTTCAATCACCAAGACGGACCACTCCTGCATGAATCCACCTAACCCACTTTTAATTATATAGCTGAAATCCGTGTTGATTGTTCATTTAATCTACTTTGGAATGATTATCAACTGTGGTTTGAAAACTGGCTTGTCTAATGAGCCCTCTCCATGGTCCTGAAAGTTACAACTAGAGTAATCTAAAAAAATAATAATAGTGTCTGTCAATCATGTTGAACGAGAGCCAGCATGGTGTCACGGTTGAAGTATTGGACTAGGTCCTGGAAAACACAGGTTCATATCCCCATTTGTATGTATGTATGTATGTATGTATGTATGTATGTATGTATGTATGTATGTGTGTGTGTGTGTGTGTGTGTGTGTGTGTGTGTGTGTGTGTGTGTTTGTTTGTTTATTTATTAATTTTTAAAATAATTGATCTTGTATACTGCCCCTCCCCCGAAGGGCTCTGGGCGGTGAGCAACACAGTAAAACAACATCATATTAAAACCCCATTAAAACAGCAGGTTAACAGAATTACATTGGCGTCCAGCATAAAAATTCATAAACCCACCCTGGAAGAAACAAAATAATGGAGCGGAGGGCCGCCATAAATATTAAGGGGCCCAGAGTGTAAAAGGGGGGGAAGGGGTGCACATCAGCGGCCGGCCCCCCCAAAAGCCAGGTGGAACAATTCGGTCTTACAGGCCCTGCGGAACTCTCCAAGATCCCGCAGGGCCCGGATAGTTGGTGGCAAGGTGTTGTATGGTAAGGTGGTGAGGTGTTGTATGATGTGACCTTGGCACAAATACTTGAAGCTCACTAGTATTTGGATGGGAAGGCCTCCAAGGAATACCAGGGTGGTGACCGAGAGGCAGGCAATGGCAAGTCACCTCTGACGTCTCTTGTTTTGAGAACCCTGTGGAGTTGCCGTCAGTCAGCTGTGACTCGATGGCAAAAGAGGAAACATGTTGGACAGTTGCTAATGCTATTGTGAAAGCACCCACTGTTTCAACATCTTGCAGGAAAAGATCAAGAGACAAAAATCTCTGCCTAAAACAGGGGTGTCAAATTAGCGCCCCTCCAGATGTTCGTGAACTACAATTCCCATCAATCCCTCCCAACATGAGCATTGGCAAGGGCTGATGGGAAATGTAGTTCCTGAACATCTGGAGGGCCGCAAGTTTGACACCTGTGGCCTAAAAGATTAGATCATATGATTAGATCTTTGACACTGGGGAGCTGAGTTTTGCCATGTTGATGATCCCCAGCTTGAGCAAACTCAATCCATCATGGCGGCAACTTGGCCTTCCTACATGAATAATGTGCCCTGTGAATCAGATGTTTCAGCTGCGTGTTCATCCTCACAGCTTTTTCACAATTGCCTTCAGGCACTCCTGATGTTTTTTTCTTCCTGAATCTCCTCTTTCAGTTTTATTGTAAGGTTTTTTGACAGAGACTCTGGAGGGCAGTTACCAACCAAGCCTGGCAGTTTAAATTCTCTTGGTGGAATGGGGAGAAGACATTTGATATGCGGACCTCGGTATTTGATGAACCTATCTGAAATCCTTATCATGGGTCTTATTTTATGCCCTTTCATTTGTTGGAAGTGAAACAGGGCGCCAGTAAAGAAAAGTTTAAGAGGGTAGTCATGTCGATATGCAGTAGAAAAGCTAGATTTAAGTTCCAGTAGCACCTCGGAGACCAATAAGACTTTCAGGGTATAAACTTTCAAGAATCAATGTCCCCTTTGTCAGATGCCAAGAATGGAAGCTTTGACTCTTGAAAGCGTTTACCTGGAAAATCTTGGGCCTTTCCCCACCTTAAACCCCGCGCTACTCTCCTCAAGTAGCGCGGGGTCCCCCGGCACTCCCCACTACAGGGGCGGTGACAACGCAGCCATCTCGCCACTGCCGCTGTCGCGCCCCCTCAACGCGCGGCATCCCTGGCGCTCTTGTAAACGGCGCCTTTTGATGACCCTGCGCAGAATGGGGTTGTGGGGATGCCCAGGTGCATGCCAGAAATGACGCACGCTGCTCTCAGGCATAGGGGAAAGTGGGGAAACGCCCCTTGTTGCCCTCTGAGGTGCTACTGGAATTGAATCTAGTAAAGAAAAACATTTCTCTGTTTTCATTCCAGAGAACTCCTTCCAAATCTGTTTTTACAGTGTTGCCAAAGCTGTGTCTTGGTCAAATTACACACAGATACACACACACACACAAATCCATAAATGTCTTGGGACAGATTTTTTTTTAACAAAGTGCTATAGAATGCTTTAAATATGTGCATACTTAAAAATGGGTGGGAAGACAGGACAGGTGTTGAAAGCCACCCAGAAAAGTAAATTAATTTCCTTCAACTGCTGAACCTTGAGGGAGCAATACCTGTATGCTTTCCCTGACAAGGGTAAAAGTAATTCAGGAGTGGTTTGGGCTGGTGACAAAATGTAGGCATGAAAGGGTTAAGCTTTCCCTCCCTCCCTCCCTCCCTCCCTCCCTCCCTCCCTATTCCTCCTCCTCCATAAGCCAATCCCTGCACCTGCATTTTCAAAAGAAAGGAATGTTGTTTTGGGAGAAGACCTCAGAGCTTGAGCCCTCAGAGGCATCTTGTTGACCACTTAGGGTAACTGCATGCTAGAGCAGAGGGACTCTCATGGACCAGCCAAGTCCAGGAGTTACTGAAGACTCCTCTGATGCAGAGTCAGCCGGTGATCCTGGTTCCTCTCCACAGCCAGCGGCAGAAGTGGTACAGGAAGAACCCCATAGGATTAGACTTGAACATGCAACCAGGAACCACCACAGTGACCCTCCCAACCCTCCAGCTCTGAGCCAGCTGTGAAAAGCCAGATGCCAGCCTGCTCACCTTCCTCATTGCCAAAGCGTCAGGAACAGAGTAGGAGGAGAACACACAGCGTCTTACAGGACAGGAGGCGAAGTGCCTGCCTATCAGCCCAGTATAGGACCACCATGGACAGCAAGGATGAGTGTTTTTAAGAGTAGGTCTTAGGCAGCCGCCAGGTGCACAGTGTTGCAGTCCCTCTGAGTGGTGGTTGTGTGTATAAGCAGCTGAGGGTGGTGCAGCTGCATGGAAACAGTGAATTGAATTGCCACTGACCTTGTGGCACTCGCTTTGAATTGTCTGCTTCACCTCGACCTGGGTTTGAATCTCTGGACTTGTGCGTTTGGATAACCCTGTGATTTACCACTGTGATTTGGGGAACTTTTGGTGCCTGACCTTTGGAACGGAACTTTGACAACTGAAAGCAGACCGTGGCAGTACCGGCAAAACGTGACGCGGACAATTGGTCGGATCCACCACGGGTGTTCTTATATGCGTATGAAATGAAGGTCTTTTGGCAAGGGGGTGAAGTCATCCAGTCAAGCAGATGGCTTAACGTTAGATTAAATGTCAGAGGAATGCAAGAATATATTGGGTTCACATAGCGATCGATAGCTATCTCACTGAAAGCGATACAAATTTTGCAATGGTTGCGCACAGATTGTTATTTTTGTGGCAACGGGATTCTGAAGTAATGGACCTGCGATATTTGAATTCCAGGTTTCCCCCATATTTCAAGCTGTGTAAGCCCAGGAAGGACGTGGGATGGTTTAGAAGAGATTTGGGCATGGAAGACCGGTTTGTTTGCAAAGCTTTCGCATCTTTATATCTATATATCTATTTTCTTCTTCGGGTGGCTGATTTGACAAGGAAATGAATAATCAATCAGTAACGTATTTATGATAATTTTGTAATGCTGTATGCAATCACTCTGCTATTATATTTTTTTAAAAAATAAATGAGGTATGTAATTAGGAGCAATGGGTGAGTTTGCAGAGAGGAGGAGGAGGAGGAGGAGGAGGAGGAGGAGAAGGAATAGAAGGACAAGGAGAAGGAGGAGGAGAAGACAAAATACAACAAGAAGAAAGTAATGGAGCTAGAAAACCAAATCAGAAATGCATTAGTGAGCATGGTCTTAGTGCAGAGGCGTAGCTGGGCCAGAGTGCGTCCGGTGTGCACTTTGTGTTTTCCGCTCCCTCCACGGTGCCCCCCTCCGCGACACCACCTTCCCGCACCCACCCCCCACACTCTTACCTTTGATAAACAGTGCAGGCTGGAGAAGCACCCAGTTCCCTTCAGGCTGAAAACAGCCTGGTGGGAACTATACTTCCCATGAGACCTTGTGAGCCCCAAGGTCTCATGGGAAATGTAGTTCCCACCAGACCATTTTCAGCCTGAAGGGAACAAGGTGCTTCTCCAGCCTGCACTGTTTATCAAAGGTAAGTGTGTTTGGGCACCATGGGGAGGGGGGCGCCGTGAGGGGGACAGGGGGGTGGGGCGCAGGGGTGGGGTGGGGAGCAATTCCCTCCAGGTGCGCATCCGGTGCAACACGTACCCCCCAGACCCCTGGTAGCTACGCCTCTGTCTTAGTGTCTTAAGGGACATGAAGAAGAATCCAGATACTTCTTAGATATCATTCTGTTTGTGGATTCAAACTGGATTGATGGTCTAATAAAGTTGATAAAAAGCATGCATGGACCCCCACTTTCACTTGGTCATTCGGAAGACCTAGTCAAGGAATACCACCCTCCAATCCACACAATTGCTTTAGATTCTCTGCCTGCCCATTTGCTCCACACTTTTGAAATTTAGATTGGCAGCTAATCCTTGATGGAGTTAGTTTGATTTCAGTAGGGTTTAACATCATTATGGGTTTATCAATAAGATTTGCTGTTTTTCTGAAAACCACTTGTTAGATACCGCCATTGATTCCCCCAATTCTCTCATTTCTCTTTGAAAAGAGGTATTTCTTTCATTTCTCTTTTGATTCCTCGTTGTAGAGAAAATCTGTAGAGAAGATTTCCCTTTGCCGGGAAAATTTCTTTGTAGATAAATCAATGCACCTTTTTGAACCTTCACGGCATGCATTTGTTTTAGGTTTACACACCACAGGGTGATGCTCTACCAGGGGACAGCAAGGTTTGAGAAGGCATTGCCCGCCTCACAACAGTTACAGAATTATATTCTGAAACTTTGCAGACTTTCCTGCCTCTCCACTTTGCAACTTTCTCTTTCGGCAAAACAGAACTAATTAGAAATGGACTCCAAATTCCTAAAAATAGGAAGATAAAAAAGACTGTTGGATTTCCGGGAGAAATTGGGTAAACAGAAATTAAGAGCATTTCTCTTAACAACCCTAAAAAAAGTTCAGTTTCCAAGGATGCAGAAAGGATGCAGAAATGTGGTGTAATGGGTAAGACATAGGTGTCAAACTCGCGGCCCTGGGTGGGGGGGGGGGGGGGGGGGGGGGGGGGGGGGTGGGGGGGGGGGGGGGGGGGGGGGTGGTGGGGGGGGGGGGGGTGGGGGGGGGGGGGGGTGGGGGGGGGGGTGGGGGGGGGGGGGGGGGGGGGGGGGGGGGGGGGGGTGGGGGGGGGGGGGGTGGGGGGGGGGGTGGGGGTGGTGGGGGGGTCGGGGGTGGGGGGGGGTGGGGGGGGGGGGGGGGGGGGGGGGGGGGGGGTGGTGGGGGGCGGGGGTGGGGGGGGGGGGGGGTGGGGGGGGGGGGGGGTGGGGGGGGGGGGGGGTGGGGGGGGGGGGGGGTGGGGGGGGGGGGGGGTGGGGGGGGGGGGGGGTGGGGGGGGGGGGGGGTGGGGGGGGGGGGGGGTGGGGGGGGGGGGGGGTGGGGGGGGGGGGGGGTGGGGGGGGGGGGGGGTGGGGGGGGGGGGGGGTGGGGGGGGGGGGGGGTGGGGGGGGGGGGGGGTGGGGGGGGGGGGGGGTGGGGGGGGGGGGGGGTGGGGGGGGGGGGGGGTGGGGGGGGGGGGGGGTGGGGGGGGGGGGGGGTGGGGGGGGGGGGGGGTGGGGGGGGGGGGGGGTGGGGGGGGGGGGGGGTGGGGGGGGGGGGGGGTGGGGGGGGGGGGGGGTGGGGGGGGGGGGGGGTGGGGGGGGGGGGGGGTGGGGGGGGGGGGGGGTGGGGGGGGGGGGGGGTGGGGGGGGGGGGGGGTGGGGGGGGGGGGGGGTGGGGGGGGGGGGGGGTGGGGGGGGGGGGGGGTGGGGGGGGGGGGGGGTGGGGGGGGGGGGGGGTGGGGGGGGGGGGGGGTGGGGGGGGGGGGGGGTGGGGGGGGGGGGGGGTGGGGGGGGGGGGGGGTGGGGGGGGGGGGGGGTGGGGGGGGGGGGGGGTGGGGGGGGGGGGGGGTGGGGGGGGGGGGGGGTGGGGGGGGGGGGGGGTGGGGGGGGGGGGGGGTGGGGGGGGGGGGGGGTGGGGGGGGGGGGGGGTGGGGGGGGGGGGGGGTGGGGGGGGGGGGGGGTGGGGGGGGGGGGGGGTGGGGGGGGGGGGGGGTGGGGGGGGGGGGGGGTGGGGGGGGGGGGGGGTGGGGGGGGGGGGGGGTGGGGGGGGGGGGGGGTGGGGGGGGGGGGGGGTGGGGGGGGGGGGGGGTGGGGGGGGGGGGGGGTGGGGGGGGGGGGGGGTGGGGGGGGGGGGGGGTGGGGGGGGGGGGGGGTGGGGGGGGGGGGGGGTGGGGGGGGGGGGGGGTGGGGGGGGGGGGGGGTGGGGGGGGGGGGGGGTGGGGGGGGGGGGGGGTGGGGGGGGGGGGGGGTGGGGGGGGGGGGGGGTGGGGGGGGGGGGGGGTGGGGGGGGGGGGGGGTGGGGGGGGGGGGGGGTGGGGGGGGGGGGGGGTGGGGGGGGGGGGGGGTGGGGGGGGGGGGGGGTGGGGGGGGGGGGGGGTGGGGGGGGGGGGGGGTGGGGGGGGGGGGGGGTGGGGGGGGGGGGGGGTGGGGGGGGGGGGGGGTGGGGGGGGGGGGGGGTGGGGGGGGGGGGGGGTGGGGGGGGGGGGGGGTGGGGGGGGGGGGGGGTGGGGGGGGGGGGGGGTGGGGGGGGGGGGGGGTGGGGGGGGGGGGGGGTGGGGGGGGGGGGGGGTGGGGGGGGGGGGGGGTGGGGGGGGGGGGGGGTGGGGGGGGGGGGGGGTGGGGGGGGGGGGGGGTGGGGGGGGGGGGGGGTGGGGGGGGGGGGGGGTGGGGGGGGGGGGGGGTGGGGGGGGGGGGGGGTGGGGGGGGGGGGGGGTGGGGGGGGGGGGGGGTGGGGGGGGGGGGGGGTGGGGGGGGGGGGGGGTGGGGGGGGGGGGGGGTGGGGGGGGGGGGGGGTGGGGGGGGGGGGGGGTGGGGGGGGGGGGGGGTGGGGGGGGGGGGGGGTGGGGGGGGGGGGGGGTGGGGGGGGGGGGGGGTGGGGGGGGGGGGGGGTGGGGGGGGGGGGGGGTGGGGGGGGGGGGGGGTGGGGGGGGGGGGGGGTGGGGGGGGGGGGGGGTGGGGGGGGGGGGGGGTGGGGGGGGGGGGGGGTGGGGGGGGGGGGGGGTGGGGGGGGGGGGGGGTGGGGGGGGGGGGGGGTGGGGGGGGGGGGGGGTGGGGGGGGGGGGGGGTGGGGGGGGGGGGGGGTGGGGGGGGGGGGGGGTGGGGGGGGGGGGGGGTGGGGGGGGGGGGGGGTGGGGGGGGGGGGGGGTGGGGGGGGGGGGGGGTGGGGGGGGGGGGGGGTGGGGGGGGGGGGGGGTGGGGGGGGGGGGGGGTGGGGGGGGGGGGGGGTGGGGGGGGGGGGGGGTGGGGGGGGGGGGGGGTGGGGGGGGGGGGGGGTGGGGGGGGGGGGGGGTGGGGGGGGGGGGGGGTGGGGGGGGGGGGGGGTGGGGGGGGGGGGGGGTGGGGGGGGGGGGGGGTGGGGGGGGGGGGGGGTGGGGGGGGGGGGGGGTGGGGGGGGGGGGGGGTGGGGGGGGGGGGGGGTGGGGGGGGGGGGGGGTGGGGGGGGGGGGGGGTGGGGGGGGGGGGGGGTGGGGGGGGGGGGGGGTGGGGGGGGGGGGGGGTGGGGGGGGGGGGGGGTGGGGGGGGGGGGGGGTGGGGGGGGGGGGGGGTGGGGGGGGGGGGGGGTGGGGGGGGGGGGGGGTGGGGGGGGGGGGGGGTGGGGGGGGGGGGGGGTGGGGGGGGGGGGGGGTGGGGGGGGGGGGGGGTGGGGGGGGGGGGGGGTGGGGGGGGGGGGGGGTGGGGGGGGGGGGGGGTGGGGGGGGGGGGGGGTGGGGGGGGGGGGGGGTGGGGGGGGGGGGGGGTGGGGGGGGGGGGGGGTGGGGGGGGGGGGGGGTGGGGGGGGGGGGGGGTGGGGGGGGGGGGGGGTGGGGGGGGGGGGGGGTGGGGGGGGGGGGGGGTGGGGGGGGGGGGGGGTGGGGGGGGGGGGGGGTGGGGGGGGGGGGGGGTGGGGGGGGGGGGGGGTGGGGGGGGGGGGGGGGGGGGGGGGGGGGGGGTGGGGAGAATCTGAAGATGCCAGCCACAGATGGTGCGAAACGCCAGGAGACACGCTGCTAGAACATGGCCATACAGCCCAGTGTCCGCGACACAGCAACTTAAAGTGATTCAGGCCGTGAAAGCCTTCGACAATACATTAACTGCTGATTGCCACCCACCCACCTGTATTTTCCATCATCGGACCACTCCCATGACAAGGAGCTGCATTTGATTGATTCTGATTGAATTTTTATCGCCATCTATAGCTCCCCCCCCCTTTAGGTTTAGGAATAGTTGTACAGTTGTGATTTTACTGTTTGATCATTTTGTACACAGCCCAGAGCCCTTCGAGGGTGGGCGGTATACTAAATTTAATAAATAAATTCTAGAAGCATGATTTAGACCTTTGTATGATTTCCAAGTAAGCTGTCAGTTTTCCCCCTCCTGGCTCTGACCTGGATAGCAGAATTTCATCAGATCCCAGAAGCTAAGCGGGGTCAGCCCTGACAAGTATTTGGATGAGAGACCCCCAAAGAAGTCCAACGCAATGGCAAACCACCTCTGAATGTCTCTTGCCCTGAAAACCCCACGGGGTGGCCATAAGCCAGCTGTGACTCGTTGGAAAACAAATAAATAAATTGGACCGCCATGCTTGCAAGCCTCTTTTGAGAACCTGAGATTTCTGCTTATGAAACACAGGCGGATGAGTGATGTGGTCTTTGTGCAGAAATCGTTTAACCAAGGGCTCTGGGAGCTGCCGCAAGCAGCAAGAGCAGGGCTCGAATTGTTTATGGTCACCGCAGAACCGTGAGATGAATTGAAGCTTCGTGAGGAAGGCGCCTCGGAAGATTAATAGGCTTGTCACCGTTTTTAAAATTCTGAAACATTTATAATATCGGGCCCATTTGCTGCACATCTCCAACGCCATTAAACTGGTTTGTTAGCAGTAAAACTTGTTGGGATGTTGGCCAAGCAGCAAAGAACAGGCTGATTACTTTGCCCAAAATGGCGCCTGCTCTCTGGCACCTCTAAATATTCCCATATAATCATCCTGTTACCATTACAAGTTTCAGCGGTTGCAACTGCTGTTCAGCCACAGCAACAGGCTGGTCGATTTATCCATTCTGCCACCCAGTTACAGACTAGAACCAGGGGGCATTCATTGAAAATGCTGGGGGGGGGGGCACTAGGACTAATAAAAGCTGTTCACTTCTTCATGCAACGTGTGATTGGTGTTTGGAATATGCTGCCACAGGAGGTGGTGATGGCCACTAACCTGGATAGCTTTAAAAAGGGCTTGGACAGATTGATGGAGGAGAAGTCGATCTATGGCTACCAATCTTGATCCTCCTTGATCTGAGATTGCAAATGCCTTAGTAGACCAGGTGCTCAGCAGCAGCAGCAGCAGCAGAGGGCCATTGCTTTCACTTCCTGCACGTGAGCTCCCAAAGGCACCTGGTGGGCCACTGCGAGTAGCAGAGTGCTGGACTAGATGGACTCTGGTCTGATCCAGCAGGCTAGTTCTTATGTTCTTATGTGAGAAACCCGTCCTTGTATTGCCATAGATATTGCCACCCTCTCATATATTCTCTTGACATTTTCAAAACGCTTGCGCTCAAAACTAGACTTGTGGTTGCAGTCCAGGTCCACATCATTGCCTCGCAAGGTGTTTTTATTATCAGGTAGTAATTTAACTATTGTCAGCTACTAAATTAACTGTGCATCGCGTCTCCTTTTCTAATCAGAGTCACACCAGTCTGAGACATTATTGCATACCCCATGCGTGTTGCTATCCACAGATTGCTTAATTGTGCATTCATTAAGCAATTAATTAAGCAAGCTGGGGCCCAGGTCACAAATGTAGCCCACCTGGCATTTTACCATCTCCACCAAGCTAGGTTGCTGGTGGCACCCCACCTATTCCAACCTGACTTAGCCACAGTGATCCACGCAACTGTCAACTCCGAGCTGGACTACTGCGAGTTGCTCCACACAAAGCTGCCCTTGGGTGTGTCCTGGAAGCTCCAGCTGGTGCAAAATGCAGTGGCCCAGGTCCTTACTGGGACTCTGTGGCAAACACACATCGGTCCAGTCAGCGCCCCGTCAGCTCCATTGGCTCCAGGTAGAGCACGGAATCAGATTCAAGGTTCTGATACACACTTTCAAAGCCCTGAACATATGGGGCTGTCATACCTATGAAATCTCCTCTTTCAATATCGCTCTCTGCTTGTCTCCTTGGCACTCAACCCACCACAGCTGGCTCTTTATTTTGGCCCCTGCCTGGTGGAACACTCTCCCTCCAACTGTCCGGGCCCTGTGGGACCTTGGTGATTTCCGCAGGGCCTGCAAGACTGAGTTGTTCCACCGGGCTTTTGGAGAAACCAACCGCTGAGTGTGCCCCCCCCCCCCAGTTTAGGGGCCCCAATATCAGCGGGACCCATTATTGGAACTTATGGGTCCTTAATACTATCAGGACCCACTACCTCTCCCCCCTCCCTCTAGGAGGATGAGGTTTAGGTGGGATGCCATCTTAGGATACAACAACTGCTGTTTTTATTATAATTATGGAAATGATTACAATGATTTTATGTGGTTTTATGTTGTACACTGCCCAGAGCCCTTCGGGGATGGGGCGGTATACCAAATTAAATAAATAAATAAATAAAAACTTACTGGGGGTCCCTGGCCTGAAAGCTGTCTGGCTGTTTTCAGTCAGGGGCAGGGCCTTCATGGCTCTGGCCCCAGCCAGGTGGAGTGCTATACTGAGTGTGGCTCAGGCCCTGCAGTGCTTGGTACAATTTCACAGGGCCTAACAGAGAGAACTGTTGCACCAGGCTGATGGTTGAGGCAGCACAGGTGTCCATTTAGCAGGTTTCCCTTTCCCTTTCCCTTTATTTGTTCCCTTCCCTTGCCTTTGTGGGGACTCGCAGTGGTGTGATGATTCTATGGGATATAGCTTAGACATCATTAGCCTATTGGAATGAACAGAGCTGTGTTGTCATGAGGAGAATGATGACCCAGAAAGGGGTGGAGTCTGAAAAGAAGCAGAAGGCTGCAGAACTCATGAGGCTGGAGGAAGCAAGGCTACCAGGCTGGAACCTTGATTGATTTTAATAAGCCCTTAACACCTTGTTTAAGGTAACTGCAATGTTGTTGGGAACTAGTGGGAAGGGAGTTTATTTTATTTTTTTGCTATATTGTAAATGTTAGGATTTATTGTTTCAGGGTTTTTGTGTATGTAAATGGTGAGAGTTTTCTGGGAACCTTCATCATCTTGAATCCCGTTCACCAAGCCTCTGAAGGCTTCAAAAACCAACCACCAGCAAAGAAGAATGGGACTGGGCAATATCAGTCGACTGTAAATATAAGGACTTGAAAAGGCAAACTTAACAGGACTGCAAAGTGTAACTGTTAAATGTTTTAAAAGTGTTATTTGTTAAGAGAAGTAAACTGTTTGGTTTTAAATCGAGTTCTTTGCAACTCCTTCCAAGTACTGCCCCACAGAACCCACAGAAAGAGGTTATGCTGTGTTGTCACGAGGGGAATGTTTTGGATTTTATTTGATTTTCACACTATTTCCAAAATACACCGATTCCACAGATCAATGCAAAGACATGCCAAAAGGGACCAAGTCCCTTTTCTAATAGCCCTTTCATGACATTTTCATTGAGCTTTCCACCATTACTTCAAAATGAAGTGAAGAAGATGAAGAAGAGGAGGAGGAGGAGGAGGACGGGGAGAGAGAGAGAGAGAGAGAGAGAGAGAGAGAGAGAGTGTCTCTCTGGCCCCTTCCGCACATGCAGAATCATGCACTTTCAATCCACTTTCAATGCACTTTGCAGCTGGATTTTACTGTGCGGAATGGCAAAATCCACTTGCAAACAATGGTGAAAGAGGATTGAAAGTGCATTATTCTGCACGTGTGGAAGGGGCTGAGATCTCTTCAGATCTCAGAAGCTAAGCAGGGTCAGCTCTGGTTAGTATTGGGATGGGAGACCACCAAGGAAGTCCAAGGCTGCTTTGCAATGCCTGACTATGAGAAATGTGAACAACTCCGAATATCTCTTGCCTTGACCTGGGTGGCCAGGCTAATTGGATTTCACCGTGATCTTAGTAGCTAAGCAGGGCTGGGCTTCCAGTTAGTAATAGGATGGGAGACCACCACTGCAGTCCTATGGTTGCCATGCAGAGGCACCAATGGCGAACTACCTGGCCCTGCCTTGAAACCCCACATGAGCTGTCACTCACACTGGCTGCACTCTGTCAGAACGATGACCTTGTGTATGGCGGCCAAAGGGGGCATATATGGCAGAGAGGCTTGTGCACCATGCATGTCTTGGAGAGAATGGATAGAGGGATCTTTCCTCTTTCACACCAGAATTTGGGGGTACTCAATGAAGTTGATAGACAATAGAGCTTGTGGGATGCATGCGAGCGGAAACACTTTCTTTTTCCTGGGAGCAGCAGTATGTAGAGGCTGAGAGTAGGTGCATTCTAACCGGAGAGGAACTGGGCTTGACTTCCCCACTCTGCCAGCTTGAGCTGTGGAGTGCCCTGAGGCTCCAGCCCGGATTAGGCCTGTGCATCCCCACACATGCCAGCTGGGTGACCTTTGGGCTAGTCACAGAAGCTTTTCGGGAGCTCTCTTAAAGCCTTCCCACCCACCTCATACAGGGTGTTTGTTGTGAGGGGGGAAGTGCAAGGTGGTTTCCAGCTCCTTTGAGTCTCCTATAGGAGAGAAAGGGGGATATAAATCCAAACTCCTCCTCCTCCTCCTCCTCCTCCTCCTCTCCTCCTCCTCTCCTCCTCCTCCTCCTCCTCCTCCTCCTTCTTCTTTACTAAATGAGTTATTGAAGTGTGGAATTCGCTGTCAGTGGATCTAATGATGGCCAGAAGCACAGATGGGTTTTTTTAAAAAAGGGATTAAAATATTCATGGCTGCTACCTGTGGTGACTCAAGGGAGCCTCTGCATTCAAAAGGCAATATTTGCTTGTTTGTTTGGTTAATTAAACTTTCATGCCACCCTTCCCTTCGCGGGCTCAGGGCAGCTCAAAGCGTATCGAAAATTACAATATGAAACACGGGGCCGGAAGGCCACCTACACTTCTACAGAAAACCAAAAACAGTCCACAAAGCCCAGATGGTGATTGGGTTATTAGCTGCTTTTATCCCATACCTACCCTGCTAAAAACTCTACTGAGGGGACAGAGAAGAGGAAGGTCACTTCGGCGGTACTACCGCAGGGGTCTCAGTCAGAGGTGGGATTCTCACAGGTTCCCGAGAGTAGGTTACTAATTATTTGTGTGTGCCGAGAGGGGGTTACTAATGGGTGATTTTGCCACGTGATTTTTGCTTTTGTGCCACGCTCCTCCCTTCCTCTGCAGTAACCTGCAGAACCTTGAAGTAGTCTCCAGGAGGTGCACTGGAGCGTAAGCGTGGCAGCCTGGCGCTCTTCTGCGCAGGTATTCGCTTTCTCTGCCCAAGGACTAAATACAGCGCAGGGGCGTGTGTCCTTGCCACAGCGCCCTGCCTCCAGGATCGCCACTCCCCTGAAATGCCTCCAGCCACACTCCCCATCTGTGTTTCGCCCAGTTCTCCCATTTTCGCTTGGCCACAGTTTGAATCCCACCACCACAAACCAAGAGCACTAAAATTTTTGGATCCCACCACTGGTCTCAGTCATATGCTTGGTGGAATAGTTCTGCCTTAACAGACCCTGCAGAACTGCATCAAGTCCCACCGGGCCCTGGATTCCCTAGATAAGCCTCCACAGCTCAGGCGGCAGAGCTGGGAATCAAACCTGGTTCCTCCAGATTAGATACACGAATTCTTAACCTCCTATGCCACTGCTGCTCCAGGAGAGAAAATGGTGCCCGGGGCAACACCTGCTCCAGGTGTCCCCCTCTCCTCATGCCCCAGTTATCTTAGGCGGCGGCAGCAGAGGTCCCGGGCAGTCTGGTGGGGCTGGGTCTTGCGGGGCGGGGCCATGGGGCGCCTCTTTGAGGTGATGGAGCTCTGCTGGCTGAAGGAGCAGCCTGGAGGGGCGGGGTCAGGCCGAGGGGTGTAAAGGGCGATTTTCTGCCCCCAAGTGACCAAAAGGCAGCTCTCCTGGGGCAAAAGTCCCCATATGTCCCTGGGGAAGCCCCACCTCTGCCTTGGCCTCTATGCCCTGTTGTTGGCTCTCCAGAGGAACCGCTCAGTCACTGTGTGAGACAGGATGCAGAACAGCCCTGACAGTCCACAGGAAGAAGAAGAGTTTGGATTTCTATGTCTCAACTTTCTGTCCTATAAGGGGACCTAAGGTGGTGGCTGCTGGATAAGTTCTCTTTTCTTCCCCCTTCCTCTCCCCACAACAGACACCTTGTGAGGTAGGTGGGGCTGAGAGAGTTCTGAGAGGACTGTGACTAGCCCAAGGTCACCCAGCAGGAATGCAGGAGTGCGGCAACACATCTGGTTCACCAGATAAGCCTCTGCCACTCAGGTGGAGGAGTGGGGAATCAAAATCGGTTCTCCAGATTAGAACCCACCTGCTCTTCACCACTACACCACGTTGGCTCTCATCCAGCAGGGCTCTTTGTATGCGTTCTCGCTGAAGTGCTCTGGGTCTCAAGCATGGTTGCTCAATATTCTCTCCAGAGGAGGAAGAGGCACAAGCAGAAGAAGAAGAAGAAGAAGAAGAAGCAGAAGATGGGGGGTGGGAAGAAGAAGCAGCAAGAAGAAGAAGAAGAAGTAGCAACAGCTAGGAAGAGAAGAGTCATTTATATCCCCCCTTTCTCTCCTGCAAGAGACTCAAAGGGGTTTACAATCTCCTTGCCCTTCCCCACTCACAACAAACACCCTGTGAGGTAGGTGTGGCACAGGCAGAGCCCCAAGCATGCTGCAGAGTCCCAGTCTACAGTCACTCCAGAAGGCACATGCGGTGGGAGTGTACAGGCTAATCTGAATTCCCCAGATAAGCCTCCACAGCTCAGGCGGTACACCTGGGAATCAAACCCGGTTCCTCCAGATTACACGAGCTCTTAACCTTCCACGCCACTGCTGCTCTGATTGTGTGAGACAGAATGCTGAACAAGATCGACCACTGGTCTGATCCAACAGGACTTTTGCCAGTGTTACCTCTCGCTATTAAGGGGAGGCGTGAAGGCTGTGACGGTTTCGGCAAATTCCCTTCAATCTTTGGTCTAACAAAAAGGATAAGAGGGGAAATGGTCCTAAATCAGCGATGGAATCCACAGGCATAATTTCCTCAGTGTGAGATTTCAGTCAGTCCTGAGCATCTCTACACTCCGTGGTGTCATATCTGCCGCGACAATGTCAGCTGAAACATTTAGCAGAAGGGCACAGGGATAGCTGGGACTAATCCCGTTTTGGCTCGCCGTCGATGTCAGGACGCTGTGTACTAAATTCCCCACTGGAAGCGAGCCAATCGTGCATTATTTGCTGCTGGTGAGAAAGAGCGAGGCGCTAACCCACTTCTGCCCTGCAGGCGACCGCAGGAGCCGAAAAGCAATCCGGTTGCCTTGCCGCTTACATTTGTGAGATGCGGTTATTTCCTAGGGAACTGAGTAATTTCCCGTTCTTATGAAATAACTAACTGGTAGGCTTTCGCTTTGCTCCCTCCTTGGCCCGAGTAAGCCTGGAGATTCTGCATGAAGGGCCAGAGAGTACCATTTTATGAGGGGGAGGGGCTGGTACTTGTGCCTCCCCCATCATAAGAAGCAGAGAAAAGTTATTTTCTTCCTCTATGAGAGCTGAATTGCATTCCTTTGGGCGGGTTCATTTCAAGATATTGCTCTGAAGCCAGCAATATAAAGTTTCCACATTTTATTGACTGTGAATTCTTTAAAGAAATTACCTGTCCTATCAGGTTCAGAGTGAACAATATTTTATGGGACAGTGGCAAGATTAAGGTGTTCCAAAAGTACCTTAGAATCCACAAGACTTTGGAGGCATAGGCTTTCAAGATTCAAAACTCCCTTTGTTGGATATCTCAACTCCTGAAAGCTAGTACTCCCAAAATATTTTTGGTCTCTAGAGGAGTTCTAGACTTGAATTTAGCTTTAATTTTTTTTCTTTACACCCCCCCCCCCCCGCTTTTACATTCTGTTCCCAAATATTTTAGATGGGATAAATTTTGAATTAATTAATGAATTCCTTTTGGTGGTAATTAATTAATTAAGGGGAATACAGCCCTAGAAGAAGAAGAAGAAGAAGAAGAAGAAGAAGAAGAAGAAGAAGAAGAAGAAGAAGAAGAAGAAGAAGAAGAAGAAGAAGAAGATATAAACAACACATACAGGAAAAAAGAAAAGGAAAGGAAAAAAAACCCAAATCATCCTATTCCCAAATATTTTAGATGGGATAAATTTTGAATTAATTAATGAATTCCTTTGGTGATAATTAGTCCAACCAAGGGAATACAGCCCTAAGCAGCAGCAGAGGCAAGTGTGCAAACAAACACCATACAGGGAAGGCTATTAAGAAAAGGGAAAGGAAAAAACCCATGCACCGAGTCCATCCCAGGAGAGGGAGGACTGAGAGACCTCCAGGGATAGCTCATGGATCATGAGTCCCAGTCTGCCCCTGCCAGCATGGTCAATTGGCCATGCTGGAATACAAATAAACGTGGGAATCCCAAAGTTCATGAACATCTGGAGTGCCATAGGTTCGCCACCACTGTATCCTATTCCCAAATATTTTAGATTGGATAAATTTTGAATTTTTAAATTTATTTTATACACACAAACAACACGTACAGGGGGGAAAAAACCCCCAAATCATCCGATTCCCAAATATTTCATGGTAGATGAGACGTAGAAAAAATAAGGTTTTTCACAAGTAAATTCCACTGAATCAAGCAGAGTTAAACACTTTTCAGGGCTGTAATTTCGGTTAGGGATGGGTCGATTCTGCTGCGTCTGCTCTGAAAATAATCTGGAGAAAAACTGGATTAATTTCCTGGACATCTGCTGGACACCCGAACAGTTAATCCAGACTCTGGATTAGGTGCAGATTTTACTTCTTGTCTCTGGTGCACGGCAATGATGTCATCACTACGTCCGAGGGGACGAATTCTAAAACCCTCCTGTGGTTTCCCGCATGGGGATTCTGCAGAGGGAATTTCATCCCCTGAGCGGCTCATGACTTCGGAGAAAATGACAGTGCTATCCGAAATCTGTTGAGGTCAATGGGTTTACAAGGGTGCTTTGGATTGCAGTGGATTGGAGTCCAGTAGCAATTTAGAGAACAACAGAATTTTCGAGACTCAAAGCTTCCTTCATCAGATACAAGCAGGAATGGAGATAGCTGAGTCTTTATATCCTGGTCAGCACCTGAGAGGGCTGTTGCAAACAAAGGAGTCAGGAAGCAAAGGCACCATAGCATAGACCTTTTCCGCACAAACCTTTTGAAGCAGCAAATAAAATGGTTCCTCCATGGGGTTCTGATTGTTTTTTACCTCCAAACATTTTATTTTCAGCCTCAAAACGTTTTCAATGACTCTTCTTGGCACCTTCCGCACATGCAGAATAATGCACTTTCAATCCACTTTCACAACTGCTTGAAAGTGGATGTTGCTATCCCGCACAGTAAAATCCAGCTGCAAAGTGCATTGAAAGTGGATTGAAAGTGCATTATTCAGCATGTGTGGAAGGGGCCCTTGTAAAACAATTATCCGGCTGACACATTTTAAAAACATCTTCAATCGTTATCCCACACTTCTTTGCTTCCCTGTTTTCAGTTCCCCCTCGCCTATTTATTTGCAGCATTTCTCTGTTCTTTTATTTTGGGGAGATCAATCTTTGAAGCATTGAGCGTGCAAGGAGTATAGAGTATAGCATGAGACTGTGAAATACTGAAGCATCAATTTAACACAGAGCTAATTTTTTTAAAAAATCACACAATGGAGACCAGGAATTGTTTCGAGGGGGTGAGTGCAGACATACATCATTGAAAGGAGGGGGAATTGAAAAAGTTTTAGAAAAGTTTTAGGGGATTTACACGGAACGGGCCATAATTAACAGAGGAGAAATGCTTAGGAGCAACATATTTTTACCTTGTGTAGATGGGTATTGGGTGTGAGTCAGCTTGGTATAAGAGAAGGTGACTCTAATCTGGTTAGAGCGTGGTTAAGAGCAGGTGACTCTAATCTGGAGAACTAGGTTTGATTCCCCATTCCTTTACATGAGCAGCAGACTCTTATCTGGTAAACTGGATTTGTTTCTCCACTCCTGCATTCCTTCTTAGGCTAGCTAGTTACAGTTTATTCAGGACTCTCTCAGCCCCACCGACCTCACAAGGTGACTGTTGTGAAAATAGGAAACGAAAGGAGTTGATAAACTGCCTTGAGTCTCCAGTCCTTACTAATGAGTAAGGTGGGGTATACATCCAAACTCTTCTTCTTTTTATTTTGAAAGCTATATTGTCCAGTTCAAAGGTTCATATTTTTATTTCAATTCTTTTTTTGTGCAGAATGTACTCATGAGAGGGAATGTTTGCACCACCTCCTTATGGTGAATTTCACTTTCCAGTTCAACTTTTTCAAATGTCATCTCTGTGCCACTGCAGAAAATAAAAAAATCACTGAACAGCTCTACATCTACATTCAGTGAGAAATGAGTGAGACCTTTGGGGGAGAGCGGTTTATTAAGTCGAATGAATGAATGAATGAATGAATGAATGAATGAATGAATGAATGAATGAATAATAATAATAATAATAATAATTATTATTATTATTATTATTATTTATTAAACTTAATAGACTGCTCAACCCCCGAAGGTGTCTCCGGAGGAAAGTAAAAGGCCAAGTATAGATGGCACAGTAAAAAAAACAACAGTAAAAAAATAAAATATAACATTAAACCCCTTTAAAAATTCTATAGCAGAAGCGGTGCATAAAACAAAATTCCACCCACCATTACATTATGCCAATAATACATAAACATCATATTTTTTTTAGATCATCAATCTTTGAAGCATTGAGTGTGCAAGGAGTATAGAGTATAGCAAGGAGTATAGAGTATAGCATATATATATGGCGTCTGATTCCAAGGCGGGGGGGGGGGGGGGGGGGCAGAACTGCCGAAGATGGAACTACAGTACCGGCAGCGTTGGAGATGGTAGAAATGCGGCATGGGGCATCAGGAGGGGACATGGCAGTCCTGGCTGGGCAGCCTTCTCTGGGAAATAACAACCAATGACATTATGATGATGATGGATAACGATGATGGTGATGCGATGATGATGATGATACATATTGATGCATGAAGAATACACTAATGGCCACACACGTTACATAATTCACATGAGGTTCCGCCCTTTTAATTAAATGAAGGTCAACCGCCAGCTAAGGATCCAGGTGCCATGAAGGCACCTTCACAATAATATTGGCTGGCTAATAATAATAATAATAATAATAACAATACCAATTTTACCAATAACATTGGCTACCAATACTAAGATCGCTACAAAATATACATCCACAAACAGTTTGAAACGATTGTGGCAGAAAAGAACAACAGTAATCCCACTAGTAGTCGGTGTGCTCTAGGAGGAATCCTGGCAAATCTTGTTATTCCTTCCAACTTGGACAGAACATTTGTCCATATGTTGTGCACTTCTAGGAATCCAGCACATTCCACTAGCACCTTAATGATCCATCCGTGGGAAGGACTCATATTCAGAGATGTTCATCCATACTTAAAATGTGTTGTTATGTGGCGCAATAATAATACCAATGAATACTACCAATAATGGGCTTTACCAATAATAATAATGAATACTAATAATAATAATAATAATACCACAAAACACGCGAAGTGCCACTTTGTTCATCATCTTCTTCGAATTGACAAAATTTAACATCTGCCCAAATCTAGAAGGCAGTTCCGCTGGGATCCACACACACCGTATCACTCTCATGCCACGATTTCCAGGGTGAACCCTAAAAGGTCAGATTTAAAGGCCTCTGTTGCCTAAAACCTACAGAGTTAAAACTTTGTGCCGATTTTCCTGTGAAGCATCATTCTTGCAAACGCAAGTTAAGGTATTACGGTACGCCCATCTATATCCATTCGCCCTTGCCAGAGAGACCAAGTGATGGACATATCCCTGTACCTAAAGAGTAATTCTGCCAAAACCACCTTCAAACCCGACTCAGGTTAATTTTGAGAAACAAGTCTATTACTTGTCCCTCACTATTCTCAAAAGTCAACACCCAGCACATCCCCGTTTCCTGGCCTCCCAGAGAACTGTTTCATCCCGTCACATGCAAAACCGAGTCGTTCTTATGGTTTGCAGGCCCCATTTCAATTCCCTCAGCTCCTCTCCTAGAGTTCGTCACCCTCTTCCTCCTGAGGGCTGTCTCATTCCCAGGGTATCGCCTGCCACCAATTCTGGCCAGTTTTAGGACCGCCCAATTGAAGGCCAGGACCTCCCAGTTTCCCTTCCACCAGCGGTTCGGAACCGGGATGGCGCTATGCAGGTAACGAACGTCCACCATCCCGCTAAACCGTAAGTTGGATTGACAACAGGTAGAACATTTAAGACAGTGGTGGTGAAACCCAGTAACCCGATGTTATATAACGCGGCCAACCACCGTCAGCCCCTGCCAGCATTGGCCACCAGTTCTGTACCAGCAACCGAACCACCAGGAGGGTATATGCCTACCCGTGAAGCAAGCCTCCCATTGCCAGCAACCGAAGCGCCACTCCCCAGGAAAGGATCGCCCTGTTTGCATGAGAGAGTTTATCAAATTCCATATGATGAAATCCTGCCTGCTACAGAGGGTTTCCTGAGTGCCCACCTCTGCACCCGCGCTGTGGTTCGGACACCACTGGCTAGACTTGCCGGTTTATCCTCCGGCACCTGCATGACTCACACCTACCACTCCCAGAGTCTCAAAGGCATCCCTGCGGGCTATCATATGAAGTAGCAAGAGAGCTGGACTAGATGGGTTCCCGGTCTGATCCAGCTGGTTCTTATGTTCTGTCCTTATCACCCCCTGCCAGGCGGCCAATTGTCCACAACGTCTGGAGTGCCAAAGGTTCGCCAGTTTGATGGATAATGCAATCCCTGCGGTTTGTCACCGCTAATACGTGGCTAAAACCCTTTAGCTGAGGAGATAAGCTAACACATTCTTGCCACACCAGGTGAGAATATCTCTACTGTCAGTTTATCTCCTGAAAAACATGCGTAAATGTAAATCCGTGCTGCCGCCAAAGGAATTAGGGCTGTGGTTTTTTTTTTGGCAACAGGAAGGTAGTAGAAAGAATGGTATTCGCAAACGCCCAGCGTAATGCCGTGTAACGATTCTGTGGAACGTGCTGGCGGCCGCATGCCCCGCGTACCTAAAGATAGAGGTTAGCGTGTACAATCGTTCGAAGCAGTGGCAAGAGCGCCATCCAGCATCGGCACCGGCCCAGCGGGACGGGCAACGCCTGGCGAGGCAACCCTCCCGGAAGAGTCCCGCGGATGCATCTATTGCAGCCTTAGTCAATGGCAGCTGGAACGCCGCCTGACCGCAGCAGGCACGTCCCCGGGTCACGACGAGGGATATAGGGTGAGTCAGAGGGAAATGTGCCGCTTGAGGCCAGTGGAATTGTGTGCTGGAAAGCAGGAGGATGAGGGAGCAGTATCGCTAGCTATTTAACTGCTCTAACGCCAGGCACCGTCCTGGAAAATATGGATGCTGCAATACAGCGCACAGCGAAGAAGGAAGAAGAAGAAAGAAGAAGAAGAAGAAGAAGAAGAAGAAGAAGAAGAAGGCTATAATGGCAGCGCTAGCAGCAGCCAGCAATACAGAAGGGCGCTGCAAAGGGCAGCGAAGAAGAAGAAGAAGAAGAAGAAAAGAAAGAGGGAGGAGGAGGAGGAGGGAGGAGGAGGAGGAGGAGGAGGAGGGAGGAGGAGGAGGAGGAGGAGGAGTTTAGATTCATATCCCCCCTTTCTCTCCTGCAGGAGACTCAAAGGGGCTGACAATCTCCTTGCCCTCCCCCCCTCACAACAAACACCCTGTGAGGTGGGTGCGGCTGAGAGAGCTCCGTGCCGCGACCTTCCTCTCAGCCCAAGGTCACCCAGCTGGCTGTGGTGAGGGAGGGTGCCGTGCCAAGCCAGTCCCGTGATAAAACTCCACAGCTCGGGCGGCAGAGCTGGGAATCAAACCCGGTTCCTCCAGATTAGATACACGAGCTCTTCACCTCCTACGCCACTGCTGGAGAGTAAACTCTATGACATTATATCCAGTTGAGGTCCTCCCCCTCCTGCTATAAGATATAGGACTGGGATCAATAAGTAAGGTTGGGGGGAGGTCTGGCAAGCCCCCACCGGGGACAGGGGATAGCCATACCCAGCTGGCACCCTTGCTGCCAATTACATGGATGGTTGGGGACTCGCAGAAAGTGGGGAGAAGGTGGGTCAGTGGATACTGCGACATTGCCAGCAATGCATTAGCATTGCTTTGGCATGGCCTGGAAGTGACATCATCACATCACTGGTGACAGAACTCTCTGGTGTTTGGGAAAAACCAGTGGTGGGATCCAAAAATTTTAGTAACAGGTTCCCATGGCGGTGGGATTCAGACTGTGGGGCTGGGCGGGGCATGATGGGAGTGTGGCCGGGCATTCCGGGGGCAGGGCATTGCTGGGCGGGGCTATGGCAAGGACACAGCCGCTGCGCCGGTCCTTGGGCAGGAAATGAATGCACGCAGGCACCGGCTGCCACGCACACCGGTGCACTTTCTGCTAGACTGCTTCAAGTTCGGCGTGCTACTGCTGAGAGGAGGGGCGTAACTAAGGCAAAAATCCTTTGGCAAAACCACCAATTAGTAACCCCCTCTCGGCACACACAAATTAGTAACCTACTCTCGGGAACCTGTGAGAACCTGCTGGATCCCACCTCTGGAAAAACCTGTACCCTAAAAAGAATTTCTATGTTAAAGTTTTTGCCTAAATACCAGAATGTTCTGCATCTCAGATGATGTCACTTCCAGTACACATGGGAAGTGACATCACTGCTTCCCCTGCGATGTTGCTGTGGCACTGGGCTAGGCCTTTGCCTGCCGCCAGAAAGTCCCCTGCACCAATTGCTGATTGCTAAGGAGGGGGACGGGACCTGGCAGCATCTACGAGGGGGTGGGGATGAAACCAAAAACTGGAGGGCAAAAAACTGAAATATTAAGAGTCACCAAGCCTCTGGGGTGAAGGAGGCTTCTCTCTCTGTCTGCCCTCTTCTGTGATTTCATTGTTAGGAGACATCTGCATGGGGGAGAAATCTATCAGTCAATCAGTCAATCAGTCAATCAGTCAATCAGTCAATCAGTCAATCAATCTATCTATCTATCTATCTATCTATCTATCTATCTATCTATCTATCTATCTATCTATCTATCTATCTATCTATCTATCTATCTATCTATCTATCTATCTATCTATCTATCTATCTATCTATCTATCTATCTATCTATCTATCTATCTATCTATTATTGGGTTTTGTATACCGCCCTACCCCCGAAGGGCTCTGGGCGGTGAACAACATAAATCACATATATAAAATAACCCTTAAATACATTAAAACAATTTAAAATGCAGCGATCAGTAACAAACAACGTCCGCAATAACCCTCATTAAAACCCTCTCAAAGGGGGGAAGAAAACGGGTCCCATAGATGGTAAGAGACCCAGAAAGATGAAGAACAGGAAGAGGAGGGGGCAATTCTGAGAAGGAAAGTGATTTAGGGGGGAAAGCATAAAGTTCCCTCACTATTTCTGAAATTGTCACAGGCAGATAGAACGGCGTCATCAAGATGTGGGCAACATACCTGTGCATCTCATTGGGGGCAATGAAAACAGAGGAATTATCTCAGGCCACTGAATATCGAACTGAACGGAAACTTGGCCGAGAGACAATTGAAAACATATAAAATGAAAAGAGACAGATGAGGGGATGGAAGCATCAAATTCGGTTTGAAGTTTATCTTGGCACTGACTAGCGGAGTCGAAGTGGCGCAACGGCGGCAAAGATCAAAAGTGTAAATCTCCTTGGGAGAAACTGTGAACCCCCCCCCCCCGCCATTAACTTAAAGGGCACCGGAGAGCAGCTGCCCTGTTTGTTTTGCCAAATGTCAAAGCTGGCCTTATGAGACCTCATGGCATGGCCCATCAAGATGGATGACAGAACATCAAATCAAAGCTGGAAATCTGATCCAAGTCAAGACTCTGAATGGAATGGCTTGTATTTCTTCTCACTTCGAAGGACTGGAGATCAGCTGAACTGGAGCCCAGTAGCACCGTACATAACAACAAGATTTTTTTTGGGGGGGGGAGTCATATAAGTTTGGTGGAAGAAGAAGAAGAAGAAGAAGAAGAAGAAGAAGAAGAAGAGGAGGAGGAGGAGGATGAGTTTGGATTTATATCCCCCTTTCTCTCCTGCAGGAGACTCAAAGGGGCTTACAATCTCCTTACCCTTCCCCCTTCACAACAAACACCCTGTGTGGTAGGTGGGACTGAGAGAGCTCCGAGAAGCTGTGACTAGCCCAAGGTCACCCAGCTGGCATGTGTGGGAGTGTACAGGTTAATCTGAATTCCCCAGATAAGCCTCTACAGCTCAGGCAGCAGAGCTGGATATCAAACCCGGTTCCTCCAGATTAGATACACGAGCTCTTAACCTCCTACGCCACTGCTAAGGAGCAGTGAAAAGGAGCAGAAGCCAGCTGAACACTGAACAAAAGGTAAGCTCTTTTTTTGGAGGGGGGGTTAACCTTAAAACCAAATCTGTAACTGTTTGTGAGGGCCCGTGTCTTTGTTTTTTGAGGGCTCAGGAGGGAGGTTTTTGTTTGTGTGGATTTTTTTTTTTGGCCATGTGCTTGCCTTAGGCTCTTGAGAGGCGGGGCTTCTGGTGAATCACCAGCTCGGTTTAACTGCCATTTGGCTCTTTGGAGCAGTCACTGAGAGGGTTTCAGGGGAGAGTAGAAGGCAAGTTAGAGACTTGATTGGGTGCAGGGGCTTGAGCTGCTAGGTCTCAGTCCCTGGAGCTCAGTGAGCTGGAGCTTGGCTAACACTCATTTTGTGGAGTTTGGTGGGAGACTTTTTGAAAGGAAAGTGTATGTAAGACTACTGTTTAAAGCAGTGATGGCGAACCTTTTCGAAACCGAGTGCCCAAATTGCAACCCAAAACCCATTTATTTATCGCAAAGTGCCAACACGGCAATTTAACCTGAATACTGAGGCTTTAGTTAACAAAAAATGGTTGGCTCCGAGGCACGCGTTACTCGGGAGTAGTCGGTGGCTTTGCTTTGAAGCAATCATGCAACTCTTCCAATGGGTGAATCACAACCCTAGGAGGGTTTACTCAGAAGAAAGCCCCATTGCCAGCAACCGAGCTTACTACCAGGTAAAGGATCACACTTTTCTTCTTTGCATGAAAATCAGTGGGGTTTAACAGTGCTTAACGGGGTTACCTACACTACTTCCCCAAAATTAGGTCTTAGGTTTAATGCTAATAATTGAGCCCAGTGGCCCAGGCCATCCTAGATATGTGTGTGTGTGTGTGTGTGTTGGGTGGTGACTCTGTTTGTGCATGCCCACAGAGAGGGCTCTGAGTGCCACCTCTGGCACCCGTGCCATAGGTTCGCCATCACTGGTTTAAGCAGTGGTGGGATCCAAAAATTTTAGTAACAGGTTCCCATGGTGATGGGATTCAAACAGTGGTGTAGCGTCAATGGGGCTGGGCGGGGCACAATGGGGGCATGGCCGGGCATTCTGGGGTGAGCAGGAACATTTGCATGGGGGCTGTGGCAATGGATACAGCTGCTACATGGAGTCCTTTTTTTTGGGCAGGAATATAAACGAGATGCACGCATGCGGTCAGGCTGCCACGCATGCCGGTGCACCTCCTGCTAGACTGCTTCAAGTTCTGCGCGCTACTGCTGAGGAGCGGAGGAGCGGCGTAACTAAGGGCAAAAAAAAAAAAAACCACGTGGCAAAATCACCTCTCGGAACACACAAATAATTAGTAGCTTATTCTCGGGAATCTGTGAGAACCTGCTGGATCCCACCTCTGGGTTTAAGGTTACTGAATATGGATGGTCTGGGAGTTGCTGCAGTCACCTGAAACAGCTGTGGTATGTTTGTTTTTTTGCCAGAGGATGTGAGTAGCTGTAACTGCAGCAAGTGCAAGCTGGTTGCTCTCTTGGAAGAGAAGGCCCAACAGCTGGAGGCACAAGTATCTACTCTTCAGCACATTACGAAAAATGAGGGTTTCCTGGACAGAGTGGAGCAGATGGCATTGGGTAGAGAACACACTGGGGAGTTCTCTGAGGAGGACTGCAGCTCTCAAACACAGGAGGTGGGCATCTGGAGGAATTCGTAACACATAGAAGTAGAGGGACCAGGGGGTATTCTGTGAGTTTGAAGCCATGGAATCGATTTGAAGTTCTCTCCCTTGTCAGGGAGAATACAGAACAGGCACAAAAAGCAACAGAGGTTGAATCCCCACTTGAAAATTGCACGCAGATCCAAACCTGAGATTAAGTGGGTGAAAGAACGTGTCCTCTTCACATGGCGAGCACACAGCAGACACACACCAGGTTCTGCAGAACTCTTAGCCAATCCTCTACTACCAGGGTGATCCCTAAACTTCTCCGGTCTCCCCTAGATTGGCTGGCATCCTTGATAGGGGTAGGAACCTTCCCCAAGAGAAATGTGCCAGGCCTTTGGCATGAACAAAACCAAAGCGTGGTAATAGCGCTCACACCGCGTTTATCTTTTAGGAATTCTGTAATGCAGCATCAATGTGTTACGCAGTGATTTTTTCACGCGTTGTATCGCCGTTTTAAACATTTGAGTCGACCGTAGATGGGTGGAAGCGGTCCATTCGCGGTTCGCGCAATATGCACAAAAACATCGACCAAGTTCCGGTAAACCCGGAAACATCCTGCGCGCGCATTGCATCAGCGCAGGGAGCGATGATTGGTTCCCCGAATGCTGCAAGTCGAGTGCTCCGCAGCGGCAAAAGTCAAAGGGGTTTCAACTCTTGCATCCGCCTCCATTTCCGGGATCGAAGCTCAAGAACCCGTGGCTACAATGCTGGGTTCTTCCACTCCACTTGCGTAAAAAGCCAGGTTCTGGCGTGGCTCCATGTTAATTTCGGGGAAAACAAGCGCCAGAAACAGAATCTGACGCAGAAGCAATGGGGAGGTCGTCCAAGAAACCTGGTTAGATTGCGTTCTGAAACCTGGGTAAGAAGGTGGTGGGGATTTGACCAGAGCCAGTTCTTGGAGAATGGGTTAGTGACAGAAGGTTCAGCCCATGGAATGGCCCTGTAAAACCTCAGAGAAGACAGGTGGTGGTGGTCGGGGACCCCCTGCTGAGGTGAACCGAAGCAGCGATTTGCAGGTCTGACAAGATACCTAGAGAAGAGTGCTGTTTTCCTGCGGCAAAAACACATGATGTCACAGAGAGGTTGACAAGACTCATCAAGCCCATTATCCCTTCCTTTTGATCCATGGGGGAACAAAAGCAAGACGTAGCTTTTGGGACATCGCAAGGGATTTGGAGTCTCTGGAAAGGCAGCTGAAGAATCTGGATGCACAGGTTGTCATTTCATGTGTACGCCCAGTTTAAGGACATGACCCAGGGAGGGAAAGAAGTGGAGGTGAACAATTGGCTTCGCAGGTGCAGCCACCAGAGAAGTCCCAGTTGACTGGAGGAGGGCTAATGTTGACCCCATCTTCAAAAAAAAGGGGGGGGAGAGAACCCAAACAATTACCGCCCAGTCACCATAAAATCAATACCAGGAAAGATTCTAGAGCAGATCATGAACAGACAGTCTGTAAGCACTTAGAAGGGAAGGCTGTGATCACTAAAGATCAACATGAGTTTCTCAACAACAAGTCGTCAGGTTATCTGCTGGAGGGAAGATTTAAGAATATGGAACGTTCTAAAAGAGTTTGTTCATGTGATAGGACTACGGTTGAAACACTTGACCATTCTTTGTTTCTATGCCCTAAATACAATAAGATACGCATGAAATACATGAATTCCATTTTCTTGAAATGTTCTCAGTGGCATGAGTGTTATAAGATACCCAATCTCCTGAACAGCTCTGATGTGCTCTTTTGTGAAACTGTTGCAAATTAAAAAAAGTCGTCAGGTTAATCTCAACTCTCTTTTTTTGACAGAATGACAAATTTGGTAGACAAAAGGAGTGTTGTGGATGTAGCAAACCTTGACTTCAGTAAGGGCTTTGACAAAGTCCCCCATGACATTTACTAAGAAAATTAGTAAAATGTGGGCCAGACAATGCTACTGTTAGATGAATTTGTAATTGGCTGACTGACAGAATCCAAAGGATGCTCACCAATGGCTCATCTTCATCTTGGCTGCATCTATGGCTGGCTCTTCAGAAAGAAACACATCTCAGAGTGACATGCATCTGCAGATGCCAGCCATAGATGTGGGCAAAATGTTAGGAGGGAAAACGCCCCGACCGTGGCCACACAGCCCGGAAAACCCACAACCAGATATCAGTTTCCTTAGAAGAAATGGCAAGTTTGGTGGGTGAACTCTCTACCCTTCTGAGGCTCCTCCCCTCCCCAAATTATGCCCTCCATAGGTACTGCCCTCCGTAATTTCCAGGTGTTTTACAAGAAGAAGAAGAAGAAGAGTTTGGATTTCTATCCCCACTTTCTCTCCTGCAGGAGACTCAAAGGGGCTGACAATCTCCTTGCCCTTCCCCCCTCACAACAAACACCCTGTGAGGTAGGTGGGGCTGAGAGAGCTCCGAGAAGCTGTGACTAGCCCAAGGTCACCCAGCTGGCGTGTGTGGGAGTGCACAGGCTAATCTGAATTCCCCAGATAAGCCCCCACAGCTCAGGCGGCAGAGCTGGGAATCAAACCCGGTTCCTCCGGATTAGATGCACGAGCTCTTAACCTCCTACGCCACTGCTGCTCCCTAAAAACACTAAAAATCCCCACCCCCATCTCTTGTCAGGTTGGTCCTTTCCGAATTCCTTAGGAAAACTGGTTGTTGTGGGTTTTCCGGGCTGTGTGGCCATGGTCTGGTAGATCTTGTTCCTAATGTTTCGCCTGCATCTGTGGCTGGCATCTTCAGAGCTGTATCACAGAGGGAAGTCTGTTACACACTGTGTCCCGAACAAGATCTACCAACCTACGGCTCCGCCTCCACCTTTGCCCCGGGGGGGGGGGTAAATCTGGGAGCTGGCAACGCAGTCCGCTCGGCTGGTAGACCCTGGGCTCCAGCGCCAGCCTTTGGGTTCCTATCTTTCCCTTTCCCTCACACACGTCCGGTAGACCATGGGTCGGTAGACCTGGGTTCCGCCGCCACAACAGCCAATTGAATCTGGCCATGAAAGCCTTCAACAATACATTGCTTAGGAAAAGTTTTCCAAAGTTATTAATTCTGTGAAGAATCAAAAATGACATAATTAAGGTTATTCATTACAGAGGGATGTCAGAAGAAGGGAAAATCACCTCCGGCCATCACTCACCCAAGATTTCTCAGATGAACGAACTGAAGGGTGTATTTTCACGCTATCTTCAGTGCAGTCAATTAAGTCTCTGTTTCTCCCGTCCTTTCAAGACAATGTTCTCATTTGGGGCCAGCTCTGTGTGATCTCCCAGTGAGAAACCAATTAGCAGAGCTCTGCGGTAGCTGAACAGCTTATGGAGGACTGAGTGGGTAATGATCGGAGGCTCAAAGGACATGTCACATCTGACGAAGCAAGCTTCCTGAAAATGGAGGTTGGAGTAAAACTATGCTAATCTCTAAAGTGCTGTTCCTGCTTTATTTTGCTGGTACAGTCGACCCATCTGGAATTATCAACAGGCCAAGTCCCACGAACAAGAGGTAGAGTGGAGCAGTGACGAAGGGAGGGAGAACTGCGTCCGGGGCATGAGCTGAAGATGGTTGGATTGGAACCCGGCACCTTCTCCATGCAACACAGATTCTCCACTATTGAAACAGCGAGAGGTGGGATCCAGCAGGTTCTCACAGGTTCCCGAGAGTAGGTTACTAATTATTTGTGTGTGCCGAGAGGGGGTTACTAATGGGTGATTTTGCCACGTGATTTTTGCCTTAGTTACGCCCCTCCTCTCAGCAGTAGCACGCAGAATTTGAAGCAGTCTAGCAGGAGGTGCACCGGCGTGCGTGGCAGCCTGCGCTTGCGTGCATTCATTTCCTGCCCAAGGACTGGTGCAGCGGCTGCGTCCTTGCCACAGCCCCGCCCCCGGAATGCCCGCCCCCGCCCTCGCCCCTGTCGTGCCCCGCCCAGCCCCATTGGCGCTACACTACAGTTTGAATCCCTGTTACTAAAATTTTTGGATCCCACAACTGGAAACAGCACATCGTATTGTTTGGCTGCTTGCTGTTTCACATGTTTGCCAACCCCTGTGCCCACAAATGGGTGCCATGATTAAGCTGGCATTGAAACAACAACAAAAATACAACCCATAGAGCTGTGCTCTGTACTAAAATTTTATTCTGATATCTCAGCCTTCAACAGCATTACCATCTTGCAGAGGCGGACCTCCAAGGGAGTGGGGGGGGGGTGCGCAGCACACTGGGGGGGCGCCCCTGTGGGGGTGTGGTGAGGACGTGGGGGGGTGTGGTGGGGGCGTTCCTCCACAGCTCAAGTGGCTGAATCGGGAATCAAACCCGGTCCTCCAGATTAGAGTGCACCCGCTCTTAACCTCTACACCACGCTGTCTCTAGTGGGGTATAAATCCAAACTCTTCTTTTTTCTTCAACAGAGGTTTTGTGAGATCTGGGTACAACAACAGTAACAATGTTTAATAGGCATTTAAAATAGGCTCTAGAGCGTTACCAGAGTACATTCAAAACGCAGAAAGACTGTATATAGCAGTATACATTACTTAGAAAGTTCTGTCACTTGCAAAAGAATTTTTGCTACTTTTTCCAAGAGCATGATATCTGTATTGTTTAACAGAAGCTCCACAACAGAACTGTCAGAGTCTCTTTCAGATTTGTCTAGGGCCAGCCTGGGAGAGAAATTCCTAATGCCCACATATCTTGGACAGTCAAGAATAATGTGAGCAAGAGTCTCCACTTGGTTTTTACAGTGTGGACAAACCCGATCCTGGAGAGGGATGGATAAGTAACGGCCCTTTGTAATGGCCGATGGGAAAGTATTGGATCTGGCTCTTCTGATAATCCATCTCTGTTCGGGTTCAGTTAATAATTCAAGATATTTGGCTAGAGATCTGGGTATATGGGCAGAGGTGGGATCCAGCAGGTTCTCACAGGTTCCCGAGAGTAGGTTACTAATGATTTGTGTGTGCCGAGAGGGGGTTACTAATTGGTGGTTTTGCCACGTGATTTTTGCCTTAGTTACGCCCCTCCTCTCAGCAGTAGTGCACAGAACTTGAAGCAGTCTAGCAGGAGGTGCACCGGCGGGCGTGGCAGCCTGCGCCTGCGTGCATTCATTTCCCGCCCAAGGACCAGCCCAGCGGCGGAATGCCCGGCCACGCCCCCGGAATGCCCCACCCAGCCCCATTGGCCCTACACCACTGTTTGAATCCCACCACCATGGGAACCTGTTACTAAAATTTTTGGATCCCACCACTGTATATGGGCAGTCTGAGGTTTTATAGACAGGCAAGCAAAGTTTCCAGGTCCCCCCTGGCATTAGGGGAGGGCAGCACTTGGGAGGGGCAAGGATCTCAGCAGAATATATTGCCACAGAGTCCACCCCCAAAAGCAGACATTTTCTTCTGAGGAACTGATTTCTATCATCCAGAGATCAATTGTAATAGCGAGAGATATCTATGTGCCACTTGGAGGTTGGCAACCTTCAGGCAATGGATCCTGGATTTTGGAGACCCCAGATCCCAGGGGCATCCTTTACAGACATAAATTAAATAACCACTCTACAGTTGAACAAACAATTTACCTATTGGTTGTGGTGGGCTTTCCGGCCTGTGTGGCCGTGGTCTGGTAGATCTTGTTCCTAACGTTTCACCTGCATCTGTGGCTGGCATCTTCAGAGGTGTACCACAGAGATAAGTCTGTTCTTTCTCTGTGGTGTCCAGTAACACACTTCTATCTATGACACCACAGCCCGGGAAGCAGGGGTGTAGCTAGAGTAAATGGAGCCCGGGGCAAAATCTGAGTTTTGCGCCCCCCCCCATTTGGGCAGCATCCCTCCCCCACCACGACCAAACAACATTTTTCTGCACCAGGTCATCTCAAAGTCACTATCACATTATAGAACATGCCCCAACACACAAATCTGAACACACCCAGGGCTCCCTAGTTTAAACAACATTGAAAGTGATGCTATTTTTTGAACGCGGGAAATCCACCCTGAAACAGCATCACTTCTAATATTGTTTAAACTACAGAGCCCAGATTCTCCTTTTAAATCCACCTTAAGGGGATACTCTGGGCTCCCTAGTTTAAACAACATTGAAAGTGATGCTGTTTCAGGGTAGATTCCCCACCCCAAACAGCATCATTTTCAATGTTGGTTATTGTGGGTTTTCTGGGCTGTGTGGCCGTGTATCTTGTTCCTAATGTTTCACCTGCATCTGTGGCTGGTATTTCCAGCGGTGTATCACAGAGAAGTCTATTATACACTGTGTCCAGCCTTCTCTTATAACAGACTTCTAGTGCAGGCAAAACGTTAGGAACAAGATCTATCAGACTACGGCTACACAGCCTGTAAAACTCACAACTACCAGTTGAATCTGGTTTTGAAAGCCTTCAACAATACTTTCAATTTTTTTTTTTAATCTAGGGAGCCCAGATTCTCCCTTTAAATCCATTCCAAAGGAGGTGGATTTAAAGAGAGAACCTGGGGAAAATTTGAGGGTGCCTGTCAGGGGAGCAATGTTTAAGCTAACAGTACTAAACTTTTAGGCTATCTTCAGAAGACTCTCCTGATTTAACCACCCAGGTTTGGTGAAGTTTGGTTCAGGGGGTTCAAAGTTATGGACCCTCAAAAGGGTAGCCCCATCTACCATTAACTCCCATTGGAAACAATGGGGGATGGAGCACCCCTTTTGGGGGTCCATAACTTTGGACCCCCTGAACCAACCTTCACCAAACCTGGGTGGTATCAGCAGGAGACTATCCTTATGATACCACCTAGGTTTAGTGAAGTTTAATTCAGGGGATCCAAAGTTATGGACCCTCAAAATGGTAGCCCCATTTACTATTAGCTCCCATTGGAAACAATGGAGTATGGGGTCACCCATTTTGGGGGTCCATAGCTTTGGACCCCCTGAACAAACTGCACCAAACTTGGCTGGTATCATCAGGAGAGTCACCTGACAATAGTCCACGAAATTTTGGTGCTGCTAGCCTAAAAACTGCGCCCCCTGCAGGCCAAAAATGGAAAAAAACCTGAAAAATAGAAAAAGCCACTAACGAACCTGCAATTTTTGCGCCCACCACAAGGTGGCGCCCGGGGCACGTGTCCCCGGATGTCCCCATTGTAGCTACGCCTCTGCCGGGAAGCCCACAACAACCAGTTGAGTCCGGCCGCGAAAGCCTTCAGCAATACCTAGTTTACCTGTTCCTGTAAAAAGCTGGCGACATTTTAACGCTAATGAGCCACAAAAGGTTTATGCACTGGTCTGTTTCTTGTTATTAGCAGTACATTCTGGTTAGCCTTAAAACCAAGAGGCCTCTATAAACTTAAAAGAAACAATTGTTTATATATGCAGCCTGAAATAAACACAGATTTACAGAGGACAGTGTGCAAATTCATCATCCAAGATGTCAGGGAGAAACCAGACACGCACGCCATGCGAATTCAGGAAATGGGCTATAAATGTAATTTTTGAAAGAAGGGATTCAAAATGTGAAATAAGTGAAAGCACCGGGGGTGGGGGGACATGACATTAAAGATGATCTTTGTCTGGGTTGCCATTTGGATTAGGGACATCTCTGGGCTCTGTTTTTCTTCAGTGGTCTCACACACATTTATCAAGAGGCAGCTTATGGGTTCAGACAGGGATTCTTGCTGGCCCAGACCCAGCACAGAAGCAAATCACATAGCTTGACCAGTTTCAAGGGTCTTAAGGGTGACTAGAAAAGAGTTCAAAGGATAAAATGATTGAAGAATATATAATATGAAATGGTTTACAAAATTATATTGCAATAAGTTAATCTGCAAAAAAGTTGTATCATAGAATTAATTGTATACCTTTATTAAGAAGAAGAAGAAGAAGAAGAAGAAGAAGAAGAAGAGTTTGGATTTATATCCCCCCTTTCTCTCTTGCAGGAGACTCAAAGGGGCTCACAATCTCCTTGCCCTTCCCCCCCTCGCAACAAACACCCTGTGAGGTAGGTGGGGCTGAGAGAGTTCCGAGAAGCTGTAACTAGCCCAAGGTCACCCAGCTGGCGTGTGTGGGAGTGCACAGGCTAATCTGAATTCCCCAGATAAACCTCCACAGCTCAGGCGGCAGAGCTGGGAATCAAACCCGGTTCCTCCAGATTAGATACACGAGCTCTTAACCTCCTACAGAATTATATTGCAATAAGTTAATCTGGAAAAAAGTTATATCATAGAATTAATTGTACACCTTTATTAAGGGAAAAATAAACATGGATTCAGTTCCTTAACAGGGGAAGTCCAAAGCAATACGTATTGGGCAGTTACATCACAATAAAAGGGATAAAATCATGATTATGGGATATTGAAAGGGCCTAGATAAGAAGAGAAATTTATTTAAATTAAAATATGAAGGACATATAGTATTATGAAATACAAGGTATATTTGTAGGTTAAATATTAAAAATATGAAATGAAAAATAAGGTAGTATGGTATAGATATTTAAGTTTAATAAAGCTAAATAATAAATTACCAAAGAATAGTGAAGTAACCGATTTGATTTAGATGTATTGAATTATGTGTTATTGTTATGGGTAGTTGGGGTAGGATAGATTATGTTTGGGTAACTGTAAATGTGGGTCATTTGTTACTTGTTACATGTTAATATTTGTTGACGTCTTATGTGTTTCAATGGTTTCATGTATGTTTTATGTTCAGTGTGTTTTTTTAAAGAAGGAAATGAATAAAAAGTATTATGTAGACAGAAAAAAAGGGTGACTACGGCCCCTAGAATTTGGTCTTCTTGACCTTTCTCCCGGCGCCCACATCTTTATGTACTACTATCACAAAAGCAGCAAGCTGTGAAACAGTGGCAGAGGACTAATTAATGTGTGTGTCGATTCATTAATGTGTGGAGGGGGGGTTATGAGGGGAACCATGGATGTTCAATGAAAAAAGCTATCATTGATAGAAAAACAGAGCTGGAAGGGACCTCAAAGGACATGTAGTCCAACCCCCTGCATAACCCACAATTACCCCAACCCCCCACTTCCCTGGTGATACCTGCTCTATGCCCAGAGGAAGGCAAAAAATCTCCAGGATCACTGGCCGATCTGGCCTGGAGGAAAAGTCTTTCCTGACCCCAAAGGGCCAATAAGCATAAGTATGTAAGGAAAGGTCACAAGAGCTGAGCACTTACTCTTCCTGCCCTCCCTCTTACGATCTGCCTGAGTTCCCAGAATCCACCTTGTTGTCAGAGGGCCATCTGGCCCATGCTTAAATTCAACATAAATTATTCTTTAAAAGACAATCAGCTGAGTTGTTCAGCTTTTTGAAAAAAAATAATATTCTGGTAACCGGTCCAGAGGGTAAAACAGATAAATATGGCCAGATGGTTCATTTTCTGTTTGGCTAGCCAACCTAGATCGGGGTGCAGATTTAGATGTGAGGGACCCAGGTTCTGATTACCATTCAGTTATGAATCTTGACAGGTGGATTTCCAGGTGGTTACTCTTTTTTTATTTTAATCAGGACATGAAATAACATTCCACAACAGCCAAATGGCTCAGCCCAGCCTGATCTTGCCAGAGCTGGGAAGCTAAGCAGAGCTGGCCACTTGGATGGGAGACCAGCAAAAAGACCAGAACTCATCATGCTGCAGATGAGAGAAGCCCTGCAGTTTGTGAAGGCTGGCAAAATGTGACTTTTCCCTTGCCTGCACAGAGAAAGCGAAGCAGACCAGTCTGTTGAAGGCTTTCACGGTACAATTCAACTGGTTGTGGTGGGTTTTCCGGGCTGTGTGGCCGTGGTCTGGCAGATCTTGTTCCTAACGTTTCCCCTGCATCTGCGGCTGGCATCTTCAGAGGTGTATCACAGAGAAAAGTCACACACAGTGTGAAACAGACTTCCTTCTGTGATACGCCTCTGAAGATGCCAGCCACAGATGCAGGCGAACCGTTAGGAACAAGATCTGCCAGACCACGGCCACACAGCCCGGAAAACCCACCAGAACCAGACCAGTCTGTGTTTGGCTTCCGCTGTGTTTTCTGCTCCTCCCTGCCTTCCCCCAACCCCGCAGGAGCAGTTCTGTAGGAAAATGCAACGGCAAGCCAATTTTCTTGTCTTGAAAACCCAAAGCTTATCTCTTGCTTTGAAAGACCCATGGTCCTGAAGTTTCCATGAGTCAGTTGTGACTTAATGGCACATCATCATCATCATCATCATCATCATCATCATCATCATCATCATCATCATCATCATCATCATCATCAATAATACGTAATCACTCTGAACTCTGAAGGTCAGGTGGGAGAGAAAGATCAGCAAATGCAAATCTACCTTCACTGTCCTTTCGGTTTGAATTGACTGTGGAAGTAACAAAGACAGAGGTGGGATCCAGCAGGTTCTCACAGGTTCCCGAGAGTAGGTTACTAATTATTTGTGTGTGCCGAGAGGGGGTTACTAATTGGTGATTTAGGCATGTGATTTTTGCCTTAGTTACGCCCCTCCTCTCAGCAGTAGCGCGCAGAACTTGAAGCAGTCTATTTCAAAAAAGAAAAAAAAGGACTCCCCCTCTACCAGGAGGTGAACCGGCGTGCGTGGCAGCCTGTGCTTGCGTGCATTCGTTTCCCGCCCAAGGACCGGCGCAGCGGCTGTGTCCTTGCCACAGCCCCGCCCTGTCATGCCCCGCCCTCAGAATGCCCAGCCACACCCCTGTCATGCCCCGCCCAGCCCCATTGGTGCTACACCACAGTTTGAATCCCACCACCATGGGAACCTGTTACTAAAATTTTTGGATCCCACCAATGAACAAAGGTACTGCTCTGTACCACATGCAGCAAATGGAGTGGAAAGAATTAAAAGATCAAAGAAGGCTGCTACTTAATGGAACTGAGCGATCTGACTTCTCCCCAGCATGTTCCCATTCTACAGACAGTTGCTGGGCTGTTCATGTCTACGTGCCACGTGGCTTTGAAGCTTTATAGCTATGACTCCAAGAAGTAAAAAAGAAGAAATGTTTGGATGCTGTGTGGTTTCCGGGCTGTATGGCCGTGTTCTAGCAGCATTCTCTCCTGACGTTTCGCCTGCATCTGTGGCTGGCATCTTCAGAGGATCTGAAGTATATACTCCACTTGCTTTCCATTCCTACTATCAGATCCTCTGAAGATGCCAGCCACAGATGCAGGCGAAACGTCAGGAGAGAATGCTGCTAGAACACGGCCATACGGCCTGGACACCACACAGCACCTGAGTGATTCCGGCCGTGAAAGCCTTCGACAATACGACGAAGAAACAATCACAGCCACCAGGAAGCGTTGATGGGGTGAGTGGGTTTTGAAAGCATTTTGAAGACGTTTGCAAAAATGTTTTCGGGGGCTTTTGCGGGAAGAGCCACTTTCCTGCCGACCGATGCGCTGAGTTCTGTGTTTGCGGCTGGATCCAGATCATTATGCCCAATCCTGATGTCTTTTGTTTGCCCACAGGGAAATTGCAGGCAGTGAGGTAACACAAGGCTTGATTTCATGGCATTTGCTGTGCATCACCAGCAGAACCACAAATTTATTACAGAAAACAATTTGGCAATTAAGCAGCAAATACTCTGCTTTGAAGAGAGTCTGGTTCTTTTCCGTGCGCGGCGCTATAAATCTGGAGCGACTAACCTCATACAAAAATCCAATTGGGCGTTCACTGAGAATGCTCATTTAATTAACTTCAAGTGGTTTGATTCTTGTAGCAGCTGATTCGATTAGTTTGATTCATTTAGATTAGATTAGTTTGATTCATTTGAATCCAGAGGTTTCCAGAGAAGAGAACATCTCAAGTTAACATGTTCTTTTTTTGCATGAAGGCTGTTTCTAAGGTTGCAATAGTTCCTTCGGAAGGAGGAGAAGAGTTGGTTTGTATACCTCGCTTTTCTCAAGCTTTAAGGAGTCTCAAGCTGGCTCACAAACTCCTTCCTTTCCTCTGCACGTAACAGAACCTTGTGAGTTAGGCGGGGTTGAGAGAGTTCAGGGAGAACTGTGACTGGGCCAGTCATCCAGCAGGCTTCATGTGCAGGAGCAAGGAAACAAATCCAGGCCACTAGACGAGAGTCTGTCGCTTATGGGGTTTAGTGGAGAATCAAACCAAGTTCTCCAGATTAGAGTCTACTGCTCTTAACCACTACACCATGCTGAAAGATAAGGGCACCTCAGCAATGCTTATCTGCATCCCTTCTTCACCATAAATGTTCACAGAACTTGCAGTTCAAAGTATCAAACCTCAAGATTTCTCCTCAGATCTCAGCTGGTTGGCCCAAGGCGGCCTACACATCTTGTCACATCACAGCAGGTAAGCCAATGGCATGGCGCAGTGGTGGGATCCAAAATTTTTAGTAACAGGTTCCCATGGTGGTGGGATTCAAACTGTGGCGTAGCGCCAATGGGGCTGGGCGGGGCACGACGGGGGCGTGGCCGGGCATTCCGGGGGCAGGGCATTCCTGGGCGGGGCTGTAGCAAGGACGCAGCCGCGGCACCAGTCCTTGGGCGGGAAACGAATGCACGCAGGCGCAGGCTGCAATGCACGCCGGTGCACCTCCTGCTAGACTGCTTCAAGTTCTGCGCGCTACTGCTGAGAAGAGGGCGTAACTAAGGCAAAAACCACGTGGCAAAATCACCAATTAGTAACCCCCTCTCGGCACACACAAATAATTAGTAACCTACTCTCGGGAACCTGTGAGAACCTGTTGGATCCCACCTCTGGCATGGCGTGTTTACTTATGTCATTTAAGCTTGCCCTGCCCAGAGTTCAGGGGATGGGTGCAAAATATACTAGAAGTCTGTTGCTGGTGATACAAGCTTAGGTTTTGTGACTGGTTTTGCCCCACAGGCTGGGCTTGAAGAAGCTGCATGTCTCAGGGCAAATACAGCCTATGAGAAAAGCAATGGAAGCGTTCTTTATTTATTGTTTCATGCTTGGAATCAACTGGCCGTTATGGGTTTTCTGTGCCGTGCCACAGAGAGATACGCATCTAACCTCGACAGGCCTCTGAAGATGCACCAGGTATAGATGTGGGTGAAATGTTAGGAGCAAAAACTACCAGACCACAGCCACACAGCCCAGAAAACCCAGAACAGCCAGTTCCTTAATGATGGTTGGTATCACCTCTTGGGACTTGAAGAGAAGGCTCTGGTCAAGAGCCCAGCAGGGGATGTAAGTTGTAAACTCTCCCCTACCCAGCTGAAGGGAAAAGCCAGGGGGCTGTTTGTGTAAAAAGGAACTGTTGGATTTGACAGCCTTGCATGCAGCAGACATGGAATTCTGGGAGAGCTCAGCGAACATTCTAAAAGGTGACAGTTGGAGGCTGTAGCTCTCTGACTGAGGAAAGATGTTGTTCAGTGTTCTGTTAACTAAAGCTATGACTGAAAGTTTAATACTGTAAACTATGCTTGTTATTGGTAACCAAATTGTAACCAAATGATGAACTGTAAACGTGTTGACAAAAAAGTGTTACCATGTTTATATATATTCCCACATGGCAGGGGGGTGGACTTGATGGCCCTTGTGGTCTCTTCCAACTCTATGATTCCTTTGATTCTAAGCCTGAGAAGAACCGTTGCTGGATAATTGGGGCTGGGAGGAGGGGCTGATGTATTTCTTGCTGGGGATTTTGCACCTATTTTCAGACTGGACAATGACCTTTTCCAATGTGCAACTCTTCTGAGGATTTCATTTATACTCGTCTATCTTATTGACAGATCTAGAGAACAAGACAAGAGAAAGACAATGGCAAACCACCTTTGTCTTAATGGGTTCTATGGTACCGCAACTCAAAAGGCCCTGACCTCAAAAGGTTCTGATCTCTCTTATCCCTTGACTGAAAGGAGGTTTGCAGTCCTAGAAATAGCTCAGGAATTGCTTATTGTTAAATATGCTCTAGCTTGAAGAAACTGGCCCTGAACTGGATAGCCCAAATTAGCCCAATCTCATCAGTTCTTCGAAGGTAAGCAGGGTCTGTCTTGGCTAGTACTTGGATGAGATACCACCAAAGAATACCCATTCGTTGTGCAGCGAAAGGCAATAGCAAACCACCTTCATTGCCTTGAAACCCTACCGGGTTGTCATAAGTTGGCTGTGACTTGACAGGAGTTTACACATACACACAAGCAGGTGTGCCTCCATGACTCCACCTGAGCACAGTGGAATGCACTACCTCAGAGTGTAGTGGAATCTCCTTCTTTGGAGGTTTTTAAATAGAGGCTGGATGGCCCTCTGTCACGAGTGCTTTGATTATGTGTTCCTGCATTGATGGGTTAGTCACAGTTCTCTCAGAACTCTCCCAACTACCTCACAAGGTGCCTGTTGTGGAGACAGGAAGGGGAGAAGTTTGCAGGCTGCCTTGAGTCTCCTTACAGGAGAGAAAGGCAGGGTATAAATGCAAACTTTTCTTCTTGCTACCCTGATTCTCCGAAAATAAGACATCCCCTGAAAAGAAGAAGAAGAAGAAGAGGAGGAGGAGGAGGAGGAGGAGTTTGGATTTATATCCCCCCTTTCTCTCCTGAAGGAGACTCAAAGGGGCTTACAATCTCCTTGCCCTTCCCCCCTCACAACAAACACCCTGTGAGGTAGGTGGAGACTCAGAGGGCTCTGAAGAGGGAAGCTGTGACCCCAGCCCAAGGTCACCAACTGGCGTGTGTGGGAGTGCAGAGCTAATCTGAATTCCCAGATAAGCCTCCACAGCTCAGGCTGACACAGCAGGGGAATCAAACCAGTTCAAGATTGAATGCAGGCTCTGCCAACCTCCCTGCATGCACTGCGTGGTAGGAGTTTGCTGAAGTGTTAAATATAAAACATCCCGAAGGTAGGAACATAGCAAAGTTTTTTTGTTTGGAAACCTTCCCGTCGACCAGAGCATGCAGCTGTGGAGCAAGAAAATAAGACATCCCTGAAAATAAGACATGGAGTGCATCTTTGGGAGCAAAAATTAAAATAAGACACTGTCTTATTTTTGGGGAAACAGGGTATGGTACCCACATGGCTTAGTCAGAAATGGGCGTTCCACTGTTAAGAAAAGACTACGCTCATTTTTACGACAGCAGATTTGTTGAGACAACTAAGTGACCAATTTCTTTTTTATTAGGGGATTTGTGGAAATGCAGTACATCTACTCTAGCGGATTGCTTAGACTGAGACCTTTTAGTCTCGCTTAATTGGTTTTTGTATAGCTTTAGGTTTTTTTAAAAATTTTTTTAAAATAAATTGTATCCACTGCTGTTTAGATTTACAGCGCCGTAAGCGGAAGCGGCCGCAGTTTAGAATATTACTCAAGCCCCTTTGCGGTTATTATAAGGACGCGATGGGGTGTGGATGCCAACCTCTCGGTGGGGCCTGGAGATCTCCCAGAATTCCACCCGATCTCCAGACTGCAGAGATCAGATTCCCTGGAGGAAATGGCGGCTTTGGAGCGTGGACTCTATGGAATTTGAGCCTGCTGAGATCCCTCCCCTTCCCAAACCACACCCTCCCCAGGCCCCACCCCCAAAATCTCCTTGGCATTTACACCCCCTAAAGCAGGGGTAGGGAACCTGCGTCTCTCCAGATGTTCAGGAACTACAATTCCCATCAGCCTCTGCCAGCATGGCCAATTGGCCATGCTGAGCAATGGAGTGCTGGATTCAACATCTGGAAAGAACGCAGGTTCTACTAAGGACTCTGATACTCAGAGCTAAATTGTGGGCTACACAAAGGTGTTTATCAGGACCATCCTATGCAAAATTACATCAGCCTAAGCCAGGGGCATACCACTCAGGGGGACATATGGGGTCAAATGTCCCCAGGCTGCTGCCATTTAGTCATGCAGTTGTGAAAAAGGCAAACTCTATGCTGGGGATCATTAGGAAAGGAATTGAGAATAAAACTGCAAGGATTGACATGCCGTTATATAAAGCCGTGGTGCGACCGCACTTGGAGTCCTGTGTTCAGCTCTGGTCGCCGCATCTCAAAAAGGATATCGAAGAGATAGAAAAAGTGCAGAGAAGGGCAACGAGGATGATTGAGGGATTGGCGCACCTTCCTTATGAGGGATCTTTGATCTGAGATTGCAAATGTCTTAACAGTCCAGGTGCTCGGGAGCAACAGCCACAGAAGGCCATTGCTTTCACATCCTGTATGTGAGCTCCCAAGGCCTGAGTGGGCCACTAATGAGTAGCAGAGTGCTGGACTGAATGGACTCTGGTCTGATCAGCGGCGTTGTATATTCTTAGGAGGCTTTCTGGCGTTTGGGACTCTTTAGTTTTGGAAGGCGATCTGAGGGGGGGGATATGATTGAAGTCTATAAAATTATGTAGGGTGAAAATGTTGACAAGAGAGAAGTACTATCTCTTTCTCTCACAATACTAGAACCAGGGGCTACCACTGAAAATGCTGGGGGAAAATTGGGACTAATAAAGGAAACACTTCTTCGTAACATGTAGTTGGTGTTTGGAATATGCTGCCACAGGAGGTGGTGATGGCCACTAACCTGGATAGCTTTAAAAGGGGCTTGGACAGATTTATGGAGGAGAAGTCGATCTATGGCTACCAATCAGTCCTCCTTGATCTCCAGATTACACCAAATGCCTTAGCAGACCAGGTGCTTAGGGCAGCAGCAGCTGAAGGCCATTGCTTTCACATCCTGCATTGAGCTCCCAAAGGCACCTGGTGGGCCACTGCGAGTAGCAGAGTGCTGGACTAGATGGACTCTGGTCTGATCCAGCAGGCTAGTTCTTACGTTCTTATGTTCTTAAGCTCATTTATTTCAACAGGTTTAAACTGAAATAACTATATCTAGGCTTGTACAATAAGCCAATTGTTCATGGTAATCATTGCTGTGGACTGCATCCTTGATCGATGTTTTAACCATGCACTAGCGTTACCAGACCCCAGGGGGAAAAATGGCACCAAAATAGGATGGACGCCATCAACATACCAACATTCTGATGTCACTTCCCTTGCATCAGGAAGTGAGGTCAGTGTATTGCTGGGCAACACCGGGGATGCTCAGGCATTTGGCCAAAACTCTAAACACAATTCCCCGGCATTGGTGGCAATGTGCCGATGTCTCTTCTGGTGGGCACAGGTGAGGGCCCCTACCACCTGGTAAGTCAAATCCCGTCCCCCGCTGGATGCCATGACATCCCTACCATGCATTTAGAAACGTTGCATGTGAGATTGGGCGAGTAGGCTTTCTTCTAAGCTCTGAGGTCAGAGTCCCAGGGGTCATCTGCCTCCTGGCATCCTGAATCTGATATGGACCCATTGATATAAATAATGAACCACTGACAATCACTAAACCTAACCATGGGCTCATGGCCAGAATTAGCCTGATTGCTGATCAAAGAGCTATTGCTGACGGTTAAAATGATTTCTCTACCTCCCTGGCCTATACTTTGAATAATTGCTCACCGGAGAGCAACAACCGGTGACAGGGGATGTACAGCCTCCGCCGTCTTCCTGCCGATGAAGAGATCTGAAAGCCCATCAAGCTGGCAAATCAGCTTGACGGGCTACCAGCCGAGCTCTATAAATATGAATGGCTCCATGGACAGACCATTTAACCTTGTTTCCCTGCATGATTCACGGCCCAAAGTGCTCTCCCGTCATTCATAAATAATTTCACCATTAGGTGTCTGATCACAATCATTAGCATAGGTTGGGCGTTTTGAAGCATGCTGGGGACTCATTTGAATCGTTGCAGATGGAATGTGGGGGACTATGTGGGGGAGGGGAGGGTTGTGGGGGAGGGGGGTGGTCATCTACTCAATGGTATTATGATTAAAATTAATCCCCAGACTATAGAAATAAGTTCTCTTGCAGAAAATGGCTGCTTTGGAGAGTGAACTGTATTGCATTATACCTGTTGAACTCCCTTCTCTCCCCAATTTCTGCCCTCCCCAGAGACGTGGGAGAGGAACCAGAGCCCGGGGCAAAATGGCGCCCAGGCCTGTCTGCCAAGGGGGCATGGCAGAATGCCCCCACAAGGCCACGCCCCCTGCAAGGCAGAGCCCAAGTGCCTCAGAAGCCTAGGCTACACAGAGCCGCACTGACTAAAATGTGAAAAAACACCAAAAAATACCCCCAAAGGCCGAATATCTTGCATTCAGATTCTTTCATATTCCAGACGGGACATCAAACTGGCCGATTTTAAGCGAATTCACCTAGATTGAGCGAATCTGGTATTTGTTACCAAATCTCAAGCCAGTGGGGTTTGCCAGTCTCCCTTCTTGGGTTATCCTCTCAATATTAATTCAGTGGGAGGGTTCCCAAGTGTCCATTAATGACAGGCAATCACCTGCCAATTCCTGCTACTGCCTGCCAACACTCACCTGATTGGTAGGCAGAAGGAGACTGGCTGAAAAAGCGAACCATCAGTGTGTGCAGGCAATTACATCACTTATGGCATGATGCGGACATACCAGCATCACATCGTGCTGTGTGTGGATGGGGGCACTCTATCGCTCTCCCCAAAACTCTATGGAAACCCTAGAATTTTTGGAGCAAGAGCTAGAGCACCCTCCCTCCCCTGTGCAATGCCGGTACTTTGGCATCACACCAGAATCGATGTCATCGCAGGCACACCAAACACCGCCCCAGACCTGGCCCCCAGATTTCCTAGGAGGGACTTGACAAGCCTATTTCCCATGACCTTTCTGAGGAAAAAAAATGGCCACCCAGGCTAAGAGAGTTATGACACTTCCGGGTCAGTCATCTCCTCACTAGGAATCACTGAAAACTCTATGGTTTTACCCAGAGGTGGGATCCAACCAGTTCTCACCACTTCTCTAGAATTTTTTTCTGAGTGCCGAGAAGGGGTTACTAAAGCCACCTCCCTGCCCAATAGGGACTGGAGGTGCGTGTGTCTTGGCCGAGCGCCACTGTTTGAATCCCACCACCATCGGAACCTGTTATTAAAATTTTTGGATCCCACCACTGGTTTTACCATAGCGTTTCCAACGATGGCTACAGAGGAAGGACCTCGCTTCTGGGTTTTCCCCGCAAAGTGAGGTCATGCCATTGCTACCCCCCCCCACAATCTCCCACTTGTTGGCAACCCTAAACCGAACAGACCTTTTTTGCAAGATTCTGCCTGGAATATTTATGAGAGGAACTCACAGCCAGCTTTGCAACTCAAACGAGCTCTTCACAGGAATGTGATATTTAACCCCCTGCAAAACAGACATTAAAACTGCTTTAAAAAAGTCAGATCAGCAGCATTACCTTAACAACTGAGAGAACCCTCTGACTGCAAGCAAACTCCATCACGCTTGGGGGTTAATGGGCTGCTTTCGAAAGAGTTGTCTTAATAGCCCAAATGGGCCATACCGTTGGATGTGAATGAAGCCGCGAGATGACAAGCGTAAATGCCGTGCTGGAACTGAGACTAGACGGCTCATTGCCAAAGACAATTGAGGTTCCATAGGAAGAAGAAGAAGAGTTGGATTTATATCCCTGCTCTCTCTCCAACAGGAGACTCAAAGGGGCTTACAATCTCCTTGCCCTTCCCCCCCTCACAACAAACACCCTGTGAGGTGGGTGGGGTTGAGAGAGCTCAGAAGAACTTTGACTAGCCCCCCTCCCATGCGAAATATTCCTTGGAAATAACATCTTGCGTGGCGTGTTTCTTCTTCCTGAGAGGTGAAGAAGAAGAAGAAGAAGAAGAAGAAGAGAAGAAGAAGAAGAAGAGGAGGAGGAGGAGGGGGGGGAGGAGTTGGAGTTTGGATTTATATCCCCCCTTTCTCTCCTGCAGAAGACTCAAAGGGGCTTACAATCTCCTTGCCCTTCCCCCCTCACAACAAACACCCTGTGAGGTAGGTGGGGCTGAGAGAGCTCCAAGAAGCTGTGACTAGCCCAAGGTCACCCAGCTGGCGTGTGTGGGAGTGTACAGGCTAATCTGAATTCCCCAGATAAGCCTCCACAGCTCAGGCAGCAGAGCGGGGAATCAAACCCGGTTCCTCCAGATTAGAGTACACCTGCTCTTCACCACTACGCCATTGCTGCTCCTAGAGGCAGTACCTGGGGTGCAGATTCATTCCTGGGCTTCAGTGAGCAATGAAATACATATAGAACTACTAGTTTCCTCTGGTATCCAAGGCAAAGCTAGCCAACCTCTAGAACTGGAGAGCTCCCAGAACTATAACTGGTCTTCAAACTGCACTTCCCTTGGAGGAAATGTAGCCTTCAGAGAATGAATTCTATAGCTGAGGCTTCTCCTTTCCGGTATGGTGTAATGGACAGAGTAACGGACCTGGCCTCAAGGCTGTTTTACCCCACAGACCTTGCTGGATGTCCTTGGCCCCATCATAGGGCGTTTCCCCACTTACCTCGACCACCCTTTGCTGCGTGCTACTCTCAGTGTGCTTCATTTCTGGCGTGCTCCCGGGCTTCCCCACGACCCCCCGCTCTGTGCTCTGCGCAGGGCCATCAAAAGGCGCCGTTTTGAGGCGCCAGAATGGCCGTAAGAGCGCTGAGCGTAAAGCGTCCCGGGGCAGCTGCGTTATTGCCATGCTTGGCAATTGGGGAAGTGCCGCGGGACCCTGTGCTACTTGGGGCGAGTAGCGCGCAGCAGACGGTAAGTGGGGGAAACGACCATAGATACGTAGACTGCTCCACCTAATGGCCAGTGTGGTATAGTGGTTAAGACTCTGAGCTGGAGAACTGGATTTGTTGTTCCCTGCTCTCCTGCATGAGCGGCCGACTCTAATCTGGTGAATTGTTTCTACACTCCTCCACATGCAACCTGCTGGGTGACCTTGGGCCCATCACAGTTCTCTCAGAACTCTCTCCGCCCCACCTACCTCACAAGGTGCCTGTTGTGGGGAAGGGGAAGGCGATTGCAAGCCCCTTAGGCTCCTTAAAGATTGAGAAAAGCAGAGCAGAGCATAGAAACCAGCTCTTCCATAGGTTTGTTGTTGTGAGAAAATGGAGGGAAGCCTGATATTCCAAGAGGCATTGACTCCCAACTGGGAGAAAGGTGGCAAACAAACAAACAAACAAACAAACAAACAAACAAACAAACAAACAAACAAACAAACAAACAAACAAACAAACAAACAAACAAACAAACAAACAAACAAACAAACAAACAAACAAACAAACAAACAAACAAACATTCTACCCCATGCATAATTTTACAGACTTCAATCATATCCCCTTCCAGATGTCTCCTCTCAAGCCAAGGGGTCCCAAGCGCTGCAGCCTCTCCTCCCTAAGAAGGTGCTCCAATCCTTCAATCATCCTCGTTGCCCTTCTCTGCACTTTTTCTATCTCTCGATATCCTTTTTTGAGATGTGGCGACCAGAATGAACAGTACTCCAAGTCTGCGGTCAGCACCATTATATAAGGGCATGACAATCCCTTACAGTTTATTATCGCTCCTTTCTAATTATCCCCAGCATAGAGTTTGCCTTTTTCACAGCTGCCATGCATTGAGTTAACATTCCCATGGAACTATCAACTAAGACGCCCAAATCCCTTTCCTGGTCTGTGACTGATAGCACTGACTCTTGTAGCATGTATGTGTATGTGTTAGCAATCCTATCGATAGAATATCCTGTAAACCCAATAATAGCAATGACTGTCACATTGACAAACAATGACCCTTTCAATTGGGCCATTGCAGAGGACTGTCTGTATGAGTGTGTTTGCCCTGTTCCAGTGGGCTGAGCATTTTGGTTTTTTTTCTTTGTTGTGGGTAGTGGTTGCTGGTAAGCAACGGCTTGGCTGCGGTTTCCTTTCCAGCTGCGTCCTCTTTGGCTCGCGCACGCTGCACCGTCTGGCTTGCTGAGGAATTTATCTGACAGCTCGGCTAGCATGTAGTGAATTTTTAAACTCCGAGCATTTGGGGAGATATGAGACAATAAGGAAACGTACATCAAGATGACATTTAAATACGAAGTTTTGCACTCCAGGTGGTATGGAAATCTGTATTTTTGGATGTCAGTTTCCCCAGATCTCTCTAAGAGAACCAGTTCTCTCCTTGGAATTTTCCAACATCATTTTGATCTGAAATAATGTTTCCAAACAGTCGCCAGATTACTTTCAGTTAATAATTCTAAGGCAGCGGCTGCCCTTCCCCACCCTAAACTCACATCCTTCAGATATTGATATATGTCAGGTAGATTTGGGGGATCTTGTATATTGTGCTTGCTTGCCCAAAGGTGTTTAGGGGCTGTCTCATTTTATCATCACAACCACTCTGTGATGTAGGCAACACTGATAGGCAGCTGCTGGCAGAGGCGTATCTAGGGTGGGGAAGCCAGGGCCCTCAGTCCCCTAGTCTCCACCCCACCAAGCACTCTGCTCCATCCCAGATGGGTCCAGCTTTAAACTGAGGGTTCTGCCTTCAAAATCCAGGATGTCGAAAGCAGAGCCTGCACTTTAAAGGTGGATCTGGCCAGGCCAACCCCAGCATTAAAATGCTGTCACGACCTGGCGAAATCCAGTTTTATAATGCTGTCCAAAGCCTCCACTTCCAAAAGCTCCCCCTCTGGAGTCATGTGTACTTTGGAGGTGGAGCCAGCAGTATAAAGCTACTCCCAGGGTGATTCCACACATGAGTAAAATAAGTTCGACCCAGTTCCCCGAGAGGGTACTGACCCTGGGTCGAAACCACAGTATTCCCCACTGCAACCAGCAGTTCCAGCTCAGAGGGTGGAATCATCCTGTGCCTCGCCAGCCACTCCGTTCCGATTGGCTACTTGTTTCTCACGGCCGTGTTGATATCCCCACACATGTTATAAAAAAAAAAAGTGCCACAGGAATGGAGGGGCCGAAGGTGGCGACCACGATTGGCCAGCTGTGCGCGTACGAAACGCTCAGCTGTGATTGGTTGGATGGGGGGACTCCACCAGCAGAGATTCTGCACTTTACTGGAATCGAGGCTGAGTTGGCGTGGTTCCCTGAAAAGTAGTAGTTCCCAGCTGGAGTCGGAAATTTGACCATTACCGCGGGGTGAAGCTGGTACAAAACCGGTTGATCCCAGTGGTTGTATGGAAACGCCGTTGAGCATGGCCGAACTTAGATTAGATAGCATAGTGGGGAATCGACCCCAGTCAGAATGAGTCTACTGTTCAATGCTGGACTTGGCCTGGCTGGGTCCAGCATTGAGCTTTCTCCACATCTCCTCCAATGTTCTCATGGACTTTGGAGGTGGAGCCCACTGTTGAACGCTGGGCCTGGCCAGGTTGCAGGTGAGAAGGGTGGGGAAAAGTTTCAGTGCTTGCCCTAGGTGCTGTCTTCCATAGATACACCCTGGTTACCAGCCCAAGATCATCTACTGAATTTCATAGGGACTTGGACCTTGAATTCTCTAAAGCAAGTACAATATCCCATGACACTCTGATCAAAAACATAGATTGTCAGAGATTCACCATCTATTTGCAATATCACGGCTCACAATGCACAAGGCAAAGATATGTGATAGTAGCAACTGAGAAAGAGCAGAGTGCATTTTTCACTGGGTATACCCAATCAATTCTTTCACACTTGGGATTAGGCAACGAGATATACACCAGCGTGGACTCCACCACCACTTTTTAAAGGTCTTCCTTGCAAACAGAGGGCACAATCCAGGTGATTTTGCAGCGCTGTTATCATAGATACCTGTCGGCGGCACACGGGAATAACAAATATAGGAATAATACCATACCGAGGCTAGATAAGTTGCTAAACGTGCTGATTTCATACAGAGAGTGCGCAAGCTGGGGCACATAAACATAAACAAGACAGCAAACAAAGCCAAAGTGTCGGCACGAAATCAACGCGTCAAAACAGCACAATTAGGACTAATCCAAAAGCTTCTTGATATTAGCGTCAAAAATTCTCAATTGTTATGAGAAGACTTTTATTTTCATCACTATGGTTGTAATATTTCATTAGTATCCACGATGACATTTGTAATTCTGTAATATCTGTTGAAGTTTATTTTTTAAAACTACCTGCGCTGCCTTTTACCTGCGCCGTTGTGTGCCTCTTGTACACACACACACAAACAAAGTCCAAAATGAAATGAGCTTTCGGTATTGCCCGTCTGGTGGCATACAGTGTCTTCTCTGGCGTCTCCATGTCAGTTCTCTAGCCATTCCCACCCCGGCCCAGTCCTCCCCAAAGAATTCCCAACTTCTCACAATCCTGGTACATTGACAGCCCAAGGAATTATACCGATGTAAATCCATGATATGCAGATTGGCCGGGCTGCTGTCCTGTGATCCTCACTGCACATTTGCCTGTAGCTAGAAAGATGGGCTGCTGTGGTGGAAGAAATATGTAGAGCAGTAATTGGAATGCAGAGATGTAACAATAAAGACGTGAAGAGAGCAAACAGGCCTTCCTTTCGCCCTGGGGAACATCAACTTTGATTTATTTACGCGGGGAACACACCATTAACACATGAGCCTGCCCTGCTGTCATTAAAAATGCACGGCCTGCCTCATGCAGCCGTCCCAGGCTAACTTCCGTCTGTAACGTCTTCCGAGATTGCAGTGAAGGGGTTATCAGAATGAATAAAATGCTCGCCTGCGGAAACCTCCTCCTCCAAGGAGGGGTGGATCAAATATGAGGGATTTCCCCCTCTCCTGTATGATGCCGTTCGAGATGATGATCCTTGTGAACATTAGAAAGGGGGGGGGGGTGGCAGTTTGATTATGCAAGCGCCGCAAAGCCAATATCTTGCGTGTGTGATTCGTACACTCAATGCAGACTTGCCCTGGATGCGTTGGCCTTTGAATAGAGGATGATATGAGATTAGGGTTGTGTCCGGGGGATTGTATCTAGGTGATTGAGATGCATTCCTAGCTCAATGTAATTGCTACAAGATATATGTAACCAGCCTGCTATATGTTATCACTGCTGTTCTGGGGACATTCTTTCCTTGATCTTTGCTTTATGGCTTCACACACTGGGTAGACAACTTGTCTTTCCCCTGACATTTTGGTCTCATGGATACTGGGATTGTTGCTGTTACCCAGTGGGGGCAGGACGCCAGGTGGCTCTCTATCTCTATCTGTCGCTGACAGGTGCAGCTCAAACTCTCTCTTGGGAAAATGGGAGGGGGGATTAACATCGAAATAAAGGGGATAGCAAAAGCCAGGTTAACCAGAACGGGCTTTGTCAAGCTGGATGTTTCAATGCCTATCAATAAACACTACTGATCAACAACACAGAGTCCGTTTATTGCTTCAAGGTCCAAGTCCTAACAGCTTGCTGGCATTGGGTGGCGAAATACTTGGAGATTTTGGGATTTTGGAGCACCTTCCTTATGAGGAGAGGCTGCAGCGTTTGGGACTCTTTAGTTTGGAGAGGAGACGTCTGAGGGGGGATGTGATTGAAGTCCATAAAATTATGCATGGGGTAAAAAATGTTGACAGGGAGGAATTTTTTCTCTCTCTCCACAATACTAGAACCAGGGGCATTCATTGAAAATGCTGGAAGAATTGGGACTAACAAAAGGAAACATTCCTTCACACAACGTCTGATTGGTGTTTAGAATATTCTGCCACAGGAGGTGGTGATGGCCACTAACCGGGATAGCTTTAAAAAGGGCTTGGACTGATTTATGGAGGATCTAGGGCAGGGGTAAGAGAACCTATGACTCTCAGATGGCCAGAACTGAATTCTGTCAGCCTCTGTCAGCATGGCCAATTGGCATGCTGAGTGGCTGATAGAGATTCTAGTATCTGAAACCGCAGGTCCTACAATCCTAGAACTCCCAATCTTGATCCTCCTTGATCTGAGATTGCAAAGAAGCCTTGAGACCAGGTGCTCGGGGCAACAACGGCAACAGAGGCACATTGCTTTCACATCCTGCACGTGGGCCACTGCGAGTAGCAGAGTGCTGGACTAGATGGATTCTGGTCTGATCCACCAAGCTGTTTCTTATGTTCTTATGGGAGTGGAGCCCAGGAAAGGTAAGGTTTGAGGAGGGGAGGGACCTCATCAGGGTCCAATGTCATAGAGTCCACCCTCCAAAACAGCCATTTTTTCCCCAGGGAAATTGATCTGTGTCGTCTTGAGATCAGTTCTAACATAAGAAGGAGGAGGAGGAGGAGGAGGAGGAGGAGGAGGGGTTTGGATTTATATCTTATCTGGTTCCCCAGATAAGCCTCCACAGCTCAAGTGGCATAGCAGGGAGTCAAACCCGGTTCTCCAGATTAGAGTGCACCTGCTCTTAGCCACTGCACCACGCTGGTTCTCAGGTCCCATCTAGAGGTTGGCAACCCAACGAGCAGTTAAGCAACGTGCAGCTATAATTCAGATCTGCCTTCTGTTGCTTAGGTTTCGGGTGAAGAACGAGGAACATTGAAGCCGATCACACACACAGAGCGTGAAATGATGAAAAATGCAGAACAGCCCTGTGCCGAGCCAGACCGTTGGTTCGTTCAGTCCAGAGCGCTCCGCACAAACTGACAGCATATCTCCTTGGATCTCTGACAGATGTCTTTCCTCGCTATGCCTTTCAAATGGCGATGTCAGAGACCGAACGCAGCGACATGCGAGCTTTACAAGCTTTACCAATGAGCCCCGCCCTTTCGCCTTAGGCAGTTAACTTCTACTATGGAAGAGTCTGCCCGTTTGGATGGGACACATGAGGCACGAAGTCAGTCAAGCCTGCAAATGGAAATTGCAAACATCACTGCAAAAATCACATCTCTGGTTTTGTGCCAGTGCTCCGGAAGGCATAAATATGTGCGGTAATAAGCGGGAAGTCTTTGCACGTCCCTAACAATAGGAGAATGTTCCTGGATTGATTTCCTCCACGGTTTTTCTTTTTTCAAATCAAAGGTTTTTGGCATTCTGGTTTTTTTTTAAAGCTCCATTTGTATTGTGCATACATTTGTGCAGTTGTTATGCAACTGTCTATCTAGCACACAGTCAGTCCCTCTTTCCCGGCATCAGATTAATCTAGTAGCAAAGTAGCATATGGCACAGACCCCTATTTTTGAGAGCCCTGCGCTAAATGTTTGCAAGCTGTCTTGTGAAATCAGCATCTCACTGGATTCTCACAATCTGGTCACACTGGTTTTGACATGTTGCGGGAGCTGCGTGCGGTACGGTATGTGTCGTGGGCAACGGTCCCTCTAACTGCGGAAGGGAACTGTGCAGAAGTGAGCCACCTGCAGGAGCTCCCCCTGTTGGCAGCCTCCCAAACTGCATGGCGTTGATACTGTGTCTGCACTGCCGCGCGACTTACCAGAAACGTTGTTTGTTTATTTTTTATTTATTTCTCGATTTTTCTTTTTCACATCAAAGGTTCCATGGGAATGTCAACTCAATGCCTGGCAGCTGTGAAAAAGGCAAACTCTATGCTGGGGATCATTAGGAAAGAATTGAGAATAAAGCTGCAAAGATCGTCATGCCCTTATATAAAACCCATTAGTGCGGTGACCACACTTGAGTTCTGTGTTCAGTTCTGGTCACCACATCTCCAAGGATATCAAAGAGATAGAAGTGCAGAGAAGGGCAACAAGGATGATTGAGGGACTGGAGCACCTTCCCCTTATGAGGGAGGCTGCAGCGTTTGGGACTCTTTAGTTTGGAGAGAGGCGTCTGAGGGGATATGATTGGGGTCTATCAAATTATGCATGGGGTAGAAAATGTTGACAGAGAGAAATGTTTCTCTCTTTCTCTAATACTAGAACCAGGGGGCATTCACACAAGAAAATGCTGGGGGGGGGAAGAATTAGGACTAATAAAAGCAGGGGTCCCCAAACTTTTTAAACAGGGGGCCAGTTCACTGTCCCTCAGACTGTTGGAGGGCCGGACTAAAAAAAACTATGAACAATGCACAAATGATTGTAAAATGTTTGATTTCACCTTTCAACCTTTCTGTCATGGTCTATGTTTTGAACAAGAGACCAAAGTATGTCAAGTACAAATTGGGCTCAAATATTGTTGGGAGGCTGTGGAATACCTTCCCCTGTAAAAAAAAAAGCAGCAGAACTTTCCAGTAAGAGCATTCCATCTAGCAGGATCCAGGTATCTTCCTGGGTTCTTTCTCAGCAGCCAGTGAAGCGATTAGCCAGCCACCTGGCCCAGTGCAATAAGGAGTGAGGCCGGAACAAAGCTGGGAAACAGCATGGAGTAGCTAGCAGGAGAGGGAAAGGCAGAAGCAGAAGCGTTACCACATGGAGTTCCAACTCTGGGTCAGAAAATTCATGGAGATTTGGGGAGTGCAACTACAGAAAGGCAGGGGTTTGGGGTGGGAGCCCACCGTCCAAAGTAGTCATTTTTCTCTAGGAATTGATCTCTGTCACCTGGAGGTCAGCTGTAATTCTGGGATATCTCAGGCCTCCCCTAGGGTTAGCTATACTCTTACATAGAGGTAGGTATCCGCAGAATATGTCTCCCCTGCCTGTGATCAGCAATGTTTAGAAGCAACCAGTCACAGAAAAGAGCAGACCTGTGGGCATTGCCTTGTTGCATAGGGGGGAGAAAGAGGCCAGAGGGCCCAAGGGGCAGATCTGGCAGACCCGAAGGCCACGGGTATCTCCAGGCCTCTGTTTTCCCTCCAGCAGACCCAACAGTCAAAGCCACGGAGACCCATTAAGCCTACCAGCGGTCCCAAGGTGGAGGGGTGGGGATACATCCCTGCTTACTTTCTGCCTTGTTGGCAGGGGCAGAGGTGGGTGGCCCATTCTCGGGGTTGTGGGGCCTGAAGGCCAGACAGCAACTGCAACCACAACAACCAGTGGAAACCCTCCCAGCGCCCGCCAGACCCGAGCCTACATCCAATGGCCATTAGGGCCAGTTCCTCCCCTCCCCTCTCGAGACCCCTGCACATGAATGGAACCATACATACCGCCATGCCTGGCGAGACAGGATGTGCCTTCAGGGGGCCACATTTGGCCCCAGACTTATGGATTGGGGACCTGAATAAAAGGAAACACTTCTTCATAGCGATGTGATTGGTGTTTGGAATATGCTGCCACAGGAGGCTTTAAAGGGGCTTGGACAGATTTATGGAGGAGAGTCAATTTATAGTTTCCACCAATCTTGATCCTCCTTGATCTCAGATTGCAAATGCCTCTCAACAGTCCAGGTGCTTTCGGAACAGCAGCCATGAGGCCATTGCTTTCCACATCCTACGTGTGAGCTCCCAAAGGCACCTGGTGGGCCACTGTGAGTAGCAGAGAGCTGGACTAGATGGACTCTGGTCTGATCCAGTTGGCTTGTTCTTATGTTCTTATGTTCTTATGATTTCTATCCTGCCCTATCCTTGTAGGGCTCAGGGCAGGTTCTGCATTTGTGCTGACATGCGTTGGCTCCTTTGGTGGTTATTTGCACAGGCTTGGTGAAACAGTAGTATTTCTGAAGTATTATTGAAGTGTCAGACATTTGCTGTACAGCAAAAGAAAAAAAAATGAATTAATTCACTATGCAAGTACATCATTGATGCTTTAATATTTATGTGCATTTTTAAAAATTGGGCCCCTTTATAATATACGCTACAGGCCCTGCACGAGCTTAATCTGGCCCTGCTCCTTTCTCCAAGAATGTTGTTTCAGGTGAGCAGCCATGTTGGTCTGCAGTGGAACAGCAAGAGTTAAGAGCAGGGGAGCCTTAAACACCACAGGGAGTAAAGTTCACTTCGGATTCTAGGGGTGCAAATCACCAGCAGACAGAGCAGCTGAATGCCACAGAACCGCGACTGAGGCGGCTCAACAGTAACTTGGGTGCTGTGTGGTTTCCGGGCTGTATGGCCGTGTTCTAGCAGCATTCTCTCCCAGCGTTTAAGCCTGCATCTGTGGCTGGCATCTTCAGAGTCCTCTGAAGATGCCAGCCACAGGCTCTGGCGGAAAAGTCTCGACCATGCTCAGCTACAACCTATCCCGTGAAAGCCCAATACATTCAACAGTAGCTCTTTGAAGCTGAGAGATGCCAGCCACAGATGCAGATTGAAACGTCAGGGAGAGAAATGCTAGCTAGGGTGCCTACTAGAACAAGGCCAAACAGCCCAGGTTTGATCCTTCTTTGATCTGAGATTGCAAAATGCCTTAACAGTCCAGGTGCTCAGGAGAGAAGCAGCCTTGAGAAGGCCATTACTTTTCACCTCCTGCACGTGAGCTCCCAAAGGCACCTGGTGGGCCACTGCGAGTGGCAGAGAGGTGGACTAGATGGACTCTGGTCTGATCCAACTGGCTTGTACTTATGTTCTTATGTTCTTAAACCACACAGCACCCCAGTGATTCCGGCCGCGAAAGCCTTCGACAATACATAGTGACTCTTTGCTTATGGAAAACTGAGGGGAAAGTTTTTTCTCACTCCAGCCTCATCAGAGTCCCTGCTAGCATGTATTTTTTTGCTAATATGAGAATCAGGGATGCCTTATTGCATTCCTGGACCCTTCAGAACTTTATTTTTTATTCATTTTATTTTATTTTTCACATTTTTATCCTACCCAATTCCCCACAGGGCCCAGAGCTACTTCAGAGTTCACTGTTGGTATCCTGAGATACTGCTGCCTGTGACATTTGCATTTTCAGTTCCACTGCCACCATCCTTGGACACAGAATCATAGAGTTGGAGGAGACCCCAAGGGCCATCCAGTCCAACCCCCTGCCATGCAGGAACACACAGTCAAAGCACCCTTGAAAGATGGCCATCTAGCCTCTGAAGGTCTCTTAAAAACCTCTGAAGGTCTCTTGTTTCCTCAAAGGAGTCTGCCCTTTCCCCACTACAGTCCTTCACAGAAACATAGAGCAGGAAGGGACTCCAAGGATAATCTAGTCCAAACCGCTGCACAGTGATGGTAATGATTTTTTTTTTATTATCTATTAGCAGCAGTGGCGTAGGAGGTTAAGAACTTGTGTATCTAATCTGGAGGAACTGGGTTTGATTCCCAGCTCTGCCTGCCTGAGCTGTGGGAGGCTCATCTGGGGGGAATTCAGATTAGCCTGTTGCACTCCCACACTGCGCCAGCTGGGTGACCTTGGGCTAGTCAGAGCTTCCAGAGCTCTCTCAGCCCCACCTACCTCTTAGGGGTGTTTGTTGTGAGGGGGGGGAAAGGCAAGGAGATTGAAAGCCCCTTTGAGTCTCCTACAGGAGATAAAGGGGGGATATAAATCCAAACTCCTCCTCCTCCTCCTCCTCCTCCTCCTCCTCTCCTTCTCCTCCTCCTCCTCCTCCTCCTCCTCCCTCCCTCCTCCCTCCTCCTCCCTCCTCCCTCCTCCTCCCTCCTTCTTCTTCTTCTTCTTCTTCTCTTCTTCTTCTTTCTTCTTCTTCTTCTCCTCTCCTGCAAGAAGACTCAAAGAGACTGACAAACTCTTTCTCCCTTCCCCCCTCACAACAAACACCCTGTGAGGTAGGTGGGGCTGAGAGAGCTCCGAAAAGCTGTGACTAGCCCAAGGTCACCCAGCAGGCTTTTTTTTGGAGTGTACAGGCTAATTTGAATTCCCCAGATAAGCCTCCACAGCTCAGGCAGCAGAGCAGGGGATCAAACCTGGTTCCTCCGGACTAGAGTACACCTGCTCTTAACCACTATGCCACTGCTGCGTGATTGGGTTAGATTAGTGCATTAGACTGACGTGTTGTGTGGTCCTGCTTTATTTGATGGGGACCTACAGGATTACAGGGCGGAGATATACCAGCTTTGCCTTTCTCAGTCCTTTAACTGTAATTGAATCTACCCGAGCTATCACAAACACCCGTTTATTGGCCGGGCCTCTTTTTATTGCTTCAGTAACACTGCTCCCTTCAAAATCCATTCATTCCGGGTTGCGTACGTTCTGCTTCTGCTGCTCCTTTTCAAAAAGGATGGTTTTGGTATCGAGCAATTACATATATGCTCGACTCCACTGATCTGTGAAAGGAAATTAAAACCACCAAGGATCCCTTTAACTGGGGTGGGTGGGGAATCCCATTCGTCCTGTCAAATTGGTTCCCGTTTCAAATTTCAGTTTAAAAAAACATCGTTCTTTGATTTGCATAAATCTACATGAAACCGACGCTTCCTCCGGACTGGGGTGTTTTGTTGTGAATCAGAATGCTGGCCCTCATCCGCCAACCGCATTTGCTGCCTGAATAGAAGAAAGAGAGCTCGGAAAACTCAGGGTGGAGATAAAAGGGAGTCTGCTTCAAAAAAAGGGGGAAGAGGGCTCAGCTGTCATTCCAATGTGCATTTTGCATTTATCTTCCCACGTAGAAGAAGAAGAAGAAGAAGAAGAGTTTCGATTTATATTGCTCCCTTCTCTCCTGTAGGAGATTCAAAGTGCCCCCCCTTTTATTCCTCCGGTTCGGAGTCCCCATGATCATCTATGGGACCCACTTTTTTGTTTACTATCCCCTCTGGGAGGTTTTCCAATTAGTAGGCCCATTAGCGGGGACGTCATCTTTGTTAATTATATCGCTGTGTTTTAATCTAATTTTAATGGGGTTGTTTATATGGGTTATTGTACACTGTGGGGAGGAAGTTATGTTGTACACCGCTCAGAGCCCTCCGGGGATAGAGCGGTATAAAAAATCAATCAATCAATCAATCAATCAATCAATCAATCAATCAATCAATCAATCAATCAATCAATCAATCAATCAATCAATCAATCAATCAAGGGACTTACAAACCCTTGCCCTTCCCCCCTCACAACAAACACCCTGCTTAGGAGGTGGGAGTGCTGACTGAGAGAGTCTCCAAGCTGTAGGTCAGCCCAAGGTCACTTGGCCATGAAGTGGTAGTGGGGGGGGGGGAGTGCACAGGCTAATCTGAATTCCCCAGATAAGCCTCCACAGCTCAGGCAGCAGAGCTGGGAATCAAACCCGGTTTCTCCAGATTAGAATGCACCTGCTCTTAACCACTACGCCACTGCTGCTCTCGTAAGGAAAACAAGAGACTAAGAACTTTGACAAAACTTGGGAAGGAAAGGGAGAAAGCATGATTGCCTCTGACATCCTGGGCCACATGTCCTGTTATTGAGGGGCAGGCAGCCCGCTCTGCCAGGAGGAAAATGGGGCTGCCCTTTTGTTATCCATAGATTATTAAACATGCATGTTAATGTAACCCCCATGCTCAGAATGGGTTGACCCAGTAAGGGGTGGAGACTCAAAGCAGCAGGAGGCTGCAAAGCTCATGTAGTTTGGAGGAGACAAGGCTACCAGACTCGGACCTTGATTTGTATAAGCCCTTAACACCTTGTTAAGGTAACTGCAATGTTGTTGGGAACTAGTGGGAAGGTAGTTGTTTATTTTTTTGCTATGTTGTAAATGTTGGAGTTTATTGTTTCAGGGTTTTTTGTGCTTGTAATGGGTGAGAGTTCTCCTGGAAACTAGCCTTCTATCATGTTGGAATCCCTGTCCACTGTAAGCCTTTGGAGTCTTCAGGAGCCAGCCCCCTTGCAGGAAGAATTGGACTTGGCAATATCAGAAGACTGTAACTAGAAGGACTTGAAGTGAAACCTGAACAGGACCTTGAAGTGTGATGTTAAATGTTGATGTTATATGTTAAGAAAGTAAACCATTTTGTTTTTAAAATTTGTTGTTGCAAACTCATTCCAAGTTCTGCCCCACAGAACCCACAGGTAGAAGTTACACTTGGCTCAGTTTGGCTTGGGGTTGGTTGTCGTCAGCCTTCCAGAGCAGCTGCCATCTTCCCTGTTAAGGTACAAGAGGCGACCCCTTCCTGGTATGACATCCACATTAGCCGGTTGATAGTTGGTTCGAAACCAACCAAATGCTGCAGAACGTCCAGCACTGCTTGGCTTGATTTGGCTTGGTTTTGCCTGCTGGGAGCCTTCGAGAACAGCTTCCAGCTTTCACGGTAACATAAAAGAGGCAACCCCTTCCTGGTACAACATCCGTATCAACCTTGGCAGGGTGCCAACCATGCAGAGGTTGCCAGTCATAGCTGGGAGGAACTGGAAGTGGGGACAAGTGCATCGAGATCCAGTGTGGTGTAGTGGTTAAAAGCAAGTGGATTCTTATGTGGAGAGCTGGGTTTGTTTCCCCACTCCTCCACCTGAGTGCCAGAGGCTTATCTGGTGAACCAGATGTGTTTCCACACTCCTACAGTCCTGCTGGGTGACCTTGGGCTAGTCACAGTTCTTGTTGAACTCTCTCAGCCCCACCTAGCTCCCTGAAGCGCTTATCTCAGCACCACGAGTAAAATAATAGGTTCGATTAGTTCCCTGGAGAAGGGTACTGACCTAAAGTGAATCCATTGTTGTTCCCTTAACTGCAAACCAGCTTGATCCCAGCTTGGAGGGCAGGATCATCCTGTTCCCTCTTCACCACTAACCGTTCTGATTATTTACTGTTCTCTGACCTTATTTCACCGTCTATCCCCACACATGTTTTAAAAAAACTGCCACAGGAGTGTGGAGGGCTGCAAAGGTGGCGTTTTTTGATTAGCCAACTGTGCATGCCGAAACACTCAGCTCGTGATTGGCAGATGGGGGACTCAGCGCACCAGAGATTCGCGACTTTACTGGAATCGAGTATTGAGTTTGGCGTGGCATTCCCTGAAAAGTAGTAGTTCCCAACTGGAGTCGGAGAAATTTGGCCCGTTACAGAGCGAGCTTAAGCTGGTACAAAAACCATTGATCCCAGTGGTTGTGCAGAAAGCACCAGGGTGAAACGTGCGAGCTCGAACTTAGGTCGATAACGCAAGTGCGGAATCGCCCTAGAAGTGATATCATCATGGGATATTTCCTGTAGTATGAAGACATCACTTCTGGTTTGGCAGCAGAAATGATGTCACATGCTAACCATGATGCTAGTGTACTTGTACCATTTGTTGCCCATTTTTCCTCCTGTAGCCTGGAAAAGTCAGTGTCTGGAGTGGAGGGAAATTTCCGGGAAGTTTCCTCCTATAGTGAGAGACCTAGAGTAACACTGACCAGTGGAATGAGTGATGCAAAGGGTATGAGAAATTCAGTCTAGTGTTGTCACAGGGAGAATTTGATTTTGCAGCTGGGTTTTACTGTGCGGAATAACAAAATCCAGTTGCAAACAATTGTGAAAGTGCTGTGTGGTTTCTGGGCTGTATGGCCGTGTTCTAGCAGCATTCTCTCCTGACGTTTCGCCTGCATCTGTGGCTGGCATCTTCGGAGGATCCTCTGAAGATGGCAGCCACAGATGCAGGCGAAACGTCAGGAGAGAATGCTGCTAGAACACGGCCATACAGCCCGGAAACCACACAGCACCCAAGTGATTCCGGCCATGAAAGCCTTCGACAATAAACTGTGAAAGTGGATTGAAAGTGCGTTATTCTGCAGGTGCGGAAGGGGCCGTACTCTCTATTTGTCTTTCTAAACAAGACTTTATCTTCAATTTCGATTTGTCTTTTGTAGTTTTCTGTGACAGCTCTATGTGCTCATTTGTAAATTAAGCCCTTGCAGGCGGGTTTTTTTAATGGTACACAACACAGTGTGTTGCTTTAACAAAAGGGTAAGAAAGTCTAGGAAGGCCTTTGAGCATCTGTGGAATGAAACTCAATTTTCTGAATCTCCCTTTATGCCTCTCCAAATGTCTCTTCTAATCAAGATGGAATAAAGTCAAAACAGATGCCAAAGTCCTGAAAAAAAGAGAAACAGCAATGGACTGTGGAATTTCACAGAGAATTTGGGTAGAGCGGAATTAAGAGAATTAATAGGGATAATTTTAGTTGCATTGTCCCTCTAGATGTCTGCCACATAAAGAATTATGCTGGTGGGCTATAATTTATCAGCAGTGTTTAAAGCGGAGTCACTCTGGTAAGATGAGAAGTCTTTAGTCTTCTTGCACACACTTGGAAAAGAATACTCTCCACACAAGATGTCCTTTCCATAGGAAGGTTTTTACTTTAGCAGTTGCAAGGTTACACAAGTCTATTCTATACAAGACTATAAGACTATACAGAACTCTTCAGCTAGAACAAAGTTCAACTCACACAGAACTCAACAGTCTCTATCTCTATCTATCTCAACTTAGCATAGCATATTCAATACATACATCAGGGATACTTTTCCCCACCCACGCATCAACCTCTCATTGGTCCAGAATCACAGTTAAATTCACCAATCATGTTAAAGGTCAATATTTGCTACTTTTGCCCCTAGACTGACTGTCTCTGGCCTTTGGGTTTGCAAACTTCTGCTAACTTGAAAAGACCTTTATGTGAACTTTTACTCTCTTTTTTATATATCATGACATAACTGTGATCCTAAACATTCCCAGCATGGCATACCAGTACCCCTACAGACATCCAGGGCCTCAGATCGCCCCTGAAAAAGGTTAAAGCAGCACCTAAACGTCCCCTCTCACTCTTTATCATACCTGCAAAAGATATGCCAAAGGGAAGAAGCAGTTTGACCAAACTGAGAGGAAATAATCGTCCCAAAAGTTGTTAAAATGCAAAATGAGATTTCCAGGTACCTTTATTTATTTATTTATTTATTTATTTATTTATTTATTTATTTATTTATTTATTTATTTATTTATTTATTTATTGTATTTGTATACTGCCCTCCCCTGCTGCCTCTTCCCAGGGCTTTTGCTCTAAACAAAATAAAAATTTAAAACATCATATATATAAGTTAATTAAAATACATAAAATATTAAACTAGAGATGGCTTCAGCTATTCTATTCCCCCTTTTATGAACTCCATCGGAGTGCCAGATGTTTGCTTCTTTATCACGGTTGATATCATCCTTCCTGCTGTATTAAACGCTTCATGAACAGGTCCGTCATACAGTCTCCAAGGAAACTTTGTAAATCTCGCAGGGCCCTGGGATCTCACCTAAAGCCTGTTCCACCAGGTAGGGGCCAGGAGTCAGAAAAGCCCTGGCCCTTGTAGAGGGCAAAATGCCGGATCGTCTTTGCCAGAAAGCTCAATCTGAAAAGCCAAATAATTATGACTCACTATGATTGTTTCTTAGATCCTAGTCACAAGAAATAGTGGTTTATGTAATAACCAAGACAAATGTTACAGAAGATGTAAAGGGATTCTTTCTTAAGGGAAATGTCTCTAACACATCAAAGAGAGAAAACTTTGGTTTGTCTCCTGAGTTACTTAAGGGTAAGACCAAAACCGACCTCCTGAGTCCTAACACATCGGGAAGGCAAATATTGAGCAATCGCTTTGGAGTTACATAGAATATCCGCGACAACCCCAGGTGATAGCTCAGCTCTGCTGCAAACAAATACCATCAAAGCAAAAGGAAATAAGTTTCTTTAGAATCCTGAAGTTAAAGTAAAACGGTAAAAGTAATTTGATTCTCCTATCATAGGACACTTCCCCCCCACCTTCCCCAGAGGAAAAATAAGGGATTTAAAATCTGTAATTCTAGACACAGATCAGTAGGTCAGGTTTTCCCAACTTTTATTTATTTATTTATTTATTTATTTATTTATTTATTTATTTATTTATTTATTTATTGTATTTGTATACTGCCCTCCCCGAAGGCTCAGGGCGGTTTCCAACAAAATAAAAATTTAAAACATCATATATATAAGTTAATTAAAATACATAAAATACATAAAATATTAAACTAGAGATGGCTTCAGCTATTCTATTCCCCCTTTTATGAACCCACGGGAGGCCAGATGTTTGCTTTTTATCACGGTTGATATCATCCCGGCTGGCCAAACGCCTGGCGGAACAGGTCCGTTTTACAGGCCCTGCGGAAACTTTGTAAATCCCGCAGGGCCCTGATCTCACCTGGAAGCCTGTTCCACCAGGTAGGGGCCAGAGCCGTAAAAGCCCTGGCCCTTGTAGAGGCCAGCCGGATCGCCTTTGCCAGAAAGCTCACCCGAAAGCCAACAATTATGACTCGCTATGATTGTTTCAGATCCTAGTCACAAGAAATAGTGTTTGCGACAATCCAAGACAAATGTTACAGAAGATGTAAAGGGATTTTCTTAAGTGAAATGTTTCTAACACATCAAAGAGAGCAACTCGGTTTGTCTCCTGAGTTAATTATGAAGACCAAAACTCATCTCCTGAGTCCTAGCACATCGGGAAGGCAAATATTGAGCCATCGCTTTGGAGTTAATTAGAATATCGGCACAACCCCAGGTGACAGCTCAGCTCGGTTGCAAACAAATACGGGCAAAAGGAAATAAGTTTCTTGAATCCTGAAGCTAGCAAATGGTAAAAGTAATTTGATTCTCCTATCATAGGACACCCCCCCCCCACCTTCCCCAGAGGAAAAATAAGGGATTTAAAATCTGCAATTCAGACACAGATCGCAGGTCAGGTTTTCCCAACTACCTGACACCAGCCGACGAGGACACCACGCCTGCTCATCAGTACCAACAGCTATGATCTAACTTCTTCCTCTTGTTTAGTCTTTCACCCTCTCTCTTGCTATGGCCTGTAACCTTTCGGCCCATTGCTCTGACACCCATCTTGGTTCCTGCCATGAAGTCTCCCAGAAACCCTTCTCAGATCCCCAGATTGTCCGGCTCTTAGCCAGAGGTGGGATCCAGCAGGTTCTCACAGGTTCCCGAGAGTAGGTTACTAATTATTTGTGTGCGCCGAGGGGGTTACTAATTAGTGATTTTGCCACGTGATTTTTGCCTTAGTTACGCCCCTCCTCTCAGCAGTAGCACGCAGAACTGGAAGCAGTCTAGCAGGAGGTGCACCGGCGTATATTGTTTAATGCAGTACACTTGTATGATGTTGTATTGTCGCCCTGAGCCCTCCAAGGATGGGCGGGGTTATCAATCAATCAATCAATCAATCAATCAATCAATCAATCAATCAATCAATCAATCAATCAAAAATTGCCACTATGAAGTTTACAGATAATTTATCTATCTTTGTTCCCTGGCAGGGAACACTACCCTACTACCATGTCCCTACAGTGGTGGGATCCAAAAATTTTAATAACAGGTTCCGATGGTGGTGGGATTCAAACAGTGGCGCTGCCGCACACATGCACCTCCAGTCCCTATTGGGCAGGGAGGTTGCTTTAGTAACCCCTTCTCGGCACTCAGAAAAAAATTAGTAACCACTTCTAGAGAAGTGGTGAGAACTGGTTGGATCCCACCTCTGATGTCCCAGCTGGAAGAGAAAACATATGATTTTATGACTGCCGTTGATGTCAACCTACAGTGGCTTCCAGCCACAAATTGACTTTTCATGACTAGTTTTATCATAGATGAGCCACAGTAGAGTTTGCGGCTGATCCCATTCAGTTCTCCCAATGAAGGGGGGCAAGGTGATTTAGAAAGGTCACATTTTGTTTTTGCAAGCTATTAATCTACTTAATGAAGTGAGATGCATTGGCGATCCAACAGAAATGAATACAGTCGCAGTTTTGCAAATTGCCTTGGAGTGGGAAGAAAGGAAGCCCCGGCAGTTTGAAAAATGATCCAATAATATGAAATTTCGGAAATGTCATCAGTCAGGGAAATGAGATAGAGAGTGTTTCATTAGAAACTCAATTTGTGCGTTATGGAGACAGATATTCGAAAGGTGTCCAAGTCACAGGTTCATTCCAACTGCCTGACAGCTTTTTAACAAATCTCTTGCTGGTTAGCATCTCGAATCTGCATTTTTACCGCTTTTGTCGGGAGGATAAAAGAGTGGAGGTCCTTGGAATGTCGCATTTATATGTGGTATCCCTCAAAACCTACAAAACCATGACCCTGTCTGCACAAACCTTTAAAAACATTTTTGAGGCAGGAAATAAAATGTTTCCTCCATGGAGTTCTGCACTGTTTTGTCCCCCTTATGTTCCAAAAACCTTTTATTTCCAGCCTCAAAACTTTTAAATGAATCCCCCTTTAAAATGATTCTTTAGTCTGAAACATTTTCAAAATATCTTCACTTGCTGTGCGATCAGGTGCTCGGGAGCAGCAGCAGCAGAAGGCCCTTGCTTTCACATCCTGCATGTGCGCTCCCAAAGGCATCTGGTGGGCCACTGTAAGTAGCAGAGTGCTGGACTCGATGGACTCTGGTCTGATCCAGCAGGCTCTTTCTTATGTTCTTATGATCGTATTTGTTTTGTCTTTCCCACTGCTGTTTGTGCCAGCCTCAAACTTCCTCCTTGATTCCTGAAGCATTTATACAACAAATAAAAAAAGGGGAAGAAACCACTCATGACAACCATGAATTGTTTTGAGGAGGTGAGTGTGGAAGAATATTGTGGTAAAGTGGGGAGGGTGGGGGATTGAAAATGTTTTACAAACATTTTAGGTGATTTATCTGGAAGGGGCCCATGTAGCTTTGGCGAGTCTTGCTAGTAGTCGTCTGGGGAAATATACATGCTATTTTATCAAAGTTCTGTGTTTGATACTGCAGGGCATAATTTCTTCTTCTTCTTTTACAAAAACCACACTAAAAGAGAATCCGAAAGGAGTGGCGGAGTGGCAGGCACAACGACCTGGTGAAGCATTCTACATAAAGAAAACCCAGGAAGATGTGGTGAATTACACTGAACCCAGGAAGATGTGGTGAATTACACTGAACCGAGTGTAGCCATAGTGACTAAACGGAATCTGCACAGTCAGAAAAAATCAGTCTCTGGATTGCAGTGCCAGGAGGCAACATCAAGGGAAGACCTCATCTGTTGGATCTGCAGAAGAACTGATCTACTGAGGCCCCTTCCGCACTGTAGGATTCAACCTTAGATCGACTTGGGTCCAACCTGGGTACTCCGCACAGCCGTATTGTCGGACTCGTGTCTGACTCGACTCAACCCCCTCTCGCCGTTAAATTTTCGAGCTCGACTGGGAAGTCGAGTTGACCGGTGAACTCGGGTTGCACTCAAGCCAAAGCCGGAGGAGTATGGAATCTCCCTTGCCTTGACTCTGCCAGCCAGTCAATCACAGTGCAGTATTTCGCCTGCGCATGCGCAGAACGGGAGACTCATGGCAGCGGCGAGAAGTGCGCCTTAAAAAAATCCTCCTATGTAGCTCCTATGTCGGTAAATGAAAAAAAAGACGCACACTCATGTTTCCCGCCATAGAATGGCAGCCAATCGGGAATGAGGAGCAGAAGACTGAGGAGGTGGTCCCGCCCTCTGAGCTTGGCTCTGGAGACACGAGTCAGCTGCTGTGCGGAGAAACGGAGGAGTCGAGCTCAAGTAACGATTTCCGCGGACACGAGTCGAACCTGAGTTGCCTTGTGTGTGCGGAAGGGGCCTGAGTGAGACAGGATGCTGGACTAGATGGACCATTGGTCTGATCCAGCATGGCTCTTCTTAGGTTCTTATGAAGGTTTTGGCTGCTATGCCCTGCTGCTGACCTTCCAGAGTAAATGGTTGGCCACTGTGTGAGTCAGGATGCTGAGCTAGAGGGACCACTGGTCAGATCCAGCAAGAATCTTCTAATGTTCTTATGTCTCTCTTCCCTTTCAGCATGGGTGTTTCTGACCATCATAAATGACTACTCTATCTTTCAATGAGATAGAAATTAAAAATATACTCCCCCTCAAAAAATCCTTGTTGTGATCTCAGTGGACAATTTTAAATGCTGCAATAGGCTTTTAAAGAACAACAGTCTTTGCTAGAGCTGACTTTCAAATGTAGATGGATTGGTTTGGCTCACCCATGTTGAAAAGAGGAGATGCCGTTGATGGAAAGGATCGCTATGCGATAAAGCTGGATGAAGTTCCTCCAAACGGTTCATTTTCCATTAGAGAAAATGATGGCAGGTGCATAGGCTGAGCCAGATGTTTGTCCAAGCATCTGTGAGACAAGATGAACCCTGCTCCCCATCCATCGAGTGTTATGAGCATACACCAGCTGCGTCTGGAAAGACTTGGAATGGGAGGACCCTCCTGTTGGAATGAGTGACTTGAGGGCTTTCCGAACTACAGAAGGGAGCTAAGGTCGACTCGGTTCCCTTCAGTGGGGGGCAATTCCAGGCTGTCCGCACAGCAATTTTTTTGGCCCCCTGGAACCGAGCTAAGTGGGTGGGATCATCTTGGTGCCTATTTCACTCCTCAATCATGATTGGAGCTTGTGTTACCATGGGAAACGGGAGCGTTCCTTTTTTTTTTTTACAGTTTACAGTTTACAGTTACATGCCCACCATGACTCTCCTGTTTTGCATATGCCACAAAAGCGGCTCCTGATTGGTTGAACGGATGAGGTGTCGTTTCGATGCATCTGCACTTCGAAGCTTCGAAGTGGTATCAACCTTGTTCCAGCAGAAAGGTGCAGTTTCATAACCGGCTGGCGAAATGGGATGTCGCAGTTCTGGAAGGGGAACTGAGACAAAAACAACGTTGAGCCTTCGGTTGCGCGCGGATACAATTCTCGAGTTGAACCTAGATAGAAACCAGTACAATTCTGTCAGTGCGGAAAGCCCCATGCCTGGACACTGGGGGGTGCTGTGTATCGCAGTCTAACTGTGTTGTTGCCTCTCTTGTTTGCCCTCCTTGTCTGGGCCTGGAGACCGCCCACTAACTTCCTTTCTTCCCCATGCTGGTCTCACTTCTGCTGTAGCCTTTGACCTGAACGCATGGTCAATGGCTGCCTGCCTCAATGGGGCTTTCCCACTGTAGCACTCTCTCACTTGCACACATGTGATGGCGCAGTAGAGTGCTCACTTGTCGTAGGGAAAGTAATTCTTAGATTAGGGTTTCTTCCTATCTACCTTTTTCCGGGAATAAAGCTGTGAGCTGGAGATGCTTGAATAAATGTAAGTTTTACCTTTTGCATTTATGTCTTGGGCAGTTTCTATAAACTGCACTCACACACACTGCTGGGCTGATCCATAATTCAAATAAATCTAACACCCCCTTACTTTGTCCTGTGTTGTGACTTTCCACAATTCCCAAAGCTACTTCTTGCAGCCATTTTAACTAGGCCGGACCTGCTCCCCGTGGCCGACAAAACAATTTATTTTAAATCTGATGAGGATCATTATGTCCCTGATGTGATGTCGTTGTATGCATCGGCAGGCAAGAAGCCTTGTGCCAAATTCTTGTCCCGTTGCTTAATGTGCTGCGATCTGTGTTATGCCCGGTTCTGATCATTTTAAACCTGTTTTCAGTCTATGGTGTTTTCTTTTATTGCTGTATTTATTATTGCTTGGGCAGTTGTTTTTGTCATATTGTTTGGCCTTTGGCCTCATAGAAGAAACTTTACCTACCCGCCTACCCTTGAGAGGGAGAGTTGGAAGGAACAGACTAGGCGATGCTGTTTAATGCTAGCACAGATATTGGAGTCTAAGGGGCTCATCTGGATATGATGGTGGTCACAGGTCAAGTTTCCAACTCCAGGTGGTCCCATGAACCTCTTTTCACCAAGAGGCTCAACAGTGTTTCAATACTGTATTGATTTTGAAGAAGAAGAAGAAGAAGAAGAAGAAGAAGAAGAAGAAGAAGAAGAAGAAGAAGAAGAAAAAGAAAAAGAAAAAGAAGAAGAAGAAGAAGAAGAAGAAGAAGAAGAAGAAGAAGAAGAAGAAGAAGAGTTTGGATTTATATCCCCCCTTTCTCTCCTGTAGGAGACTCAAAGGAGTTTACAATCTCCTTGCCCTTCCCCCCTCACAACAAACACCCTGTGAGGTAGGTGGGGCTGAGAGAGCTCAGAAGAACTGTGACTAGCCCAAGGTCACCCAGCTGGTGTGCGTTGGGAGCACACAGGCTAATCTGAATTCCCCAGATAAGCCTCCACAGCTCAAGCAGCAGAGCAGGGAATCAAACCCGGTTCCTCCAGATTAGATACACGAGCTCTTAACCTCCTACGCTGCTGCAGTCTTCACTTAATCCAAACAATTTAACAGTACTTCACGATGTGCATAACATGCAACTTCTGTCTGCGTGAAGTGTACTGTTTACATATATTAACATGCAGCAATGTAGCCCTGGACTACTACGTGCACTTCCCCATTTCTGCCAATCTGTGGTAAGGAGCAAACACTTTTCCAAATTAGTTGTTTACAACGTATCTTTCTGCCAAATGCTACGGTTTTTTTCTTTGAAGTCTGCACATTTTTGAACACATTTGGTTCCAGAAATTGTTTTTCTTTCATGTTTGCACATTTTTTTTCTTTCATTTCATAGAATCATAGAGTTGGACGAGACCCCAAGGTCCATCAGGTCCAACCTTTTGCAATGGCAGGAACACACAATCAAAGCACTTTGGCCAGATGGCCGTGCAGCCTCTTTTTAAAAACCTCCAAAGAAGGTTCCAGACTTTTTTTTCTTTGAAGTCTGAACATTTTTTTCTCCATTTGGTTTTGGGAATGTTTTCCCTTCATTTTTCCTCTGTTGTTCTCCCGAGCACTGTGATGCTTTTTCCAATCTGTTTCCGAGCGAGTATTTTTTAAATGTGCAATGGTCTTTATTTCTTCACCCCACTGTCACCTGGCCCTTATCCACACCAACCACCCTCTTCCATTTTCAAAAGATTTTTTAAAAAATTCTTTTTGTCATATTGAACTAGTGATGCAACACTGAGGCAGAGATACAAAGAAACAGGGTTGACTGGATCAGCTTTGTTAATTTCACAAAGAACTTGTGATACAGTCAGAGAAACAAAGTAGTATGGGCTGTTGGATCAGCTTTGCCAATTTCATATTGAACTGGCAATGTAATGTTAGGGCAGAGAGTGATTTTGAAGTGAAGGGTGATTGCATCAGGGCTCACATTCCCCCTTCCCCCGTGTGAAGGCTGAATAAAGCCTGGGAGAACAAGCTGCAAGAGTTTGAGAGAAAATGGCAAAACATTTGCAATATATACATTTTATTACTTGTCTCTTAGAGACCATAGTATGAAGAAGAGAAGAGCTGGATTTGTACCCTGTTTCCGAGTGAGTATCTTTTGAATGTGCAATGGTCTTTATTTCTCCACCCCACTGATCACCTGGCCCTTATCCACACCTCTGTGTAGCTGCCCAACCATCCTCTTCCATTTTCAAAAGATTTTTAAAAATTCTTTTTGTCACATTGAACTAGTGATGCAACATTGAGGCAGAGATACAAAGAAACAGGGTTGACTGGATCAGCTTTGTTCATTTCACAAAGAACTCATGATGTGAGAGCTCAGTCAGAGATACAAAGTAGCATGGGCTGTTGGATCAGCTTTGCCAATTTCATATTGAACTGGCAATGTAACATTAGGGCAGAGAGTGATTTTGAAGTGAAGGGTGATTGCATCAGGGCTCACATTCCCCCTTCCCCCATGTGAAGCCTGAATAAAGCTGGGGAGAACAAGCTGCAAGAGTTTGAGAGAAAATTAATTGAACCAGCAGCTGTGGCAAAACATTTGCAATATATACATTTTATTACTTGTCTCTCAGAGACCATAATATGAAGAGAAGAGCTGGATTTGTACCCTGTTTTTCTCTAGCACAGGAGTCTCGAAGCAGCTACAACTCCTTCCATTCCCCACAACAGACCCCTTGTGAGGCAGGTGGTGCTGAGAGAGTTCAAAGAGAACTGTGAAGGGCCCATGGTCACCCAGCAGGCTTCATGTGGAGGAGCGGGGAAACAAACCCAGTTCACCAGATTAGAGTCTGCCACTTATGTGGAGAACGCTGGAGCTATTGACAAGAATACTAGGAGTAATTGCAACATATATTTGAGGACTGCTGTTGTAAGTCTTGTGCGTTACTGCCAATCGCATTTGGCTGAAAAATGTGCTTCTTTGTTGGGGTCGGGGTACATGTTTGTGTTCATTCAAGATAATGACTAGACACTCAAGAAGAGAGAGATGCAGGACATAATATGTGCAACTAGGCACGTAATCTTTGCTCGCCCATGAAAAAAAATGTTGATATAAAGTTTCCAATATAGAAGCACAATAAAAATGGCTGATCACACAATTACTAGCACATTGATGTGGTATAAAATGTTATAGATCCTGTTTCGTGAGTTCACGTTAACGTAACTGCCGCTGTGACAAAGAAATAATACTTTGAAAAGGGGACTTTGCAGAGCAATTGCCTGTTTACCACCCGCTGATATCATCATCTATGTGGCACGTTTATACAAATCAAAGCAAATTGATAATATTTCCCGATCAGGCCATGTTTGATCCTGCCATGTTTCACCTCCTGATCAGGATCTGGGAACCTGGCTGTGCTCAGACCCTCTTTGTCCTCTCCTTCATTTACTCTGCTTTCCTTTTCTCAGACCACTTATCAGCTTGTTATCCACCTGCTATTGCAGCGCTCTCAGTGATGTGGAATGTAGGCTGTTTTGACCCTAGTGGGGGAAGGCAGTTTCTTCTTCCAGCAGACCGTGGGACCAGAGAGGTGCCATCCCCTCTGGGGAACTGGTCGGCGGGGTGGGGTGACACAACATAGGGGTGATGTGGGGTATAATGGTGATTGCAATATTGACCGCACTTGGAGTACTGTGTTCAGTTCTGGTCGCCACATCTCAAAAAGGATATTGAAGAGATAGAAAAAGTGCAGAGAAGGGCAACGAGGATGATTGTGGGACTGGAGCCTTATGAGGAGAGGCTGCAGCGTTTGGGACTCTTTAGTTTGGAGAGGAGACGGCTGAGGGGGAATATGATTGAAGTCTATAAAATTATGCATGGAGTAGAAAATGTTGACAGAGAGAAATTTTTCTCTCTTTCTCACAATGCTAGAACCAGGGGGCATTCATTGAAAATGCTGGGGGATGAATTAGGACTAACAAAAGGAAACGCTTCTTCACGCAACGTGTGATTGGTGTTTGGAATATGCTGCCACAGGAGGTGGTGATGGCCACTAACCTGGATAGCTTTAAAAGGGACTTGGACAGATTTATGGAGGAGAAGTCAATCTATGGCTACCAATCTTGATCCTCCTTGATCTCAAATTGCAAATGCCTTAGCAGACCAGGTGCTCAGGAGCAGCAGCAGCAGAAGGCCATTGCTTTCACATCCTGCATGTGAGCTCCCAAAGGCACCTGGTGGGCCACTGCGAGTAGCAGAGTGCTGGACTAGATGGACTCTGGTCTGATCCAGCAGGCTAGTTCTTATGTTCTTATGTTCTTATTCTTAGTTCTGGCAATAGTAGCCTAAATGCTCATTTCCTGATGCTGTTTCATAATAAAGAAATTAATTGAAACCAGAGTCTTGTTACTGAACGGTTCCAGGTGTGACATAGTATCAGAAAGCCAACCTGTGTGAGCCAGGGTGCTATTGCGGATGAGAACCTGGTGTGAGCCAGATTAGAATCCCCACTTTTTTCCATTGAAGCTTGCTGGAGGACTATGGGGCCCAATACAAACATACATCCTGGCCTACCTTACAGGGTTGTCATGTGGCAATGGAGAAGGGGAGAATGGCATTCTAAGCTGCTTTGAGTACTGTCGGGGAAGAAAAGGAGGATATAAACAAATGCATTGAAATGTATGCATGAAACAAATGCATTGAAATGCATGCATGAAACATGCAAACAAATGCATTGAAATGCATGCATGAAAAGGGCTGAATATATTGATATACACACACACACACACACATACATACATACATACATACATATATACACACACACACACACATATATACACATATACACACATATATATACAGCACGCACGCACGCACGCACGCGCGCACACACACACACACACACACACACACAAATATATAAATAAATAAACTCTGGATAAAATTAGGTATTTTCACCTTTTAGTTGACTTTCAAGAGGTTACCTACCTATCTACCAACTACCTACCTACCTACCAACTCTGGACGTTCCTGGAGATTTGGGGTATGGAACCTGGGAAAGGGCTATGGTAGGATATTTGCCTTATATACCACCCTACAGAGCAGTCACTTTCTCCGGAGAAACTGATCTCCGTCATCTGATGATCTAGTCTAATTTTGGGAGGTTTCCAGGTCCTACCTGGAGGTTGGCAGCCCTAATCTATCCATTTCATTCACCTATTCGATCACCTGCCCACACACTAAGCCAGCCCAATCCTCCAATGATAAATTGCACACCTCTGCTCAACCTTTCATCTCAGTTTTCAGTTTGTCTAAGGGTGAGTGCCTTCCTTCCATGATATTTTATGAGGCTTACTGGCTCAGGCAAGGAGAAGAGGGGAATCATCTCTGGTTGCTTTCATGACAAAGAATTCCCAAGTTTTAAAGGCCAAACACGTGTGCAATTAGTCGTGGTTTCCGTTGAACTCACTCCCAAAGAAATATGCAGAAGGTAAGACTGCTGTCCTAGTCAATTACTTTGGGTTATTCAGAGGTCATGGCGTCTCTTTGCAGAACTGTGAAATTCACTAGTATGTTCAACTATAAGAGTTTCAGATATTGTCTCGGAGCCTGAATTCTCTTTCAGTTCAACATCACTTTCACCACTTCAACAGATAATCAAAACAGAGGTGTTAAAACAGGGAGGAGGCTAAAGACTTGCATTCTAAATTGAATTATATGATATCTTTTTTTTTTGCTAACTTTGGAAGTACATCTGGTGCCTATTTTCAGCATAATTGGTGCTGTTTGGATTTCTTTTTTTAAAAAAAACTCCAGATTATAAAAATAAATAGAAGAACCCTTATCTTCACTTGACCCTGAGAGTAACGGGGCACCAAGAAGGAGCACATCACGTATTCAGAATGCTTAAAAGCCCAGCCCATGAAGAATATCTGACACCAATAATCTGCATCTTGAGTTGATACCAAACAGAATAGCCGATGACCCAGGAACCAAATTGGCTGCCCCCCTTTGCCATTTAAAAAGAGGATTGCTGTTAGCGAGCGAAGCTTTTTATAGCACAGAGGGAAACGTCAGCTGCGAATGGCCACAGATCAAACTGCCAGAGGTGGCAACCCGAATTCCGAATAACTAGCACAGTGTGCATCTTTATGATGATTTAGATTTTCAGTCTAAGCAGAGAAGAAGAAGAGTTTGGATTTATATCCCCCCCTTTCTCTCCTGCAGGAGACTCAAAGGGGCTTACAATCTCCTTGCCTTTCTCCCCTCACAACAAACACCCTGTAGGGTAGGTGGGGCTAAGAGAGCTCCGAGAAGCTGTGACTAGCCCAAGGTCACCCAGCTGGCATGTGTGGGAGTGTACAGGCTAATCTGAATTCCCCAGATAAGCCTCCACAGCTCAGGCGGCAGAGCTGGGAATCAAACCCGGTTCCTCCAGATTAGATACACGAGCTCTTAACCTCCTACGCCACTGCTGCTCACAGGAAAGGAAAGACTGCTCACAAAGTGTCCATGAAATCCACTGCCGTTCTAAACTCCCTGTCAGTTGGCCTGGGCTGGCCACCAGTTTCACTGGAGGGACAAATGCTCCCAAACCTCGCATCAGGTGAGCTGGATGTAGTGATCACCACAAGCAGAGATGTCTTTAAAAGAATCATCGAGTTGGAAGAGACCAGAAAGGCCATCCAGTCTAACCTCCTGCCATGCAGGAATACACAATCAACGCACGCCTGACAGATGGCCATCCAGACTCTGTTTAAAAACCTCCAAAGAAGGAAACTCCACCACCCTCCGAGGCAGCGTATTCCACTGCCGAACAGCCCTTACTGTCAGGGAGTTCTTTCTAATGTTTGGATGGAATCTCTTTTCCTATACCTTGAATCCATTACTCCCTGTTCTAGTCTCCAGAGCAGCAGAAACGATCTTCCAATTGATATCCCTTCAAATACTTAAACATGCCTATCATTTCACCCCTTAATCTTCTCTTCTTGAGACTAAACACACCTAACTCCCTTAGCTGCTCCTCATAGGGCATGGAATCCTGACCTTTTACCATTTTGGTCACCCTCCTCTGCACCCATTCCAGATTGTCAGTGTCCTTCTTGAATTATAGTGCCTAGAAATGGACACAGGATTCCAGGTGAGGTCCAATCCATGCAGAATAGAGTGGTACTATTATGTCCCTCAGTCTAGACACTATACTCCTGTTGATGCAGCTCAGAATTGCATTGGCTTTCTTGGCTGCCACATCACACTGCTGACTCATGTTCAGTCTGTGATCTACCAAGACTCCCAGATCCTTTCACATGTACTGTTGTCAAGCCAGGTGCCACCATCTTATATCTGTGCATTTCATTATTTCCCCTGCCTCTTACATTTATCTCTTTTGAAATATATTTTGTTACTTTAGACAAACTCATAGAGGAAAGGTCGATCAGGGCCTACTGCTGATAGATTCAGTACTGGGCAGGGTGGCTTTTTGAGATTTTAGATTGTTCTAGGGTTTTGAGGTTTTATTGTGATTTTACCGTTGGATGAGATTTTATATGATTGTTATTGTAGCCCACCCTGAGATTGGGGTGTAGGGTGGGAATAAATGTAAATAAATAAATAAATAAATACTAGCCATGGTGACTAAAGGCAACCTCCAGCACCCTCTGTCACACAGTGGCCAACCAGTTGGTCAAAAGTCCAATAACAGGGCATAGGGAAGTCCAATAACAGAAGCTTTCCAGCAGTGGCCAACCAGTTGGTCAAAAGTCCAATAACAGAAGCTTTCCAGCAGTGGCCAACCAGTTGGTCAAAAGTCCAATAACAGAAGCTTTCCAGCAGTGGCCAACCAGTTGGTCAAAAGTCCAATAACAGAAGCTTTCCAGCATTGGCCAACCAGTTGGTCAAAAGTCCAATAACAGAAGCTTTCCAGCATTGGCCAACCAGTTGGTCAAAAGTCCAATAACAGAAGCTTTCCAGAAGTGGCCAACCAGTTGGTCAAAAGTCCAATAACAGAAGCTTTCCAGCAAGACCAGGGGAAAGCCACAATCTTCATGCCCTGTTATTGGACTTCCAACCAATTGGTTGGCCAGTGTGTGAGACAGGATGCTGGATCTGATGGACCACAGGACTGATCCAGCAATCCCCTGGACCACACTCTGATGAAGAAGGGGACCATGCCCTAGAACTGATATTCTCTCCTCCCCTTACACACACACACGCGCGTGTGCGCACACACCCACACACACACCCTGCCACTGCTGCTGCTGCTGCTACAGAAGGAGAGAGAGGCTTGTTATTTTGATATTCCTTGGTATTTCAATATTCCTGTATAAGACCTCTCATTATTTTGATAGGTCTAATATAGTACAAATGCTTGAGGCTGAGATAAAGTTTGACGAGTAGGTGGGGCAGAACCAAAAAAAATGAAGCAAAGAATAATGCAGGGCCATTTCTTTAGTCTTCCCTGTGAAGCAGGGGAAAAGGTTACCCTTTGCTCCCTCTCACCAACAGTGGAGATTATGGGATCTGCCATGCAGTGAGAGGGAGGGAGGGAAAAAGGTGTCCGTAAGAGAAACTCTACCCTAAAAAGAATCCCTTCAGTGTTGGACAGAGCACCAGTTTATAACCAGCCTGAGATTCCACCTTCCATAGTGACCATTTTCTCCAGGTGAACTGATCTCTGCTGCCTGGAGATCAGTTGTAATCCCAGGAGATCTCCAGCCACTACCTGGAGCACAAATTTTTTTTGGAGGAGCACAACCTGCAGATGACTAATTATATATAAGTTGTGCAAAAAAGGCTCCTGAATAAAGTTGTCTCATAAATCACCTTTATGCATGAGTGTTTTATCGATGTATATAAAAAGCTAACAGTGTTTTTGTTAGTGGTAGTATAACTCAGTAACTGCTGGGCCAATTCCTCTGAAAATTCCCAGCCACTATAGTCAGCCAGGTGAGAGTGTTTTTAGATGTTCACATACCTGAAATTTCACACCTGGCCCAGGTAAAATGCCTTTTTCCTGGTGCTCCATGGTGAAGGACATGCAGCTGCCTGTGTGTAACTGTCACCCATAGAATGTTCGTGCAGCTTAGAATGTTCGCTCAGATGGCCAGATATGAGCAGTGAAAACAGTACATAGGCAGTAACTCGAGTGGAAGTGAAATACATACACACACATACACATGAGGGAGAGGGAAGGGAGGGAGAGGGAGGGAGAGGAAAGGGGCGGAGGGGGAGGCATGCAAGGGAAGAGAAGTGAGAGAGAGGGAGAAAGGTGAGGGGTGGCATGCAAGGGAGGGGAGGCAGGGGCCCAGCATCTTGATATGAGCCCACCCACCCTCCACCGGAGGAGAGAGAGGGAAGGGAGGGAGGGAGGGAGGTGGCATGCAAGAGAGGAAGAGAAGTGAGGGAGGGAAGAAGAGTGAGGGAGTGACATGCACAGGGAGGACAGGAGGGAGGGGCCAGGCACCCTAGATTCCCTGAATACTGCGGTTACAGTTAAGAAAACCAGGCACGCATTACTCAGGAGTAAGCTCGGTACAGCAACCGTGACATACTTTGATTGGCTGCGTTGTCCCCCTCAGAGGGTTTCCTCAGAAGCAACACCCATTGCCACCAACCAAACTCACTCCCAGGTAAAGGATCAAGACCAGCCAGCCTAGATGTGTGGGAGGGGTGCCTTTCCATCCCCTCCCCCAAGGAATGCGGGCACACACAACAATGACATCGCACAGTATCAGGCCGCGTGTTTGCATGAGCACGTACTGCTGGCCTCTGCAATTGATTTGTTGCTACTGTTCCTTTCCCATTTCACCACAATAAGCCACAGCAACGCGTGGCTGGGCCCCGCTAGTTTCTTAATAATTCTCACATTAGTTACATGGCTAACTCCTAATATACACACACAATCTCTAAACAGTGTTCTACACACATTCAAAATATATCAGACAATAAGATCTGCTTTCAATTTCACGAGACATCTTCGTGCCGGTCCCAACACAATCCAGTTACGTCAGCATTTCACCCAAAGGCTTATTTAGGGGACCACCTTGCATAAATGTGTATAACATCATAAAACTGTGTGAAAACTCACAAAGACATACGCAAAAAGTACTCATGTTTGTCCTCTAAATAACGTGCGTTGCCTGAAGGACACGCTCTGTATTCTACCCAAGTATCTTGTGTTCAGGATGTTTAAATTGTATCTAGGAACAGCAACTACAATTATATTAATAGCACTATTCAAGTCAAATTTTCGTTGTAACAATGTCATTAATTACAAGGTTTTGGCTGGCCACCCAAGGAACAGAATTTAACCTGATGAACTCTACAAGGGAAAACATATTGTGAGTCTAGAAAACTGACGCTGGACGTGATAAAATGCTGTCAAGTTCTTTATTAGAATGTACCGTGTGTATCGTGCATTAAATTCAAGTTGCTTTTCGCTGCGGCAGTTCGCCTCTCTTTTCCCCGTGAGACTTCCGCAATAAATAAAGGAATGAGGAACAGGTGGCAGGCCTGTCTGAGAGACGGGATCACGGGTGCTTTGCCAGATTTTGAACCAACCTCTATGGCTTTACCTTTGACAGAAGCTTGAAGAACGGCCAGCAGCAACAGATACTTGGCCTCAAGCTGTGAAAAGCTTCACCTGCCAATTTCTGTGAACGATTCAACAATAGGACCAGCTTTTGGGGTAGTCAACCAGGTAAGGGGTGCGGTTAGTGGTTTTAAGATTCTGGACTTAATTGTATTAGGTTAGAGGGTAGAGCATACTTAAAATGCAAAGCTATGGGATGCATTTCAAGCCTGGGAGACGAAGCCCTGGACTTCTACTGTTGCGAAACAAGCAGATGCCACTTGTGATGGATACTCCCACCAGGGCTCAGGAAAGATCTTCATCTTCTAGGAACCACTTTTTGTTGGGATTTACAAGAATCGGTCACAACCAGTGGTGGGATCCAAAAATTTTAGTAACAGGTTCCCATGGTGGTGGGATTCAAACTGTGGCGTAGCGCCAATGGGGCTGGGCGGGGCACAACGGGGGCGTGACTGGGCATTCTGGGAGGGGGCATTCCTGGGCAGGGCTGTGGCAAGGATGCAGCCGCTGCGCTGGTCCTTGGGCGAGAAACGAATACACGCAGGCGCAGGCTGCCACACATGCCTGTGCACCTCCTGCTACACTGTTTCAAGTTCTGCGCGCTACTGATGAGAGGAGGGGCATAACTAAGGCAAAAATTATGTGGCAAAATCACCCATTAGTAACCCCCTCTCGGCACACACAAATAATTAGTAACCTACTCTCGGGAACCTGTGAGAACCTGCTGGATCCCACCTCTGGTCACAACCAGTCATGAAAGTGTTAATTATGTTTGTAGATGAACATTGTGGAGGTCACATTCTAATGAGCTGACCTATTGATTAGGCATAGACCTGTAGCCATTCATTGCAAGTCTATGAGCACATACACTTGAGATTATAAAGTTAACTTGGTCTCTTTGGTCTGTTCTCCAGCACACAAAGCCTGCTGGGCGACCTTGGGCTAGTCACAGTTCTCTCCGAACTCTCTCAGCCCCACCCCCCTCCCAAGTTGTCTGGTGTGCGGAGAGGGAAGGAAGGATTTTGTAAGCTGCTTTGAGTCTCCTTACGGGAAAGAAGGGTGGGGTATAAATCCAAAATCATCCTCCTCCTCCTCCTCCTCCTCCTCCTCCTCCTCCTCCTCCTCCTCCTCCTCCTCCTCCTCATCTATAGTCTGTCAATTCTGGGGGATCCCCACGTCCTACCTGAAGCTGGTGTTCTCCCCCAATTACAACTGATCTCCAGAACAGTGAGATTAGTTGATCTGGAGAAAATGGCTGCTAAAATGGCCTATATCCAGGGGCGTAACGAGGCAGCCCTGGGCAAACTGTAGCCCTGGGCAAAACCTGAGTTGGATGCCCCCCCCCCCCATGGGTGGCCACTCCACCATGACCAATTTTTTTTTTGCACCAGGACATTGGTGCCTGCAGGGGGTGCATTTTTAGACATATCAGCACCCATTCTTTGCTAAAGAGATGGGGGCTACCCTTTTGAGGGTCCATAACTTTGAACCCCCTGAAGCAAACTGCACCAAACCTTGGGGGTGCCATCATGACAGTATCCAGATGATACCCTGAAATTTTGGTGCTGATATGTCCAAGAATGCCCTCCATGCAACAACATCCCAACATTTGCCCAAGAATCTTTGTTCTGCATTGAGTTTTCTGCATTGCTGTCAATCAGGGTTTCAGGCTGGGGGGGGGCACATTTCTGAAGGCACAGTCTCATAACTTTCAGGGTCTCATAAGGAGACTTCCCTAATGATACCTCCCAGGTTTGGTGCAATTTGGTTGGGGGGGGGAAAAGTTATGGACCCTCAAAACTGTAGCCCCCATCTCCTATTAGCTCCCATTGGAAACAATGGGGGATAGGGGCACCCCCTTTGGGATTCCATAACTTTGGACTCCCTGAACCAAACCTCACCAAACTTGGGGGGTATCATAAGGACAGTCTCCTGATGATACGCTGAAATTTCGGTGCTGCTAGCCTAAAAACTGCGCCCCCTGCAGGCCAAAAATGGAAAACCACTAAAATACCCAAAAACGAACCCAGCATTTTGATGCCCCCCACAAGGTGATGCCCTGGGCAGCTGCCCACCTTGCCCAATGGGCATTACACCAGTGCCTATATCCCATTGGGCTCCCCCACCAAAACCACCCCCAAATGGCTAGGAATTGTATAGCCTTAAGCCAAAGGGACAGTGCAAACAGAACAGGAAGTTGGAATAAAGGAGACAGTTGGAATAAAGGAGACAGAGAGAGCAAAGAGAGCTGAGGAATGACAGTCCCTAGATAAAATTAGCAAGGACTGGGGTACCGCTAAGGGGTTGTGATTATAGCCATTTCTTCCGCTGCCCACTGGTTTGCATCCTTCTTTCATCCATAGCTTTGAGCCTGGAGCCTCTTACATGCTTGAAAGGGTGGAGCAGATCAAAATAATTGATTGCACCCAAAAGAGCTGTTTTCCTTCACCAGGAGGAACAATGACTAATAATTTATTACTGAGCTCAGGAAAAAACACACACAACTGCATGAAGATATGCCTCTGGGAGGGCAGGAGTGTCTTCTAAGGACAGTGCGATGCAATGCTTAGAATTTGAGGTGCAGTGAAAGGGAGACTAGGGTCCAACAACAACTTGCCATGGTATTTACTGGGCGACCTTGTGCTAGTAATTCTTGTAGGCGAACCTGCCTTAAAGGGTTGTTGTGGCCATAAAATTAGATTCCCCATGGAGGTTCCTCTGCTTGCAGCTCATCAGTTTGCTATTTCACTGTAAAAAGGAGATGAATAAAGTTTGTTTAGCCCAGTGATCCCAATGCACTTGTTGTGAGTCCTTTTTTTTATTCTCAGGGGGCTGTCTGTGAAGCTGCAGCAACATGATTAGAGAAGCTGCAGTGTGCACATATTTGTGTCGCTGGAGCTTTGCAAACATCCCCCTCAAAACAAAACAAAACAAGGGGGAAAAACACATGCATGGAATTGCTAGGCAAAACAAACTTTACTCATCTCTCTTTCTCACAATACTAGAACCAGGGGGCATTCATTGAAAATGCTGGGGGGAAGAATTAGGACTAATAAAAGGAAACACTTCTTCACATGACGTGTGGTTGGTGTTTGGAATATGCTGCCACAGGAGGTGGTGATGGCCACTAACCCGGATAGCTTTAAAAAGGGCTTGGATAGATTTATGGAGGAGAAGTCGATCTATGGCTACCAATCTTGATCCTCCTTGATCTGAGATTGCAAATGCCTCAGCAGACCAGGTGCTCGGGAGCAGCAGCAGCAGAAGGTCCTTGCTTTCACATCCTGCATGTGAGCTCCCAAAGGCACCTGGTGGGCCACTGCAAGTAGCAGAGTGCTGGACTAGATGGACTCTGGTCTGATCCAGCAGGCTAGTTCTTATGTTCTTATGTTCTTATCTACTTTTTATAGTGAAATAGCAAATGGATAAGTTGCAAACAGAGGAAACCTCCATGGGGAATCTAACCTGCTGCAGGACACAAAATGGCGGGCGCCACCGTGAAACTGACAAGAGCTCCGTGCAACAGGTGGGGGGAAAAGATCTGTTTTGGCTGACAATGCTTGTGTTCTCCCATGCTGTGGGAACACAAAACACCAAAATGGATCTTCTTATAATATCCTAAAAACGTTATATTTATGCTGTGCGGAATCCACCAGTGTGGTATAGTGGATAAATTGTTGGACTAGGAGTCTGGTGATCTGGGTTTGAATCACCATGGAAGAAGAAGAGGAGGAGGAGGAGGAGGAGGAGGAATTTGGATTCATACCCCCCCCCTTTCTCTCCTGTAAGGAGACTCAAAAGGGCTTCCAATCTCCTTTCCCTCCCCCCGCCACAACAAACACCCTGTGAGGCGGGTGGGGCTGAGGGAGCTCCGAAAAGCTGTAATTAGCCCAAGGTCACCCAGCTGGCATGTGTTGGAGTGCACAGGTTAATCTAGTTCCCCAGATCAGCCTCCACAGGTCAGAGTGCGGAAACAAACCCAGTTCTCCAGATTAGAGTGCACCTGCTCTTAACCACTATGCCGCTGCTGCTCCAGAAGCTGTCACAAACTGTCAGGATGACCGTTATTGCAGGGTTGCTGTGATGATATAGAAGAGGGGAGAATCATGCTCTAAACCTTTGAGTTCGAGCTGGGGAGGAAAGTGGGACACACAAAGAATAAAAGCAAATGCATAAGAAGAGAAGAAGAGAAGAGTTTGGATTTATATCCCCCCCCCCTTTCTCTCCTGCAGGAAACTCAAAGGGGCTTACAATCTCCTTGCCCTTCCCCCCTCACAACAAACACCCTGTGAGGTAGGTGGGGCTGAGAGAGCTCCAACAAGCTGTGACTAGCCCAAGGTCACCCAGCTGGCGTGTGTGGGAGTGTACAGGCTAATCTGAATTCCCCAGATAAGCCTCCACAACACAGGCGGCAGAGCTGGGAATCAAACCCGGTTCCTCCAGATTAGATACACGAGCTCTTAACCTCTTATGCCACTGCTGCTCGCTTGATACTGCAAAGTGGGCCACTCTAAGTCCTTGCATGTTTTCATGGTTGTATTTGTATGCAGAGTTTGCACAGGCACTCTCTGCCCCCGCCCCGCCCCCCAGCCCACAAACCTATCTCTGCAGTCTTGAGCATTGCTAAACGGAATCCCTGTTTGCTCGGCTATGGGATAGCAGACAATAAGAGAAGCCGGCTCCTCTCATAAATAAGTCAGTGTGTTACTCCTGCTAGACTGGAAGTGGGATGACAGCTCTTCTTGATGCCGAGGCTCTGCTCATCTTTGACCTCAGGTAAACCGAAGCTTGCTAAAAAATAAATGACACGAAAGCACGTTTGCTTCAGGGCTGCAGGAACACCCAGAAGGGCAACGGGCGGAACAGGGAAAGGCGTCGGTTTGACTGCCCAGCCCTCAAAGGGATCTGGGCTACTATCAGGCTCCACATGGGTTTTGCCCAGAAAAGGGGGGTAGGTAAATTTTCGGGCCACAAGCACGCCCCTCGCCTCTGGTAAAATCAGATCAATAACAGGTATCCTACCACTTCCGTCAACAGACCCATGGAAGCATTTGAGCATCGTCAATCAAAGAATTCCATTTATCTTGAACTGCAAGATAAGTAGAAAATGTACTCCTTCTATTATTCATAAGTGCAGAAGAAAACAATGAAATCCGAATAGTGGAAATGCGGTATGTATGCACACAACACACACACACACACACACATATGCGTATAGTTGTTAGTACTGTGCTGTTTGCATAGGAAGAATGAAGTAATTCATAACATGATAGATTTTATAATTTTTGGGAGAAAATATTTAGAAAACAATAATCACTGAGGTAATTTATGTCTGGCTCTTTATGTTTATATTAAGAAGAAGAAGAAGAAGAAGAAGAAGAAGAAGAAGAGGAGGAGGAGGAGGAGGAGGAGGAGGAGGAGGAGGAGGAGTTTGGATTTATATCCCCCCTTTCTCTCCTGCAGGAGACTCAAAGGGGCTTTCAATCTCCTTGCCCTTCCCCCCTCACAACAAATACCCTGGGAGGTAAGTGGGGCTGAGAGAGCTCGGAGAAGCTGTGACTAGCCCAAGGTCACCCAGCTGGCGTGTGTGGGAGTGTACAGGCTAATCTGAATTCCCCAGATAAGCCTCCACAGCTCAGGCGGCAGAGCGGGGAATCAAACCCGGTTCCTCCAGATTAGATACACAAGCTCTTAACCTCCTACGCCACTGCTGCTCTCTAGAATTGTAATTAAGGTAAATTGAATTCTTGGTACTTATTCTTTTGTTTGTTTAACTGGTTTTATAATGTTGTTATTTTTTTAGACACAGTGTGAAACAGACTTTTCTCAGTGATACACCTCTGAAGATGCCACCACAACCAGTTGAATCCGGCCATGAAAGCCTTCGACAATACATTAATTCCAGCTGTCCAAGCCTTCGACAGTACATTCATCCAAACTCTAAATTTACAAATTCAGGTTTTAGTGGAATTAAACTTAACTAAATGAATTACCATTCTAGTTGGGTGGTACAAAATGTTTCCCCCTCTATGTTAGTGTAACCCCCATGCCCAGAATGGGTTGGCCCAGAATGGGTTGACCCAGAAAGGGGTGGAGTCTGAAGGGAAGCAGAATGCTGCAGAACTCAGAGCTCTTTGGAGAAGACAAGGGTACCAGACTCGGACCTTGATTTCTATAAGCCCTTAACACCTTGTTAAGGTAATTTGCAATATTGTTGGGAACTACTGGGAAGGTAGTTGTTGTTTTGCTGTGTTGTAAATGTTGGAGTTTATTGTTTCAGGGTTTTCTTTTGTGGTTGTAATGGGTGAGAGTTCTCCTGGAGACCTTCATCATGTTGCAACCTGTTCATCAAGCCCTTGGAGTCTTCAGGAGCCAGCCAACTTGCAAAGAAGAAATTGGACTTGGCAATATCAGTAGACTGTAAATAGAAGGACTTGAAATGCAACCTGAACAGGACCTTGAATTGTAACGTTAAATGTTGATGTTTAATGTTAATTGTAAAGAGAAGTAAACCATTTTGTTGTTTAAAAATTGTTGTTGCAACTCATTCCAAGTACTGCCCCACAGAACTCACAAGCTGAGGTTACATTAGCTGTGTGTACAGGCAGTAAGTACAATTTTAGGCAGTGGCTCATCCTAATTTACAACACTCTCTTGGGGAAGATTGTGGTCAGGCAACTCCGTTTTCTTTTACACATGCAACTGCCCACCTTTCTTTGCCAGCAATGTGATAAATATTTAAAACGGGGAAAGAATGACGATCTGTAAAAACCACAGCAAACCAAAACCCACAAACACCATCTGTCTTTGCTCTATCATCGTCCATGAGTGGGTGAAGACTTTGAATTCAAGAGAGACACGCTACGCTCAACATATCAGTTATCTTCAGGACTTCCAAGGACACTCAAAGACAAAGCTGAGATAATACTATTTCATTTTTCAATTGCATTGCTTTTGCCCCGGTTTTCACGCACACTCCGACATCTCCTTCCAGCCATCCAAGAGTATGGCAGAAATCAGCCCAACTCCCCTCCATTTTATTGAATCATAGAATCATGGAAGAGACCCCAAGGGCCATCGTCCAACCCCTTACAATGCAGGAATACATAATCAAAGCACTTCTAACAGATGGCCCTCCAGCCTCTCTTTAAAAACCTCCAAAGAAGGAGATTCCACCACACCCCGAGGCAGTGCATTCCACTGTTGAACAGCCCTTCCTGTCAGGAAGTTTTTTCTGATGTTTAGGTGGAATCTCTTTTCCTTCACCTTGAACCCATTCCTCCTGGTCCTAGTCTCTGGAGCAGTAGAAAACAAGCTTGCTCCCTCACCTACATGACATCAGACATCTAAACATGGCTATCATGTCACCTCTTAACCTTCTCTTCACTATACTTTAAGGAGATCTCACTTAGCTGAGAACCCCTTACCCTAAAGAACATTGACATGATGTTTGGATTATGAATGTGTGATTCCTGGGAGCTGATTCCCCGTTCTGCCACTTGAGCTGTGGAAGCTTATATGGTGAACCAGATTAGTTTGTGCACTCCAACACATGCCAGTTGGGTGATCTTGGGCTAGTCACAGTTTTTCAGAGCTCTCTCAGCCCCACCTACCTCACAGGGTGTTTGTTATGAGGGGGGAAGGGAAAGGAGATTGCAAGTCCCTTTCAGTCTCCTTACAGGAGATAGGTGGGGTATAAATCCAAACTCCTCCTCCTCCTCCTCCTCTTCTTCTTCTTGGCCAGTTCTGGGTTTTCTGTGGCCCTGGACAAGCAGTGTCTAGGGACTATTACCTGCTTACCATCAGGCCCTTCCTTTCCAGTATCTTCATGCCCCCTACCTGTATCAGTTGCCTGCTTGCAAACCATCCCAAAGTCAGTGCTTGGTTCCCTGACCATCCGCACCACCACTGCAATCGACAAGCTCATTAATACAAAAAGTTTTATTTCTCAACGAGTTCTGAAATGTGTTTCTTTTAATGGAACGATTGCACGCAACATGGACGTCCGTGATGAGAAATTTCCGTGAGTTTGTCCGTTGCAGTTCTAAAGGTTCGGTTTATGTAACTGAAAGCCCACGCACTGCAATATATCGTTTTTCTACCAGACCTGTCGATCTGGATATCAAAACTCCTCAGCTGTATCAGAAACGGAAAACTCTCGGAGCTGATGGTGCACTGATTTGTGTCCTTGGTGGGTCTGGGGAAAAGCCTGATGATTTTTAAAAGGATCCTCATGAATACAGACGATTTTTGCATTGGAATGAAATGAAACCACCACGGAACTGTAGAGCACGTCTCGGTCTACAGGCAGCACCGAAACCATCCCGCATCCCATGCTACATAACGCTGCAGAGCAGTAGCGCAAAAACCTGCTTGAAAAACACGGATCCTCGTGGATCCTCACGATTTTTTGAGTTTGGGTAAAAGCTGGATCCTTTTTCCCTTGAAGTATACAGAAAGGGAACTGTCCTTCTGGGTGACTGAAAAACAAATATGTTCCAACTTACCAGCCTCTTTGGCAACTGAAAAGAAGATAAGCTTTCTGGATTTTTAAACTGGGAACTTTAACACCAGGGGGACAAAATGCAGAAATTGATATGTGTTTACAGTAATGTCTGTATTTTTTTTTCTTGCATGGGCACCTATCTTCCTGTTTATAATCTGCCTCTAAGAATGTAGCTTTAGCTTTTCTGGGTTTCCCTTCCCACCTTCTCTGTCTCTGCATGACTCAGCACTAAGTACGATCCAGCATTTTAACAAGAATTACATCGCTCCCTCCTCTTTGAGAAGTATGTAACACCTCAGTATACAAAAGCAACACCTTGCCTTTTTGACATACAGTTGATCACGCTGTAAGCGCAGAAAAGAAAAATATATTTTCCCCTCCTAGCCAGGCCCCGGATGGCAGCAGCCATAATCTGCCAAGTGAGAGACCACGTAGGCCACAGGTGTCAAACTCATGGCCCTCCAGATGTTATGGACTACAGTTCCCATCATCCCCTGCCAGCATGATGCTGGCAGGGAATGATGGGAACTGTAGTCCATAGCATCTGGAGGGACACGAATTTGACACCTATGATGTAGGTTCTCTGCCGTGGCCCATTAGCATTTGGCCTAATGGAATTCATAGTGTCATCAAAAGACCCCTTTTGTTCTAAATCATGCTTAAGAATGCAAGCATCCCAATGATAAAGAGCAAAACTCCCCTCTTCTGCCTAGAAACAATTCCTCCCTGGCACCAAGATTCTGAGATACTCCAGAGAAGTGTCAATAGTTAGCCTCTTTTGTTTAGTTTAAGTCAGGGCCATAAAAGCACATTTAGATAAGAGAATAGGAACATCTGAGGAACAGGATGTCAATAGTGTGAAATATGCTAAATCAGGTCAAACTACGGATCTAAATCTCTGCATGTTTTGGGAACATTAAGAACATCTCCTGGCATATTGATGACTTAATTTTGACACTTATGCTGTAACTCTAGCTCAGGGGTAGGGAACCTGCGGCTCGAGAGCCGCATGTGGCTCTTCTGCCCTTGCACTGTGGCTCCACGAGCCGAGCCACCGGCTTCATCCTTGCTCGCCCTGCAGGCAGCAGGGCGGGCGCACCAATTGCCCGTGGCAGGCTGGGCAGCGCACTCAATCTGCTCCGGTGGCAGGCTGGAGCAGCGCTTTTAATTGCCGTGGCGGCTGGGCAGCTGGCGGGTTTCCCTCTAAGCCCGCCTTGCTTGTTCGAGCAGGGTGGGTGCTTTCCCGGCGGCCGGCAAGGCCAAGCCGCTGGCCCCATCCTTGCAGGGTGGGTGCATCCATGCGCTTCTCAGAATGAGTGGAGTAAAAGGTAAAAAACCCCAATATATACAGTGTTATCTTTATTTTAAATGTCAAAATTATTTGCGGCTCCAAGTGTTTTCTTTTCCCGTGGAAAACGGGTCCAAATGGCTCTTTGAGTGTTAAAGGTTCCCTACCCCTGCTCTAGCTGCACCAATTGGTCATTTTATTCTTTTGATGTACTCTGGCTTGTACCCTTTTTAAACCCTTGGTTTTGACCACTTGGGCGCGACTCTCCTGATTCTAGCGGAGCCCTCGTTGGGTTGAATAAAATTATTTCTTTAATTTTATTCTTTTGTCGGTTTGGCTCATTTGCCTCTGGGTCTGTACCCCGAACCTGCGGTAACAACACATAGTTGATTTCATTACAATCCGGGACAGGTTTTTTGAAGTACTGTTCATTTACAATATGCTTATGTATAAGGTCTGCAATTGAAAAGTTACTCGGTGAATGTGAATTCTGTAAGATAGAACTTTAATATTTCGGGAACGCCATTAAATTATTGAAAGTAACTAGTACTATTATTTTTTATTTTTAAATGTCAAATGGAAAGCTTTGTTTAAAAATTGTACCCCACTAAAGTGAAGGGCAACCGGTATATTTGGAATATATACTCCTGGCAAGCAAAGTAACGAGCGGAAATGAGAATTGTGCGGCACATCAAATTACAATAGTTGTCTGTCAAAAGACCAGCTGTTTCACCTCAGAAGTTCATGAAAACATAAGCAGAACTTTACTTAACCTGAGAGAGATATTTACAGTATCACAAATAATAGTTACATGCAAGGCTAATGGTTTGTTACAGTTTGGTTGCGTTACAAAATCTTTTAGTCAGAGCACTTTCTAGATATCATTTGGTTTAAGCAGTATACAGAGCATCTTTCTTTTAGTTAGTCAGTCAGGCAGTCTCAGAGGCTGATTCCGCATAGGCCAAAAACAGCAGTGTGAAAACAGTGTGAAAATGGTGTAAAAGGGTTTAAAACGGTGTAAAAGGGTTTATACTGTTTTCACTTTTTGGTAGATAAGGACTGTCAAAGCACATGGGAGCAATCTGGGGGAACATGGATGTCATATATGAACGAACACGGATTATTCCGAGTAATCCTGTGATTGTTCGATCACACGCCATCTTTAAAAATAAATTTAAATTAAGGAAGGGGTAAAAATAAAAAACCAGTGTAGTCGTACCCACGAGGTCCCAGGGAAGAGACGACACGCGGAGATTTCATCTGGTGGAGAGAGCCAGCAAGCAGGAAGCGCGGGATCCCGTGATCCTGGCAACTCTGCCGTGCGCTCGCCCCTCACACCTTTTATTAGGGTTTCAATGGGGGCGTGTAAAAGGGGTCGGGCAGGTGGGAGAACGGGAGGTCGGGAGATCGGGAGAGCGGGAGATCATCATGTGATGCATGATCTCATCGGGCTGCTACGTGCGGGAGGAAGCATCCATGTCTGGGCCTAATCTTCACCTGAGGGCAGGAGCCTTTGTGTCCCTTTGTGTGGGACACCTGGTGACCGCGGGTCAAGCAGTTCACGACCCGTGACTCATGGGGGAGCGGGGGTTGGGGGAGCGTGTGCGCCCGGAAGGCCGTAGCCGGCACCGGCATGCCTAGCGCTCCTTCTACGGTTCTGCCGGGTTCGCGGGCTCACCCCTACAAACCAGCAAGCTACTGTGAGGGCAAAGATACAAAAAAGTTTCCCTCCCATCTCCCTGGAAGGGAAATCCTTGTTATAGACATTTGAATTTCTTGCACGTAGCAGCGTCTGGAAGTGAGACCAAAGATGACATTCTACCCTTTGTTCCATGGAAGTCAACTCAGTGAATGTGTATTACTTATCATGGGGAGCAATCTTCTTGGTGTTTTGTTTTGCTGTTTAACCTCCAAGAGGCAGGAAAATAAAACAGCGCGAGGAGGGAGAAAACAACACAGTCGGGTTAACGTTTTACTTCCCCACTTTCTGTGCCAAATTACTCATCCAGAACAGCTTCTGCTTCTCCTGCCTTTTCTTCCCTTTCTTCAGCTCATATGCCAGTGGATTAAACGATAATCTTTTAATTAAGTGGGATTTAAAGGAGAAGTAGGGTTTTTTTTGTGTTCCACTGAAATCCATTTACATTTCCTTATACAGAGCAGCAGTGGCGTAGGAAGTTAAGAGCTCATGTATCTAATCTGGAGGAACCGGGTTTGATTCTCCGCTCTGCCGCCTGAGCTGTGGAGGCTGATCTGGGGAATTCAGATTAGCCTGTACACTCCCACACACGCCAGCTGGGTGACCTTGGGCTAGTCACAGCTTCTCGGAGCTCTCTCAGCCCCACCTACCTCACAGGGTGTTTGTTGTGAGGGGGAAAGGGCAAGGAGATTGTAAGCCCCTTTGTGTCTCCTACAGGAGAGAAAGGGGGGATATAAATCCAAACTACTACTACTACTACTACTACTACTACTACTACTACTTCTTCTTCTTCTTCTTCTTCTTCTTCTTCTTCTTCTTCTTCTTCTTCTTCTTCTTCTTCTTCTATACTTGCTATACAGATGCTACATGAACAGGAGCAGCCCAATTCTCAGGGTGATTTGGGCTCACGAGGGAACAAGATGCAAAATGAGGAGAACTTTTTCTCCAAAATGGCATCTGCACTCTGGAAGACCCATCAAACATACTGAGTGGTGTTGCCAGCCTCCGGGTGGTGACTGGAGATGTCCTGGGATTACGACTGATCTCTGGGAGATCACCACTTTGGAACGTGAACTTGATGGCATTATACTCCACTGAAATCCTCTTCCTCCCTTCCCCTGCTCTCCTCAACCATCTCCAGGTATTTCCCAACCTGGGACTGACAACACGTCGTACTACATTTGCCGGAATGTCAGGTCCAGTGTATAATGCAGCAGAATGGGAACACAGAATCCTAAGTTCTCTAAACGCTGCCCATCAACAGCCTTAAAGACACAGATCTCATCACATCTGGGAGTCTCCACGTTAGAACTGTTATTCTGACTGACTGTACCACTTAAAACTATACAGAGTCACATTTGATCTTCAGACAAGGCTAGAAAGAGAAACAGTGACTTGCAAACTGAACCACAACCTAGGTCAGCTGCAACCTCTCTGATGTAGCCAGCCTCCCATTTACTAGTGCAATAACTTCTTGCAGCTGGGTTACTTTAGTCGGGCTCCTGCAAAGACTTTGCATCTAATCCAGCTCGCCCCATAGCTGCTAACCTGCTGCTGTGTCTCCTTTGCTGTAAACTAGCACGCAGCCTCCTCCTGCGTTGCTCCTGGGGCTCTGGAGGCAGGGTGTGTGTGTGTGTGTGTGTGTGTGTGTGTGTGTGTGTGTGTGTGTGTGTGTGTGTTTCTTGACATGATGTCAAAAATTTCTAATTGTATTTGCTCCCATATATATTCCAACCATTTCTGCATTGTCCAGATTTTTTTTGTCTTTCCACCCCAATGCTATTACTGCATGGGCCGCTCTGATCATGAGTTTGAGTAACTTTCTCTTTCTTTGTTCTATTATTATATAATCCAATATGTCTATAAATAATAAATCTATGTTTATCTTTATTTTAACCTTCATATATTTTTCTATGTATATTATAACATTTTCCCAAAAATGTTTTACCGCTGGACATTCTAGCCACATATGGGTATATACTGCATTTTTATGCCAATATTTCGGACTGAGTCCACTTATCACATATGCCAACTTTTTTGGTGTTCTATACCATTTTAATATTAGTTTCTTCTCCAATTCTGCATATTTCTCTATTTTTATCTTATTTATATTGTCTATTATTTGTTTAATAAGATCTATGTCTATATATTGCATTTTTATGCCAACATTTCGGACTGAGTCCACTTATCACATATGCCAACTGTTTTGGTGTTCTATACCATTTTAATATTAGTTTCTTCTCCAATTCTGCATATTTCTCTATTTTTATCTTATTTATATTGTCTATTATTTGTTTAATAAGATCTATGTCTTTCACTCCATCTTGTTGCCATTTTTCCATTACAGCTCTTACCACAAATCCTTGATCTTCTATCATGTATTTATATAAAACTCCTAACATTTTTCCTTTCCTTTCATCATATATTTTTATACAATTTTTTCATTATACAATCTTCCTCCATCCTGGAGGCTTTTGTCTTTCCCCAAATTCCTCTTAGTATTAACCAGTTCTCGTTACTGCCTTTCTCTATAATCTGGACCTGGTTCTGAAGGATCTACTGACTGCTCAGGCTCTGTGTTTACAGGCAGTTCCTGGGGATCTGGAACCAAAACTGCCCCCTCCTCTCCATCTGAGTCTTCCTCCCAGGGGTCCCCAGCCAGGCTGAGCCAAAACAGAAACACATCTTACCGTCACAAGTCTCCAAAGAGGCCAGCCATAGATGCGGCTGAAATGTTAGCAGCGATAACTGTTAGGCCACGGCCACACAGTCCAGAAAACTCACAACAGCCAGAACTTGGGGGTGTTTAGTATGGAGATGATATTTGGTCATTGACCGTAAATAAAGACTTTACTTTAGTTTGGAGATGAGGAGGTGGAGGGAAGACGTGATTGCTCTCTTGAAGCACTTGAAGGGCTGTCACTGAAGAGGTGGGCAGGAAGCTGTTCCTGTTGGCAGCGGAGGCTAGGATTTGCAATAATGGGTTTAAATTACAGCAGAAAGGTACCGGCTGGATATTAGGAAAACATTTTTTTTTTTACAGTCAGAGTAGTTCAGCCATGGAATCAGATGCCTAGGGAGGTGGCGAGCTTCCCCCGCACTGACAGTCTTCAAGTAGCATCTAAATGAACACTTGTCAGGTAGACTTTAGGTTGATCCTGCACAGGGCAGGGAGTTGGACTAGATAACCTGGGGTGATTCCGCACACGAGTAAAATAGGTTCGACCCAGTTCCCTGAGAAGGGTACTGACCTAGGTCGAAGCCATTGTTGTTCCCCACTGCAACCAGCTTGATCCCAGCTCGGAGGGCGGAATCATCCTGTGCCTCTTCGCCGCTCAGTTCCGATTGGCTACTGTTCTACGGCCATGTTCCGTCTATCTGCACACAAGTTATTTAAAAAACTGCCACAGGAATGGAGGGACGAAGGTGGCGTTTTTTGATTGGCCAGCTGTACGCATGCCCGAAACACTCAGCTGTGATTGGCTGAATGGGGGACTCCTGGCACCAGAGATTCCGCACTTTACTGGAATCCAGCTGAGTTCGAGCGTGGCTCCCTGAAAAAGTAGTAGTTTCCAACAGGAGTCAGAAATTGGACTGTTACACGGGGCGAAGCTGGTACAAAACCACGTCGATCCCAGTGGTTGGGTGGAGCACTTAGGTCGAACGCAGCTCGAACTTAGGTCAATAACACAAGTGCAGAATCGACCCTGTATTCTAATCTGGAGAACCGGGTTCAATTCCCCTCCGCTCCACCTGAGTGGCAGAGGCTTATCTGGTGAACCAGATGTGTTTCTGCACTCCTACATTCCTGCTGGGTGACCTTGGGCCAGTCACAGTTCTCTCTGGATTCTTTCAGCCCCACCTACCTCACAAGGTGTTTGTTGTGGGGTGAGGAAGGGAAAGGAGCTTGTAAGCCACCTGGAGTCTCCTTACAGGAGGGGGGTGGTATAAATCCAAACTCCTTCTCCTCTACATGACATCAGGCACCATTTAAGTGGCAGATGAATAAATAAGTGGTGGCTCTACTCCAAAAGTTTCATTTGGTTCCCTTTGCCTGTCCACAATGAATAAGCACCATGCTGTGAATTTTTATTTTGTCTCATTCACATTTTGGATGTATGCATATAGAACATTCTTCTAATGCTGGCAATCCCCTGCTTTCCGTAAAGAGGACGGATTTCTCCGTTGTTTTGGGAAACCAGCCACTGTGATCCAGTTTACAGAAGGAAAAATAATAATAATATCGGAATTAGCTTTCAAAAAAACCAGCCAAAAAAGAAACACGCATCATTAATTCTTCTGCGCCACCAGACATTTCAAGAATGCCCAAACATAACCTAATAATAGGGAACCGGAGACGTGATCTTTGTTTATTTCAAGAGCAGGTTTTTGGAGCGCAGAACCGATAAGATGATTCCAGATATGTCTCGTTTGTTCGCCTTAGCAGCATGTAAAAAAAAAAAACAAGTTTTAAATAACTGGTGGGGGTGGGAAGAACAATGCACGGAGCCAACAGACACACACCCCAGCCTCAAAGCTTGTTCGACGTGGTATTTTTTGCCAGAGGCAATCGGTTCTGTACTGAGAAAGATAAGACAGTTCCCTTCTTTCTTTTCCGAGCTCCTGACAGCAATCCTGTGTCCAGCCCAGGGGATTTAAGCAGCCTAAACTACATTTGGGCTTGAAGCCCGTAGCTCTTATCCCACTCGAGTCATGTTTTTGCTGCATGCAATTTGTAATCTGAGGATGGACAGAATGATTACATTCCTATCTTGGGCTGCCAACTCCAGATTGGAAAATTCCTGGGGATTTGGGAGCCAGAGCCTGAGGAGGGTAAGTTTTGGGGTGGGGAAGGACCTCAGCAGGGCATAGGGCTATAGAGCCCCCCCCACAAATATTCTCCAAGGTAACTGATCTTTGCCACCCGAGGATGGGAGCCAGGGGCGAATCTAGGCAAACTGGAGCCCAGGGACAAAATCTGAGTTTGGTGCCCCCCCACCCCCACCCCAGGTATGGACGACCACCCTCCCCCACAACGACCAAACAATGATTTTTTGCACCAGCTCACAAAACACCTCCCACCACCAGCAAAACATACATGGCTTTCTCCCCACCAACTCTCTTTCCTAATTGTGTCCTCACACCAACCCTATGAGGTAGGTTGTTAGCCTCAGAAAGAGCTCCAAGCCAGTGCAAGTGGGAATTAACTTTTAAGCATGTAAATCTCTCACAAGTCACCCCCCATCTGAAGTTTTACCAAGCAAACATCAGCATCATCTCTCACAAATCACCTCCTACCCCCAGCAAAACATACATGGCTCCCTCCCCACCACTTTCCTAATTGTGTCCTCACACCAACCCTGTGAGGTAGGCTGCTAGCCTGAGAAACAGCTCCAAGCCAGTGCAAGTGGGAATTAACTTTTAAGCATGTAAATCTCTCACAAGTCACCCCCCATCTGAAGGTTTACCAAGCAAACGTCAGCATCATCTTCAGTTCTGCTGCTGCTTCTGGGCTCCCTGCTCAGCTTGCCTTTTCCTGTGCCTGCCGGTGCCCGGCTGCCGGGGAGAAGGCTTCTGATCAATGCCACACTTGATTTAAGGCGAATAAGGCATGCTGGGTTAGAGGGAGGGGAGGCGGAGCTCCCCAGTCCTGCTCCTGGGAGCCCAGTGGGACTTCTCCCCTGCCCCCTGGACACTCCAGGCCACCGTACAGAGTGGGCGGGGCTACGACAGGCACTGGGAGCAGTCGGCTGCTTCAGTGCCTGCTTTCTAGGGCTTGCTCAATCCCTCGCTGTGTAGGAGGATGTTTTGGCGCCCCCCCCACGTGACCTCAATCGATGCGCCTGGGGACAAGGGGTACCCCATGTCCCTAGGCAGGAACGCCAGTGATGGGAGCGTTCTTGCTTCTGGGCCCCCCCCACCCTTTAGATACAAAACACTCAACATTCATAGCTGTGAGTTAAAATTTTGGCCATAGCCAAAACCATTTATTAACACATATGCAAAAGGAGCATAATGGGATCTGACCTGTACACTGGGCAGCCCGAGTGCTGCCCCCTAGTGAGCCCTTCCTCCAACCTGCCTGTTGGAGGAAGATATCACCTTTTTAGTAAGGGCAGGACGGCCACTTGCTCGTTCTCTACGGGATTCAGCTGGGCGGACGTCCCCAGGCTGAACGCCCTTTTATTCCCAAGGGGCAGAAGACTTGGACACCCCCTCCTGGGCGTTATGCCACATGGCTTGCTCTACCCAAGGATGTAGGTAAGGGGGTGGTGGTTCTCAGGTTCAACCCCTGCATTACATGTCCGAAGCTCCGCCCCCGTTTGTGGGTTTTAAAAATCCTTTTTTGTGTTTTTTGGTTTTTGGCCTGTAGGGGGTGCATGTTTTAGGTTAGCAGCACCAAAATTTCAGGGATTTTTTGGGAGACTCTCCTGATGATAACACCCAGGCTTGGTGAGGTTTGGTTCAGCGGGTCTAAAGTTATAGACTTCCAAAGGGGGTGCCCCCATCCCCCCATTGTTTCCAATGAGACGGGGGCTACACCTTTGAGGGTCCATAACTTTGGACCCCCTGAACCACACTTCACCAAACCTGGGTGGTATCATCAGGAGAGTCTCTTAAAGATACCCTGAAATTTCGGTGCTGCTAGCTTAACAATTGCACCCCTGACAGCAGGCACCTCCCCAAATTTCCCCAGATTCTCCTTTTAAATCCACCCGCTTCGGCATGGATTGAAAGGGAGAATATGAGGCCCCCAGTTTAAACATTGAAAGTGATGCTGTTTCAGGGTGGGGGAGAATCCACCCCAAAACAGCATCATTTTCAATGTTGTTTTAACTGGGGACCTGCCAGCTGGGTGACCTTGGGCTAGTCACAGCTTCTCAGAGCTCTCTCAGCCCCACCTACCTCACAGGGTGTTTGTTGTGAGGGGGAAGGGCAAGGAGATTGTAAGCCCCTTTGAGTCTCCTGCAGGAGAGAAAGGGGGGATATAAATCCAAACTCCTCCTCTTCCTCTTCCTCTTCCTCTTCCTCTTCCTCTTCCTCTTCCTCTTCCTCTTCCTCCTCCTCCTCCTCCTCTTCTTCTTCTTCTTCTTCTTCTTCTTCTTCTTCTTCTTCTTCTTCTTCTTCTTCTTCTTCTTCTTCTTCTTCTTCTTCTTCTTCTTCACCAGCTGCTGAGAGACAAAGGCCCACTCAGCACAGCAAATGTATAGCAGGTTGCAGTTGGGATAACGCAACCCACTTTCTTATTTTTGTGTTCGCAAGCAATGCAGGGGGCTGTCACACCTTCACACGGAGGTTCGTCTGTTTTTTAAATGTACCTCCTACCGATGCATAGCTACACAGGTGCGCGCAAATGAACCCCCACAGCCATGCTGATGTCTCATGATACCATGACACGCCCATCTGCACCTGCGTGTCTACACAGACGTAAGCCGTGAAATTTTCAAAAAGGAAAGCGCAGTCGAATAAAACACCTTGTGCCCGGCCGTTCACTCGCAAGCGGCTGAAACCCTGGATTTTTCAAAAGACCTGTGAATAACGTGATTCTCAAAAAAATAAAACCTGTTTGGGGGAAATAACAGGGGGCAGACTCGCTTTAAGGGGTGGGCTCTGTGTGAAGTGTTCCCCCAAAAGGTTTTTGTTCCTGTTCTAAACCCATGTTTATTGGCCAGTGCGGAATGGGCCTAAGAGTAATGTGTGCATCTATGGCTCATTCCGCACATGCAGAATAATGCACTTTCAAACTGCTTTCAGTGCTCTTTGAAACTGTGCAGAATGGCAAAATCCACTTGCAAACAGTTGTGAAAGTGGTTTGAAAACGCATTATTTTGCGTGTGCGGAAGGGGCCTATGTTTGTATTTGTGGCTGTGTAGGAAGGCCGTTCTCTTTTTGCCTTGCTTTTGGACTTCCTGATTGGCCATTGTGAGAAACAGCATGCTGGAGTAGACAGTCAGGATCAGTAGGCCTTTGTTTCCATTTTTGAATCCTCCTGTATCTTTCCCTGCAGAAATATTAATCCTTAGCAAGGTTGATGCTTAGGTTGTGTTTGTCAGGGCTGATGCTGAATCAAACAGAGGTTATAAACAAATTCCTCCCTCGGTGCATTCCCAAGCTCAGGACATATTTCATCATGATGCTAATTATGGGAACTTTGGATTATATCAACACCATCAATTTATGTCGCAGCCGCTTTTGCTTAAGAGAAAATGAGTCCTCCGAGCAGCCAAGTGCCTCTACTGTATCTTGATTGCGACTGTATTGTTCATATAGGTGCACACTTGAAATAAATTACTTGCAACCGCTCTGTATCCACAGGCAGAGCAGATGATGGAAGATGAAAAAGCGAACCTCTTTTGATTCATTGCCATCTCTGCTGGTGTGGAAACTGTTTCCATGTTTTCAATGGCAGAACAAAACTTTTCCTCAGTTTATTTCATTAATAATAAATATTTAATGTCTTTTGTTTTGTTCAAAGAATAATAATGGCTCTGATCTGGATAGCCCAGGCTAGCCTGCTTTGGTCAGATTTCGGAAGTTAAGCAGATTTGTCTGTGGTTAGTTCTTGGGTGGGAAACAGCAAAGGAAGTCAAGGGTAACTAGAAGAAGAAGAAGAAGAAGAAGGAGAAGGAGAAGGAGAAGGAGAAGGAGAAGGAGAAGAAGAAGAAGAGGAGGAGGAGGAGGAGGAGGAGGAGGAGGAGGAGGAGGAGTTTGGATTTATATCCCCCCTTTCTCTCTTGTAAGGAGACTCAAAGGGGCTTACAATCTCCTTGCCCTTCCCCCCTCACAACAAACACCCTGTGAGGTAGGTGGGGCTGAGAGAGCTCCAAGAAGCTGTGACTAGCCCAAGGTCCCCCAGCTGGCGTGTGTGGGAGTGCACAGGCTAATCTGAATTCCCCAGATAAGCCCCCACAGCTCAGTCGCAGAGCTGGGAATCAAACCCGGTTCCTCCAGATTAGATACACGAGCTCTTAACCTCCTACGTCACTGCTGCTCCTACCCAGAGGAAGCTAGTAGCAAACCACCTCTGAATACCTTTTGCCTTGAAACCTTTCTATGGTGGTGGTGGTGGTGATGGTGATGGTGATGGTGATGGTGATGAAGAAGAAGAAGAAGAAGAAGAAGAAGAAGAAGAAGAAGAAGAAGAAGAAGAAGAGTAGCCGTAGGAGGAGTAGGAGGAGTAGTAGGAGTTGTTTGGATGTATACCCCCTCTTTCTCTCCTGTAAGGAGACTCAAGGTCCTTTCTCTTCCTCTCCCCACAACAGACACCTTGTGAGGTAGGTGGGGCTGAGAGAGTTCCGAAGAACTGTGACTGGCCCAAAGTCACCCAGCAGGAATGTAGGCGTGCGGAAACACATCTGGTTCACCAGATAAGCCTCCGCCACTCAGGTGGAGGAGAGGGGCATCAAACCCGGTTCTCCAGATTAGAATCCACCTGCTCTTAACCACTTCACCACTCTGGCTGTGATAGTACTCACTGATATAAAAGACCTCAGACCCTGAAGAACCACTGGACAGTCTGAATAGACAGTGCTGATTTAATGGACCAAGGATTTGCTTCTGTATAAAGCAGCATCATGTATTCATTTAGCATGGGGGCTTGGGATGCTGATGCCGGGGGTATTCTGGCCTTCTTCCTGTGCTCTCTCACAGCCCAAAATATCCCTGTGTGCCAGCTACTTGAAGAAAACAAGGGCTGGGGGCTCGATACGAGGAACTCTCTGTGACTTGTCTGCTTTGACCCTAACTGTCATCTTTGAATTGATCCGTCTAGTGCATTTTTAATTGGCTGCTGTGGTTTTTCCAGGCTGCATGGCCATGGTCTGGTGGTTTTAGCTCTTAATGTTTTGCCCGCATCTGCGGCTGACACATTCAGAGTAATGCCGCAGCATTTTTTATTCTTTCCTCTTTCAAAAACGCTCCCAGAAATGAGACATAGGCCCTTTCCACACAAGTCAATGAAAACGCTTGCAAAACATTTCCAGTCTCCCTGCCCCTTGTTAGTTCACAATAACCCCCTCATAATCACTCCCTCCTGGTCACCATTTTGTGCTTGTTCTGTTTTTTTTTTCCAATTCTCCTGGATCCCATGCTTGTATGCCTCATAGCCTCATGCAGCAATGTTCATAGAAGAAGAAGAAGAGTTTGGATTTATATCCCCCCCCTTTCTCTCCTGCAGGAGACTCAAAGGGGCTGACAATCTCCTTGCCCTTCCCCCCTCACAGCAAACACCCTGTGAGGTAGGTGGGGCTGAGAGAGCTCCGAGAAGCTGTGACCACCCCAAGGTCACCCAGCTGGCGTGTGTGGGAGTGTACAGGCTAATCTGAATTCCCCAGATAAGCATCCACAGTTCAGGCGGCAGAGCTGGGAATCAAACCCAGTTCCTCCAGATTAGATACATGAGCTCTTAACCTCCTACGCCACTGCTGCTTGTGAACTTGAAGTTTCAAAGATATCATCCCCCCAAATGAAATTAAAAACCCTGACAGAAATCAACAGGCGAGATGACCGAGTGAGCTTAGAAAATAGAGCTGAGGAAGAAGCCTGGGGCTTTCAGAAATGCACAGGACACGTTTTAAAGAGCTATGCTCAGCAAGCCAAAACATTTTGAAAACGTTTCAACAGACGAATCATTAAAATCGAAGATGAATTTAAAACGTGTTCAGAATGGAAATAAAATGTTTTGGGCTAAAAACCACGCGGAACTCCTCAGAGGAGACATTTTATTTCAAAACATTTTATTTTGGTTGTCCACATTGGTTATTTTGGTTGGGCTGAAAGGGTCATAGTTCTCAATTTATTTCTCACAAGAACCCTGCAAGGTAAGAGAAGGAGTGGGCCAAAACCACCTAGCAAGTTGATGGCAGAATGGAGATTTGAACCCAGACCTCTAAGACTTGAGGATCTTCTAACCCCTACATTCTGCCACATGGATCTCATGTGGAGTTTGTAAGCTGCTTTGAGACTCCTTATGATTGAAAAAAGTGGGGATATAAATCTAAACTCCTCCTCCTCCTCCTCCTCCTCCTGCTTCTTCTTCTTCTTCTTCTTCTTCTTCTTCTTCTTCTTCTTCTTCTTCTTCTTCTTCTTCTTCTTCTTCTTCTTCTTCTTCTTCTTCTTCTTCTTCTTCTTCTTCTTCTTCTTCCCCCCTTCCTACTCATCCCTGTTAGTCTCTCTGTGATGAATGGTGGGCTACGAACTTCAAACAGAATTGTTTCTTTTACACCCAATATATGCAGCCATACTTCATTTTGGCAGGAATATATCACAAGATGAACATCTGATGCAAACCACAAACTGAATTATATAGTTATGAAGAATGCAAACAATACCAGCCCACAGTGAGTCACAATACTTAGCTTCCCTAGTAGGTACTTATTTTAATTTGCTCTGTACATATTTTTATATGCATGAAAAAATATGACATTCCCTATTGGCATGCAAAGCAGTACAAAATAGTTATTATTCAACTCTGGGCACTGTAATGCAGGCATTGCCCATATACCCAGTGGGGAAAGTGATAAGGAAGTAATTAACTGTGTGATTTTGTGCATTCGAAATATTTATGTCCCAACTTTCCTAAGGCAGCTGTAAGAGATTTGCCTCTATGTAGAACGTTCGGTGAACAAGCAACGTGAACACAGAAGGAAGTGGAAATGTACAGGCTAAAAGGAAGAGGAGAAGTTTGGATTTATATCCCACCTTTCTCTACTGTAAGGAGTCTCAAAGCATCTTGCAAACTATTGTCGAAGGCTTTCACGGCCGGAATCACAGTGACGTTGCTATCTTCATTGTTACATGCTAATGGGTGGATACCATTCAACACATGTAAATCTAGCTTGCTAATTGCACCCTTTACCTGTTAACAGACAATGGTTCTTTCCCCCTCTCTGGACACTCCAACCGGTATATATACTCCACTTGCTTTCCTATCATCAGATCCTCTGAAGATACCAGCCACAGATGCAGGCAAAACGTCAGGAGAGAATGCTGCTAGAACAGGGGTAGGGAACCTGCGTCTCTCCAGATGTTCAGGAACTACAATTCCCATCAGCCTCTGTCAGCATGGCCAATTGGCCATGCTGGTAGGGGCTGATGGGAATTGTAGTTCCTGAACATCTGGAGAGACGCAGGTTCCCTACCCCTGTGCTAGAACATGGCCATACAGCTTGGAAACCACACAGCACCCCATCTTGCAAACTCCTTCCCTTCCTCTCCTCTCAATAGACATTTTGTGGGGGAGGTGAGGCTGAAAGAGTTCTGAGAGAACTGTGACTAGCCCAAGGTCACCTAGAAGGCTTCATCAGAAGAACGGGGAAAGAAATTCTGTTCACCAGGCAAGAGTCTGTCACTCATGTGGAATAGTGGGGAATCAAACACACCACACTGTGATGTCGTACAGCAGTTCCCAGTCTTTGGGGTAAGTTGACCCACAAGTCCAAATTTACATGGCGTGGTGACCCATTCAAGACTGGCATAAGGATTTTCGGTGCCCTGGACAGTCTAGGATATGGGCATTCATCTAGTTTAGCTTTTCATTTTCTGCAGTGGCCAACTAGGTTGAGAAACCAACAAATATCACGCAAAGGGTATGGGTGTGTCCCCACTATGAACCCACAAGTGTGGCATTTCAATGTAACACAGCCTTTGCATATGGAAGTGACATTCTAGCCTTGGATCACCTGCTCCTTTTCCATGATTCCCTCTAATGGTCCCTAAGATTTTTCAGAAAGTCAGTGTAATGAGTGGTCCTCAGGCTCCACCTCCCAAATATCTGAGTATTTCCCAACCCAGAACTGGCAACCCCAGCCATTAAGCTGAACATCCAAATGCAGCCTTTGTGAAAGGGAAAAAAAATCTGATTTTCTTTCACGTATCACCAGGCAAGTGGCTACCTTTAGAAAAGATTGGACATGAATATTATCAATCAATCAATCAGTAAATATTTGCTGAAAAAATATACACAAATTTTGAGCGGGGGGGGGGGAGTAATGATCCCAGCCATTCATTAAAATGCCGCTTCTGTTTTACCGGTGAAACGACGTCGCGGCTGCTCAAAACCGCAGCTGCAGCCAATCTCCAAAGGTTAAAGGCAAAGCTCGAAATGTAAACAGGTCTCCCACTGTGGCTCCAGCCAGTCAAAAGCCGGCTCAGTGTGTGACTTCGTAACACCAGAAAATGAGTGTGAATGGAAGTGGCCAAAATAAAAGAAAAGCCCTCAAACGCAACGGCCATAGTGGTCAGCCACAAAGCTGAATGTGAGCCTCTAACGCCGCGCGCCGCTGTGCGGATGGCCGGATGAAGAAAGCCTCTATTAATTCCTCGTCCAGTGCGGAGAAATTAAAAAAGGATTACTGTCTCCATATGAAGGGCGGCATTGTTTGAGAGGTGTAATAAGGCTTTCTCTTTCCCAGCAAGCTCCACAGATATACTACGAACGGTGAAAAGAGTCCGGATGCAGCCAGGCATATAAACGTGCAAAGATGGAAAAGGAGAAGGGCTTGCAGGAAGCGGCTCATTGATAGCATTCCCAGTTCTGGGTTAGGAAATAGCCATGGGCGTACCTGTCAGAGGGACATGGGGTCCCCGGGCACCACCCATCTGATCATGTGGGGGGGGGCGGGCCCTGCAAATTGCTCCCCCGCAACCCTTGCTCCCTCACAACAAACACCCTGTGAGGTAGGTGGGGCTGAGAGAGCCCTGAGAAGCTGTGACTAGCCCAAGGCCACCCAGCTGGCGTCTGTGGGAATGTTCAGGCTAATCTTAATTCCCCAGATAAGCCTCCACAGCTCAAGCGGCAGAGCAGGGAATCAAACCCGGTTCCTCCAGATTAGAATGCACCTGCTCTTAACAACTACACTACTACTGCTTAACATAAAGTTAAGGTGTCAACAGAAAGTAGAATCCAGACAGAAATCTGAAGGAACCAGGAAGAAGCGTAGACAAGTGGACTTTCTTGAAAGGACTTAAGAAAGAATAAAAGTCAACAGCTTCAAGTTTGTTCAGCAGTCAAGCAAGTACCTTATCTTAGTTAGAACCTGGGAGGAGTTTGGGTCTCAATTCTTCTAAGCCAAGGGTCTTCAAACTATGGCCCTCCAGATGTTCATTGACTACAATTCCCATGAGCCCTACCACTTGGCCAGGCTGGCAGGGGCTGATGGGAATTGTAGTCCATGAACATCTGGAGGGCCGTAGTTTGAAGACCCCTGTATCTAAGCAATAAACCTTATTTTGAACTGTAACACCTTGCTGGTGTGTCTCCCGCTCTGTTCCTGTCACCATCATTTCTGGCTAAAACCCAGAAGTGGTGCCATTGGCACACTAGGATTTTGCCAGTCTCAAGAGTCTGCCCATTATCAGAAGGAAGTAGGCAGCCTGCTTTATTGTCTTGATTATTCCATTCTCTGGGGGGGGGGGGGTTTGCATCTCAAAATGGGCAAAGAGTGGCAACAAACCTTACACAATTGTGTGCTGAACGAAAAATGGAGCAGAACATTCCATGTGACCAATGAACTAAGGGGTGATGGGAGACTGAAGGAGAGTTCAGATGAAAAGTTGTTAATGGATTCTAACCACTGTTCCAACGACCCACAAAGCTTCACCTGACAATCTCATGCCCCCTATCAAGGAAGAAAGCAGCGCTAGCTTAATTGCAGGGTACCGGGGTGAGTTTTATGTCTCCTTGAATTAGAGGAGATTTAATTGTCCCCACAGTTGGCTTAAAGCAAAAAGAGGCCAGTGCTTATTTAAACCAGAATGAGAACGTTACTTTTGCAAGTATACCTGAGGTTGAGGTCATGAGGACAAACCCATTTCTGTGCTTCAGTCAGCTCGACGGCTATTCTCCTTGTGAAAAGCACGTAACAACTCGGCTTCTGTGCTAAGCTCCAAAGGGGATGTGAGTCAATACACACACATACACATCGACTGAGCTCAACAAAAGATGGCCTACCTTGTTTTGTATCTTTTCTTTCGGTCATCATCAACACTGAAAAAACAACCCTGTTTTAGCGGCTGTGGACACTAATGAGCACATTTGGACTGTCTGAATGTAGTTCGCACTGGTGATAGTTTCAGCTTTTTTGCCAAACTTGTTGCCCCCTGACGGCGGGACCGGCACAGCTCAGAGTCCCCAGACACCAATAACAACACAGCACTCTTATCTGTGGGGTAAAATTCTGGTCAGGGCCAAACCGTTTTATTGACAAAGGACGAAAAAAGCGTGAAGCGCAGCATGGGATGTGATCTGTACACTGGGCAGCCCGAGTGCTGTCCCCCAGTGAAACGTTCCTCCAACCGACCTATTAGAGGAAACCGTTAACCTTGAGCAGCAGTCTCTTGCTGGAGATCCGTTCTGCGCAGCGCAGAAGTAGTGGGACTCAGCTGGGTGGAAGGCTGCTTGCTGGAGATCCACTTTACTGCTAAGGGACACAAGTTTCAGTAGCCCCTACTTGGGCATCCTAACTCGTGACTTGCTCCACCCCAAACCTCTTAAGGAGGTTCCACCCAAAAGGGGTAGCTCCCCAGCTTTCCTTGCCATCAGATCCGTTCCCATGTGCAACCCGCCAGCTTGGCTATGACAGCAAACACATGCATTAATATTGTCAAAAGAGGAGAGGTGGGTGGGGAATCTAGGGCAAGGTGAAGCCTTTCAAGGCTCCTGGCTGGCCCTTCCTGATGATGTCATGATGCCATGCTGGTGTTATGATGTCCTTGCACACAATGGGCATGGCCATTGCCTGACTTTCGCCCTTCTAAGGGCAGGCGCAGCGGGGGCTTCTTTGCCGTGCCCTTTCTCGGCTGGCAATGGTGGCCATGTTAAATCGCCGCAGCTCTTTATTGGAAGCCCTGCTTGTTTACACTGATATAATGCTATTGGTTGTGGTTGCTCTCATGATTTTGTTAGGGGTGTGAACCACCAGGTGAGCGCTGGAGACCCTCCGGAAGTACAACAGATCTCCAGACTACATAAATCACTTATTTCTGTATTTCAAGCATCCATTCCACTTACAGGTGGACTGTAAGAAGTCTAATAATATGAATATTTAAAATAGATTTTATGCATTTTTAAATGGGTTTTTATTGATTTTAAAAAGTTTTGTGAAGGTTGGCAGGTTTTAATAGGTTTTATAGATTTTAAATATGTTTTATTGTTATATATTGCAATTGTTTTTAGGTGTATTGATATTTTATCATTTTTATCTTGCCTTGTAACCCACCCTGTGACCTTCATGTATAGGGTGGGCTAAAAATACCTGCAAATACATAAATTATACTCTCCCCTCCCTAACCTCCACTTTCATAGGCTCCACCCTCAAATATCCAGGTATTTTTGATCCTGGAGTCTGCAACCCTAGGTTTAGTTGATAACTTCATGAGAATGCTTCTGATGCAACAATATAATTGACATTTATACCATACTGTGCACTTCATTATTTGTAGAAAGGTCATTACACTGTAGAACCCCAGCAATTAAAATTTACCAATATAAAAAGTATGCAACAGTAAAACTCTATCTAAAAATGATAAAACAGTTATAATGCCCTACAGAGCTATGTTGTCTAGATGTCTAGTTAGTAAACAAATTTATATCTTTTTTTTTTGTAGAAGTAAACTTAGAGTGTATTTTTTGTAGCCAAGGCAAACTAATACATGCTATAGGTAACTATGAGATTAACATTTGCTAGTGGAAAAACCAATTTGTCAGAGTCTGAAGGTAAACTTTGACCCATAAACCATTTTTTTAAATGGGCAAGATAATATATAGTGGACAAGGTCTTCTATGGCAAGGTCTCTCCGTAGCACAGCGGACGAGATGCCAATATAGAGAAATAACAGCCATATAGTAAAGCCAACAGCCTTGTTTGAAAGCGCAATTGAGTTAAAGCTACTCTGAGTCTTTATTTAGTAATTGTTATCAAATAATGTGATCTCCAGCGGCCTTTTTGAACAACTTAAACAGTGGGGAAAATTGACACTTGGAAATAAAAACTCACGGATTGCCACAGCCAACAAGATTAAGCGAGAGATACTTCTTCCCGAGTTACAAACAAGTCTGAAATGTGAGGTTGGCCCTCTCATTATCCACTTAAGTATTGCCAAGAGGACTCCAGTTTCCCCAAACCTCTTTCGATCATCATTTTAAAAAAAAAAATTCCTTTCCAAGCCTTTATTGTTTTGCATCTGCGCAATGCGTTTTCTTCCAACAAGCTGTTTCCAGCTTGGTGCCAGCATGGTATGCATATAAGAACATAAGAACATAAGAACTAGCCTGCTGGATCAGACCAGAGTCCATCTAGTCCAGCTCTCTGCTACTCGCAGTAGCCCACCAGGTGCCATTGGGAGCTCACATGCAGGATGTGAAAGCAATGGCCTTCTGCGGCTGTTGCTCCCAAGCACCTGGACTGTTGAGGCAATTGCAATCTCAGATCAAAGAGGATCAAGATTGATAGACATAAAATCATAATATCACAGGCCCTTTCTGCACGGGCAAAGTGCAGCGAGTTGCAGTCATGGTTAAGCAACCCGCATTGCCATTGGGGCATTCACATGTCTCCATGCAGGCAGCGAATGGAGCCTGCAAAGACAATGTGAGTTGCTGTCGTGCCTTCGCACGGAGGTGCATTTTCTCCCTCACCTCCCTCTGCTGCGTAGCTATGAAGTCTGGCAGGCATGTACCTCCACAGTCCCTGTGCCCCTCCATAGCTATACAACAGAGAGGCAGGGACTGGGGGGAAAAAGGGAAGCACGGCCAAATAATACGCTTCCCGGGGCAGCCGTTCACTCAGTTGCAACTGCAATCTGTGTTAAAACTAAAGAATCACTGGTAGTGAAATTCTTGAAAAACCCGAGTTTTTTGGGGGTGGGGCCTGGAGCAGACTCATGTTAGGAGCGGGTTCCCCCCCAACATGGGTTTTATACCATGGTTAGCCTGCATTTATTGGCTCGTGTACCCTGTTTCCCCGAATATAAGACATCCCCTGAAAATAAGACGTAGTAGAGGTTTTGCTGAAGTGCGAAATATAAGGCATCCCCCGAAAGTAAGACGTAGCAAAGTTTTTGTTTGGAAGCATTCCCGATGAACAGAACACAGAAAAGTAAGACATTTCCTGAAAATAAGACATAGTGCATCTTTGGGAGCAAAAATTAATATAAGACCCTGTCTTATTTTCAGGGAAACACAGTAGAAGGAGCCTCAGACTCTGAATTTGTCCTGACTTTGATACGGACATGGGTGTGAGTTGATCTTATCATGTCAGCATGCCTCACACAAATAAAACTTCAGTTCTTATTAGAGTTGCCAACCACCAGATCAGTAGTCTACAATCACACAGAATGACAAATGATCTCCAGATAAGAGACTAGTCTTTCCAGGAAAAACTGCTTTGGAATGTGTAATCTATTGCTTTGGACGGTGTAATCTATTGCATTATACCCTGCTGAGGACCTTTCCCCTCCCCCATAAATGCCCTTTCCAGACTCCATCCCAAATCTCAGGGAATTGCCCAATTTGCAGCTGGCAATGCAAGAGATATCTTGCTCATCATCACCCCACTCATCTGGGTTCAGACAAAGGTTGCCAACTCCAGTTTGAAAAATTCCTGGAGATTTGGAGGCAAAGGCTGGTAAGATTGGAGTTTTGAATGGACATGGCATCATAGTGTTGCCTGATCCCATTTCTCCCAGTCTCTGCTCCCCAAATGCTCCCATCTTCCAAAATGTTTTTGGCTTGCAGCCCGAGCTGAGTTCGAACTCAATAATTATTACATAGCTGAGGATGGAATCCAGACCCATTTTTCGTTTGGATACTGTATTTCCTTGAAGACTTAACCAGAATATAGATTTTTTATATTTTTTTGTAATTCTTGAGCTCTATCAAGGTGTTCCCTATTATTTAACTAATTTCTGAATTGAAATGGTTAAATTGTTTGAAGATGCACAGATTAGTGCTTTCCTTAGAGGACACAGGCACAGCAGAGCGGAGAGCTGCGGACAGCCTGTCCCTGGTAATTTGTTTATGGATTTGGAGTAATTTTTGATAATCTTGTATAAATACAATATTGATGCACATTGTTATATTCTTTAGGAAAGTGGGGACTGTCAAGCCCCCACAGACCCTTTAAGATTTAGTTTCCCTTTACATAGAATGGGTTTAGCTATGTTTGTATAGTATTCAATGGGAGGGAACCTAATTTAGTTCTGTCCCTTTAAGAAGCCCTAGGGTTGGTGTTCTATGGCAGTTATTACCCAGCAACCCGTCTGGTTTTGGCAGTTAGGTGCCAACGGAAGCTGGGTGACAGCAACAAGTTAGACAGTCCAAGATGTTATAGACTCTCAGTATTTAACAGTCAAAGATGTTATAGATTCACAGTATAGATGTTATAGTCTCACAGTGTTTATGTGAATAAATTCCAGACTCCAGAAAGTTTCTGCAACAAAGTAACCTTTATTTAGTTAGACCTGGGAGGAGTCAGGGTCTGTCAACATTGTTACAATTAAAGCTTTAAGTATTGAACTGTTAACTGAATCAGTGAGTCTTACATTCTGCTTTGGCCAGGTGCAGGGCACCTAAATAACCACTTGGGAAGCAGAACAGGGACCACACTGGGGAGTATGTGTCCTGTAAGATTCTCGTTTTGCAACCCAATGCGGGAGATTCTTATTTTGCAACCTGATATGGGAGTATATACATAACTAGCCACTGACGTGTGTAAATTTCTCTTTATTTTCTGTTCAGTTGGTAAGGACTCTATTCTAATCATAATTCTATTCAGTTTGCAAGGACTGTATTCTGTATTAATGCATTTCTTGCTCAGATGATTGGGCCTTGTGAAGTATTTCAAGGAAGTCATACTTTTTCTGCAGGCAAACAGCCGTATCAGTAGCTCGTATAATAGGGTTGTAATTACCGCAACTAACTTTGTAGCACAGTCTCTTTAAAGTGGCCCATAGCTGCAGCTGGAACTTTTTCAAGGGAATTTATTCTTTGTTCTTTTGTTTCTATGTAGCTACAATGCCTGGTGTTAGATTCTTGAATGTGAGTTTGACGTGTGTGTGTGTGTGCGCGCGTGCGTGCGTGCGTGCGTGCGTGCGTGCATTGGTTTCACTGAAGAGAAGAGGTATTTGATCATTTGTGTTTAATATACAGTACTTGGCTACTTTAAGCCAATTGGTGCAGATTTTCCTTTGGTCCTAACCTCCAGGTTGGGTCTGGAGATCTGGAATTACAACTGGAGAACATGGCTGCACAGAGTAAACTGTAGTGTTACACCCTACTGAGGACTTTCCTCTCCTCAAACCCTGCCTTTCCCAGGCTGTATCCTCAAATCTTCAGGAATTTTCTAACCCAGAATTAGCATCCCGACTCTTCTCACTATAGTGTGAGGGAAAAGGGAATAAGGAACTTTTGTCTATCCCTCTCCACATCTGGGAGGATTCCAAACAGTAATTTTCTTCCCTTCCAGCCTAACGTGCCAGCTGAGGTCGTTTCCCCACTTACCAAGACCAACCTTTCTTCGCGCTACTCTCAGCACGCGTCATTTCTGGCGCCCTCCGAGGCTTCCCCACGAGGGGTCATCAAAAGGCGCTGTTTTGAGGAGCGCCAGGAATGACGCGCGCTGAGGGGGCGCGAGAGTGGTAACGTCGGGGCGGCTGCGTTGTCGCCGCCGCTGTAGTGGGGAGTGCCGGGGGACCCCGCGCTACTTGGGGAGAGTAGCGCGCAGCAGATGGTAAATGGGAAAACTACGTGAGTTAAGCCCAAGCTGGCATTTGGGCCTGAACATTTTAGAGCTGCATGGCCAGGCCCTTCCCCTCCAAAATGAGACCAAGGCCCTTTCCACACTAACCTTTTAAAATGTTTCGAGGCGGGAAGTAAAACGTCTCCTCCATTGTTCCCCCCCCCTTCACATTACAAAAATGTTTCATTTCCCACCTCAAAATGTTTTAAATGAATCTCATTTTAAAATGATTCTTCAGCCTGAAACATTTTCAAAATGTTTTCACTCGCTGTGCAATCTATTTAGTACATTTTCTATGCCTCTGTGCCATCCCCTAATTTCCTCCTTGGCGTCATTTTATTGAGTCGCTGAACTCACTTCTTCCTCAATTGTCTGCTTATTTTCATCACTTCTGCATGGTTTTTTTTTGCAGGATAAGGGTAAAATCTTTGAAGCATCCATTATACAAACGATAGAGAATCATGCCAAAAGCACGGAAGCATCGATTCAACAAATAATTGAAAAAAAGGGGAGGAGCCCCTCATGGTAGCCATTAATTCTTTCAAGGGGGTGAGTGCAACCAAACATCATGGAAAATGGGAAGACTGAAAATGTTCCACAAATGTTTTAGGTGATTTGTGCGGAAGTTTCAAACGTGAATGAAAGCACTGAAGTTTCAAATGTGAATGAGAGCACAAAATGGACAAATAGATTGCTCGAAAGGATCATTTGTTCCTTGGGCTGAGGTAAAGTTAATGGCACACTGCTGAGGGAGAAACTGAGAGAACATTTTCTGAAGCGAGGAAAAGTCAGGTGTGATGGGACCCCATGTGGGTTATAACAGCTGCAGTCCCAGGCAAACGTGCTGTTTCTGAGAACCTTGAACAGCAAGCTGAATGTGGAGTGGGAAGAGTCAGTGGAAGAGATTTTTTTGGGGAAAAAAATCAGGCTTTGGGTTTCCTCTTGCTTCTGTTGCTGCCTGAAAAAGAGGGTGCCCAGGATATCTGCTTTGGTGGGCAACCTTCTGCCATTGGCCTGCTGCAGCAGGGCAGAAATGAAAAACAAAAACAAAAACGAAAACAGCATCCTGGGATGTCACAACACCACTTCCAGCTAATGGGAAGTGATGTCACTAGCCACTGGATGCTCTAGGATTCTTCCAGAACTGTGTTTTTTACCATTGATGGGCTCATCAGTTCCCTGGTCAGGCTAAGAGGAATCCTTCATCCCTAGGTTATGCTGCTCATAACTTCACTGATGGTGGTAGGGTCCATGTAGGGCCCAAGGGTAGGTTTGATTCCCCACTTTTCCAACTGAGTGTCTAAAGCTTGCATTCGGACACGTTCATATTCGGGCAGGACATATTCGGCCGATTTTTGCCTGAATATGCCCAAATTTGGGCCGAATCTGGTATTTGTTTTACCAGAATCGCCAAGCCTAGCTTCAACCTCTGTGCTTTGCTGATTGACCTCAAGAGGAATTTGGTCAGTCACTGTGTTGGACAGATGCTGGACTAGATGGACCCCCACTAGTCTGACACAGCAGGGCTCTTCTTATGCTCTATGCCCTGCTGTTGGACCTCTAGATGAACTTGGTTGGTCACTGTGCTTGACTAGATGGACCACTGGTCTGATCTCCTTCCACACAGCATCCTACACTTCCCACTTCCCATGACCATAGGAAACAGTTACCACTAGGATTGTCAGCTTCCAAGTGGGGGCTGGTCATATCCTTGGATCTCCAAATGACAGTTTACCTGGAGAAAATGGCTGCTTTGAAAGAAGAAGAAGAAGAAGAAGAAGAAGAAGAAGAAGAAGAAGAAGAAGAAGAAGAAGAAGAAGAAGAAGAGTTTGGATTTATATCCCCCCTTTCTCTCTTGTAAGGAGACTCAAAGGGGCTGACAATCTCCTTGCCCTTCCCCCCTCACAACAAACACCCTGTGAGGTAGGTGGGCTGAGAGAGCTCCGAGAAGCTGTGACTAGCCCAAGGTCACCCAGTTGGCGTGTGTGGGAGTGCACAGGCTAATCTGAATTCCCCAGATAAGCCTCCACAGCTCAGCCGGCAGAGCTGGGAATCAAACCCGGTTCCTCCAGATTAGATACACGAGCTCTTAACCTCCTACACCACTGGACTCTATGGCATTATACCCCATTGAAGTCCCTTCCCTCCTCAAACCCTCCCCTCCTCAGGCTCCACCCCCATAATCTATAGGTATTTTCTAGCCTGGACCCGGCAACCATATGCGTCACCGTCAGCCCCCTTCCACACATGCCGAATAATGCAATTTGAATCCGCTTCCAATGCACTTTGCAGCTGGGCGGAATAACAAAATCCACTTGCAAACAATTGTAGCAGTGGCGTTGTGGGTTTTCCAGGCTGTACGGCTGTGTTCTGGTAGCATTTTCTCCTGACGTTTTGCCTGCATCTGTGGCTGGCATCTTCAGAGGATTTGAAGCCTTCAGCAATAAATTGTAAAAGTGGAATGAAAGTACATTATTTGTCTTAATTGTATTTATGGTAATAATTTTGTGATGATTTTATGTATGATGTTTTATGTTGTGCACCGCCCTGAGCCCTTCAGGGATAGGGCGGTATATTAAATTAAACTAATGATGATGATGATGATGATGATGATGATGATGATGATGATGATGATGATGATGATGATGATGGTGGTGGTGGTGGTGGTGGTGGTGGTGGTGGTGGTGGTGGTGGTGGTGGTGGTGATGGTGATGATGATGATGATGATGATGATGATGATGATGATGATGATGGTGGTGGTGGTGGTGGTGGTGGTGGTGGTGGTGGTGATGATGATGATGATGATGATGATGATGATGATGATGATGATGATGATGATGATGATGATGATGATGATGATGATGATGATGTGCAGAAGGGGCCTCAGAGCCTTCTGCTGAAGGATTGCTGGATCCAACTCCTTGCTTATGCATGGGTGATTCAACATCAGTCAAAGCTGTCCTTTGGTCACCTAATTCTTAGTTGCTGAAGCCCCTAGTTTGATCTAGAAGACACGCCGGGAGGTCACTGAGGTTTACACCCATCTCAATAAGGTGTTGCCTTTTCAGAATGAGTCCTCAGGCCCCCCCGGCCTCCTTTTCATTCTGGCTTTTCAAAAAGCAGTGTTTTGAGCGAGCAGAATGCCGGCGAGGAATTCATAGGGGGGCAAAGGAGAAGACAGGAGGGATCAAGGGAAAAGACTGTTGGGAGCAAGACATGCTAAAAGCCGAAAAGTCTCTTACAAGTTTTGCATCCTCCATCCCAAGAACAAGAATTCTTTTTTTTTTAAAAAAAACCCACCTCTTTAAAGCTAAGGCTGCCTTGAAGCACAAGCAGAAAAACAAACTCACTTTGGTCCACACCTTTTAAATCATCCCTAGTGTTAGGACCGAAGAGAGGTCAGCAATATTTCATTGGGAAGATGAATTCCGGAAGAGTAGGCATGTTCGAGGGCACATGCAGTCAAGATTGTGATTCTAGGAGAACAAGCGAGTCACGTAGCATGCTGCCGGCCACGAAATTCGGCTTTCTGAGAATCATAGCTTTAAACAAAAAAAGTTTCAGGTTCTTCTGATTGCAGAGTTAAGCCTGAAAGTGTTAGGTCTCAGTCCTTAAGCCAATAAACAGATTGTGGATGGTTGATCAGAAGCATTTATTCAATTAGTTATCTAATAATACATGAATGGCTAATGATAGCTTGAAGACGTTAATGAACATTGGATTTTTTTATCTTGATATAACAAAATATTAAAATTTAAATTTAAGGGAATGCACAATGCTGAATTTTTTTAATGTAAGGAATGAGATATTTATTGTCAATTAATAATCTGATTAAGTAATTTTCACATATTTAATGTATATTATAGTTACAATCAATACCCCACTAAACAATCAAATCTAATGTTAATGAATTCTTTTCATATCTAGGTAAATGTTACTCTTTTTTTCTCCTTATTCTTTAATATTTATACTCAAAAATTTACAAAATGTTTACAATGTTGTACTGAATTTAATGTAAAATCCAAAAATTAGCCAGAGCTGACTTTGCTTAGCAATGGCGTAGTGGCTAAGAGCAGGTGCACTCTGATCTGGAGGAACCAGGTTTGATTCCCAGCTCTGCCACTTGAGTTGTGGAGGCTTATCTGAGGAATTCAGATTAGCCTGTGCCCTCCCACACATGCCAGCTGGGTGACCTTGGGCTAGTCACAGCTTTTCGGAGCTCTCTCAGCCCCACCCACCTCACAGGGTGTTTGTTGTGAGGGGGGAAGGGCAAGGAGATTGTAAGCCCCTTTGAGTCTCCTACAGGAGAGAAGGGGAGGGGGATATAAATCCAAACTCTTCTTCTTCTTCTCTGAAGATGCCAGCCACAGATGCAGGAGAAATGTTAGGAACAAGATCCACCAGACCATGGCCACACAACCCGGAAAACCCACAACAACCAGTTGAATCTGGCCATTTTTAAAATAATTATATATGGTTCTTAACTGGGATTGGGTGTGAAATGGATTTTAACTGTTTTATATAATTGATGGACACCGCCCTGAGCCCTTCGGGGAAGGGCGGTATAGAAGTTTAATAAAATGAATAAAATAAAATAAATTAATTAAAGCCTTTGACAGTACATTTATTAGGCAGACTTTGCTTACGGCGGGGTCACCTGCATTTTACCCCCAGCAAACTTAGTTTGCTGACCTTGGCAGGATGCAAGGCTGGGGCCTCTTCCGCACATGCAGAATAATGCGCTTTCAATCGATTTTCCATGCACTTTGCAGCTGGATTTTACTGTGCAGAATAGCAAAGCCCACTCGCAAACCATTGTGAAAGTGAACTGAAAGTGCATCATTCTGCATGTGCGGAAGGGGCGTGAGCCAACCATGAGCCTGAAACTGACTTCTGTTGGGATTGAACTCAGATTGTGAGCAGAGCTTGGATTGCAGTGCTGCAGTATTGCAGTTTACCACTCTGCCCCAAGGGGCTCTGCCACATAAGTGAAACAAAAGTCAGAATTATTAGGCAAAGTTCATAGATGTGCATAATTCGTGCAGATCTCTGTATCGGGCTTCCCGGAGAACAGCATTTGCATTGCTTGGGCATTTCGTTACCGCCTTCAGCCCGTCTCGCTGCATGAAATGTGATAGACTCGTGTGATCGCATCAGTTACAGGCAGACTCCAGCTGTTTGGGACAGCCTGTTGCCAGAATGCAGTATTTGCGAAACCGGGGGGGGGGGGGGTTGCTTCTGAAAAGCATCTATAACAAAGCCTCGCAGAAGCCAAGTAAGGCAATTAAGCAGCCATTTTGAAGATTAAAGTCACGCTTTGTTTTCCCCTGTGAAGCAGCACCCCCGACATCAATCCCTCCCTTTCTGCTTGCTTGTCCTGGCAAACTTTCATCGAAAACTGAGGAAATAATTCACTCCATGTTCCCTCCCCGCCACAAATACCCTTACTCATTTTTAATCCCCGCCCCCGGCCAGCTCTTGAGGGGACGTGAATAAATTATCATCAACTGACACATGCACAGAATTACGTAAGAGCCCTCCACGCTCAGATAGCCAAGTGATTACGTAAAGCAGCGAAAGCAAAGGACTTATCTAATTTGAATAGAGCCAGAGAAACTAGTTTTGGTGCAAAGAGATTAGTCTTTCCCGGGGAATGCTTTGCACGTTTCCAGAGATAACCAGCCATCCTAGAGTGATGCGATATCGCACGGCCTTCCCTTTAGTGAAAGTGTTGTGCCATAAGAAATGATTCTCAGTCACTCATCCAGGATCTGTACCAGGTTTTGCTGGGCCCCGGGCTGAGAGTGCCTAGGGCTCCCTTCCCACCCTCCCTTCCCTTGAGAGCCAGCATTTTGTAGTGGTTAAGACCAGGTGGATTCTAATCTGGAGAACTGGGTTTGATTCCCCACTCCTCCACCTGAGTGGCGGAGGTTTATCTGGTGAACCAGATGTGTTTCCACTCTCCTGCATTCCTTCTGGGTGACCGTGGGCTAGTCTTAGGGAACAGCAGTGGCATAAGAGGTTAAGAGCTCGTGTATCTAATCTGGAGGAACTGGGTTTGATTCCCAGCTCTGCCGCCTGAGCTGTGGAGGCTTATCTGGGGAATTCAGATTAGCCTGTACACTCCCACATACGCCAGCTGGGTGACCTTGGGCTAGTCACAGTTCTTCGGAGCTCTCGCAGCCCCACCTACCTCACAGGGTGTTTGTTGTGAGGGGGGAAGGGCAAGGAGATTGTAAGCCCCTTTGAGTCTCCTGCAGGAGAGAAAGGGGGGGATATAAATCCAAACTCTTCTTCTTCTTCCTTCTTTCAGCCCCACCCACCTCACAAGGTGTCTGTTGTGGGGTGAGGAAGGGAAAAGAGCTTGTAAGCCACCTTGAGACTCCTTACAGGAGAGAATGGTGGGACATAAATCCAAAATCTTCTTCTCCTCCTCTGCTTGCCATGATGCCCCCCACAAACAGCTCCTCCCTAGTTCTCCTCCCCACTTCCCTAGTCAACAAAGGGTGGAGTGAAACATCAAACAAACAAGCAAATAAAAATCCTTCCCTCATCCACTTGCTGATTTTCCAGTCCTCCTAATTTCTGTACACCCTTCTTTGACCATGGTCCTTTTCACGCAAACCTTTTAAAACGTTTTGAGGCAGGAAATGAAATGCTTCCTCCATGGAGTTCTGCATTGTTTTCACCCCAAACGTTGTATGTGCAACCTCAAACGAACTTTTCAAATGAGCCTTTGAATGAACCCCAATTTAATACGATTCTCTGGTTGAAACGTCCGGACAACATTTTCAGCATTTGTGAAAGCATCCTCTGTTACTCGGATGGCGTTAAAGACCTAACCCAGCCGTGGGCTCTAAACCAGTAACTCGAAGACGCAAAACATATTTTAACATTTATTGAAATCAAGTTGTCAAAATACAAACTAAAATTATAGTGCTATGCAGTTACACACATACAAAAAAAAAAAACCCCTTCTAATACTGCAGTGAACTCCTACAAGCAAAATGTACTAGATGTCTCGAGTCCCAGCAGCATTGCATGCAGAGTGAAGGGTAAGGGAAGAAGAAAGGGAGATCAGCTAACGCCATAGGTACTAATTTATGGCTTTTGCTGATTGCAACAGGTGACTATCAACTGACCAATGAAGGCACACTTTAATCGGAACCGTCTAGACCTCATTAACTGTGAGCAAATTGCCCCTTTCTATGCAAAATGAAACTTTCTCCAATGTTCTCGAGGAACCGGTTTCAGCTGGATTCCAATTAGCCAGGGAGCTGCACCATACTCACAATAAGGGCTCACTTGATAAACAGCACCTGCAGTTTTAAACTCTGGATACCTATGAGGGGAGACGAGGGATTTTTTGAGGCTCTTAGCTTTCAAAATGGACTCTCTCTTGACAGACAGTTGGCACATCCCCCCTCCCCCCCCCACAGGCACTGCATGACTATTCCCTAGACTGTAGAATCATAGAGTTGGAAGAAACCACAACGCCCATCAAGTCCAACCCTGTCCCATGCAGGAACACACCATCAAAGCACTCCTGACATATGATCATCCAGCCTCTGTTTAAAAACCTCCAAAGAAAGAGGCTCAACCAATCTCCGAGGCAGTGAATTCCAATGTCAAACAGCGCTTACCAGAGGTGGGATCCAGCAGGTTCTCACAGGTTCCCGAGAGTAGGTTACTAATTATTTGTGTGTGCAGAGAGGGGGTTACTAATTGGTGATTTTGCCACGGGATTTTTGCCTTAGTTATACCCCTCCTCTCAGCAGTAGCGCGCAGAACTTGAAGCAGTCTAGCAGGAGGTGCACCGGCGTGTGTGGCAGCCTGCGCCTGCGTGCATTCGTTTCCCACCCAAGGACCGGCGCAGCGGCTGCGTCCTTGCCACAGCCCTGCCCAGGAATGCCCCACCCCCGGAATGCCCGCCCCCGCCCCCGTCATGCCCCACCCAGCCCCATTGGTGCTATGCCACAGTTTGAATCACACCATCATGGGAACCTGTTACTAAAATTGTTGGATCCCACCACTGGCCCTTACTGACAGGAAGTTCTTCCTGGTCTTTAGGTGGAATCTCTTTTCCTGCACCTTGGCTCCATTACTCCATGTCCTAGTCTCTGAGGCACCAGAAAACAAGCTTGCTCCCTCTTCAACATGGCATCCCTTCAAAGATTTAAACATACGTATTATGTCCCCCCCTTAACTTTCTCTTCTCCAGAGTAAACATCCCCAGCTCCCTCTCTCTTCATAGTGCAGAATGGAGCATTTGTGAAAACTTTCCCAGAGTGCACCAAGAGGTGTTCTGAGGAGGTCTCATGAGCTGAGGAGGAGAGCCAGTGAGGTGTAGTGGTTAAGAGCAGAACTGGATTCTAATCTGGAGAACTGGATTTGATTCCCCGCTCCTCCACATGAGCAGTGGAGTCTAATCTGGTGAACCAGATTTGTTTCCCACTCTTACACATTCCTGCTGGGTGACCTTGGGCTAGTCACAGTTCTCTCAGAACTCTCTCAACCCCACCTACCTAACAACATGTCTGTTGTGGGGAGAGGAGGGGAGAGGAGCTTGTAAACTCCTTTCAGCTCCTTACAGGACAGAAAGAGGAGGTATAAATCCAAGCTCTCTTCTTCTATGGGCAGAGTACATTGGGGCAGAGGTGGGATCCAGCAGGTTCTCACAGGTTCCTGAGAGTAGGTTACTAATTATTTGTGTGTGCCGAGAGGGGGTTACTAATTGGTTATGCCCCTCCTCTCAGCAGTAGCGCGCAGAACTTGAAGCAGTCTAGCAGGAGGTGCACCGGCGTGCGTGGCAGCCTGCGCCTGCGTGCATTCATTTCCCACCCAAGGACCGGTGCAGTGGCTGTGTCCTTGCCACAGCCCTGACCAGGAATTCCCCACCCCCATCGTGCTCCGCCCAGCCCAATTGGCGCTATGCCACAGTTTGAATCCCACCACCATGGGAACCTGTTACTAAAATTTTTGGATCCCACCACTGCATTTGGGGGTATTACTTGAATACATGACTTGCCTTTTGAACATCAAGATCGATTGATGTTTGAAGTCTATTTGAGGGGTTGCAAGTTTGGACTTCCTGTGAGAGTCCCTTGGGGCCAGATCCGACCCATGAGAGAAGGGATAATTTGGGATTTCTCATCTCTGCGTTTCAGCTTGAAACAACTTTGTTTTGATTTCTCATCTCCCTTCTAAGAATGGCACCCAGAATTTCCATGCATCATCCTGCCATTCCTTGCCTGAAAGGCTAAACTCCAGTTTTCTCTTTCCACATCAGCTCACTGGATATGAAGAGTCATTATTTCATTTCATCCAGCTCTATTCTGCCTCTCCAAACACTCCAGATGGCTGCCAATGCTCATAAACACAACAAAACCATAGCCAAGGGAGACTCTTGGTAGGCATTGCAAAATTGTGGATTCTCTGTTCGGCACCGAGGGAGCGTCTGTGAGCTTCTATCAACACAGACTTTGCTTCTGTTCCTAGATGGATGGTTCCTTCGAGCAAGCAGAGGACTGCGCCAAACCCCTCCAGTTTAAGCCTGGATAGAAAGATTGCAGAGGAGTCGGAAAGACTGAATCGGAACAACAAGGAAGTAGCAAAACAAATTGGTATTTCCTCTCCCCCAGAGAGACAAATAATCAAACAAGGCGTATGCGAAAAAATGCTTCCAGGGAAAATTTAGCAAACTTTGTTACTGTCAAGTCCCAGTCCGAACGACGACTCACTTGCAGGCTTCAAGGAGTTTATTGGATACATGGGCATGAAAGGCAAAGAGAGTTCTGACGCGTTCCCGCCAGAACAAGTGATAATACAGAGCAGACTTGCGCACCCCTACTCATGGGAAGAGGCAGAAACCAAACCCCAGCAGAACACAGACAGTTCTCAAGGATGAGAATAAGATAAGTGCAAAGCAGTTTAAGTTTATACCAGAACTCCCCCTCCCAACAGATAGACATCCCGACAGTTACCTTATTAGCATGAACCTATATAATTAGGACTGAAGCAAAGAAAAGCATTTCGGATTCATGAACTAAATTCCACTTCTATCCAGGGAAATTAGGTACAAACAAAATGGATTATTTTCCCCAAGTCAGACTTTGTTGAAGCTTGTGAGTTCATATATATTTATTAGGAAATGAATAAACCACCTCTTCAGAGAATGACTCAAGGTGTTCACAAAATAAAAAAAAACAACTAATGTGATAAAATCATTAAAAACAATAACAACAACATATATTTGTCAGGTCCAAATTCATGCTTGAATACTTGACTTCATGACTATTCCATTAGCGCTTGGATATTCATCAGCTTGACAGCCAAATGTTTTTTCTACTAATAAGCTAATGTCTCCTCCACTTACTGGTGTTTGCCAAAGGGTAAGAAATTGTGGAAATACAGACAATAAAAAATACAAAAGTTTGGGAACAAAACACAAAACAAAAGGGTTTTTTTTGCAATCCACTCATTATGGGGTACTAAACTAAGATGATTCTTATGAGCGGGTCATTGTGTAGATCAGGGGTAGGGAACCTGCGGCTCTCCAGATGTTCAGGAACTACAATTCCCATCAGCCTCTGTCAGCATGGCCAATTGGCCATGCTGGTAGGGGCTGATGGGAATTGTAGTTCCTGAACATCTGGAGAGCCGCAGGTTCCCTACCCCTGGTGTAGATATTTGTATCTTCTGGTTGAGTGATGGTGAACCTATGACACACGTGCAAAATTTAACAAGCCACAACATTTTGGGTGACGCTCCAGTTTTCATCAACACCCAACAACAACTATTCTACTAGTCTGAGGCTCATTCCGCACATGCAGACTAATGCACTTTCAAACTGCTTTCAGTGCTCTTTGAAGCTGTGCGGAATAGCAAAATCCACTTGTGAAAGTGGTTTGAAAACGCATTATTTTGCATGTGCGGCAGGGGCCTGAGTTACCAAAGAAACCAAAGGAATAAAAATCCGAGAAATGTGTGACCCTGCAGCACCCAGGGCTTAAAATTGATTTTCACCATCCACATCAGCCCGTCATTTGTGATTTTCAGGACTGTTATTGGCGGGGACATGGATATGTAAAGAATTGCTTCTCTTTTGTTCGGGGGAGTGAGGGGGTTGACATGCCAGCAAAGTTAGACATTTTCTGCATTTCTGACACATTGAGCCCAAAAGTTTCACCATCTCTGCTCTATTTCTGGGCAGCCCGATCCACATACCCAACACCTGGCTGCACTGTGCTCAGCTGCTGCCCCCAAAGAGATTTCCCGGTGGCATGGGGAAGGCAAAAAGTGTTCCAGCGTGGTGTAGTGTGGTTAAGAGCAGGTGGATTCCCCATGCCCCCACCTGAGTGGCAGAGGCTTATCTGGTGAACCAGATGTGTTTCCACGCTCCTACATTCCTGCTGGGTGACCTTGGACTAGTCACAGTTCTTCGGAACTCTCTCAGCCCCACCTACCTCACTGTTGTGGGGAGGGAAGGGAAAGGAGATTGTAAGCCCCTTTGAGTCTCCTTACAGGAGAGCAAGGGGGTATAAATCCAAGCTCTCCTTCTTCTAGAGTCCATGGGTTAATTAAGAATGATTTGCCTCTGAAGATTCAGAGGGGTTAATAGAACTTCAGAACAGGCTCATTAGCTTTGATGGTTATGTCACAGCCAGCCAGATGGAACAGCAGGTTAGCCTCAGCCTTTGACAAAACCAGTGCTGTTTTCCTTGGCCGAGACCGTGGAATCTATTAAAGGTCGGAAAGTTTTGAGCACTACTTTGAATGGGCAGGTTCCCTTTGGCTACTAGCCACGGTGAGTAAAGGGAACCTCCACACTCGGAGGCAGTAAGCTGCTGAATACAAGTGCTAGTGTAACCTCAGCTTGTGGGTTCTGTGGGGCAGTACTTGGAATGAGTTGCATCAACAATTTTTAAACAACAAAATGGTTTACTTTTCTTTACAATTTACACTTTTAAAACATCAACATTTAACGTTACAATTCAAGGTCCTGTTCAGGTTGCATTTCAAGTCCTTCTGTTTACAGTCTACTGATATTGCCAAGTCCAAATTCTTCTTTGCAAGTGGGTTGGCTCCTGAAGACTCCAAGGGCTTGATGGACAGGATGCAACATGATGAAGGTTTCCAGGAGAACTCTCACCCATTACAACCACAAAAAGAAACCCTTAACAAGGTGTTAAGGGCTTATAGAAATCAAGGTCCGAGTCTGGTAGCCTTGTCTTCTGCAAAGAGCTCTTGCAGCCTTTCTGCTGCTCTGAGTCTCCACCCCCTTACTGGGTCAACCCATTCTGGGCCAACCCATTCTGGGCATGGGGGTTACACTAGGAAGCAACATCTCAAGGAGGAACTGACCTCTATTTCTGGCTTCTTTACCCTGCCGTTTGGTCTTTCGGGACAGCTGCAGGCCACTGTGTGAAACAGGATGCTGGATAAGATGGACCATCAGGTAGGACTGCCTGGTCCCTCCCTAGCCACAGGGGAATTAGGGTTGCCAGCTCCAGGCTGGAAAACTCCTGGAGATTTGAGAGGAGTCTGGGGAGGACGGGAACCTCAGTGGGGTACAATGTGACCCATCTTATCATCACTTTATTCCAACCGCATTCGCCTGCGGAACGCCTGCAAATTATAGATTGGGGGTAAAAAGGTAAAGGTATTCCCAGTGCCAGGTCATTACTGACCCATGGGATGGCATCACAACATGATATTTACTAGGCAGGCTAGGTATTATGGGGTGGTTTTCCATTACCATAGTCTACACTTTAGAAGGAAGGAAGGAAGGAAGGAAGGAAGGAAGGAAGGAAGGAAGGAAGGAAGGAAGGAGGGAGGGAGGGAGGGACAGAGGGAGGGAGGAAGGAAGGAGAGGAGGGAGGGAGGGAGGGAGGGAGGGAGGGAGGGAGGAAGGAAGGAAGGAAGGAAGGAAGGAGGGAGGGAGGAGGGACAGAGGGACAGAGGGACAGAGGGAGGGAGGGAGGAAGAAAGGAGAGGAAGGAGAGGAAGGAAGGAAGGAAGGAAGGAAGGAAGGAAGGAAGGAAGGAAGGAAGGAAGGAAGGAAGGAAGGAAGGAAGGAAGGAAGGAAGGAAGGAAGGAAGGAGGGAGGGAGTAGGGAAGGAAGGAAGGAAGGAAGGAGGGAGGGACAAAGGGAGAAAGGGAGAGAGGGAGGAAGGAGGGAAGGAAGGAGAGGAAGGAAGGAAGGAAGGAAGGAAAGAAGGAGGGAGGGAGGGAGGAGGGAGGGAGGAAGGAAGGAGGGAAGGAGGGAGGGAGGAAGGAGGGACAGAGGGAGGGAGGAAGGAAGGAAGGAGAGGAAGGAAGGATCTTGAGTCAGCTACCTGAAACCAATTTCTATCAGGACCAAACTCAGGCTCATTCCGCACATGCAGAATAATGCACTTTCAAACTGCTTTCAGTGCTCTTTGGAGCTGTGCGGAATAGCAAAATCTACTTGCAAACAGTTGAGAAAGTGGTTTGAAAATGCACTATTTTGCATGTGCGGAAGGGGCCTCAGATTGTGAGCAGAGCTTTGACTGCAGTACTACGGCTTACGACTCTGTGCCATGGTACTCCTCAGACTGGAAGCAGAGGGCCCTGGTTCTTGTGTGACACCAAATAGGTCTAATGAGCCTTGTTCTTGTCTTGAGCGAACACAGAGCATGACCTGGCAAACATCCAAAACAAAATGGAGCCAGAGCCAGCATCAGCACACATTGAGACAGGGCAACTGCCAGGGCCCAAGACTTCTGGCAGGAACCACTGGCGGTGTCTCTGCTCCCCTGCCGCATATCTGCTAGAGCTCCACTATGCTCCCAACTACATGCACTGCTCAGTGCCGCTGGGAAAAGAGCCACAGGAATTGGTGAGCATGGGCAGTGTGAGGGCACACAAGCAGGCAGAGGAAGAACAAACAAGCAGGTGGGTGGGTGGCCTGCAGGTGGAAAGAAGGGAAGGAGAGCATATGCGGGACCTGGCGATGGGTAAAAGGGGGGAGGAGGGGCCCAGGAACCCTCTGCTTGTGTCTCCTCGAAAATTGGAACCCAGCTCTGTGTGAAGCTGCTTATTGCTAGGAGGGAATTGGCAGTGGACACCAAGCTAGCTTATTTCAATGAAGCTTGCTCTCCATTTTTGGTCATGTTATGGAAGATCCTCTAATAAGGTTCTGGGGAACAATTTTCATAAGAACATAAGAACATAAGAACTAGCCTGCTGGATCAGACCAGAGTCCATCTAGTCCAGCACTCTGCTACTCGCAGTGGCCCACCAGGTGCCTTTGGGAGCTCACATGCAGGAGGTGAAAGCAATGGCCTTCTGCAGCTGCTGCTCCCGAGCACTTGGTCTACTAAGGCATTTGCAATCTCAGACCAGGGAGAATCAAGATTGGTAGCCATAAATTGACTTCTCCTCCATAAATCTATCCAAGCCCCTTTTAAAGCTTTCCAGGTTAGTGGCCATCACCACCTCCTGTGGCAGCATATTCCAAACACCAATCACACGTTGCGTGAAGAAGTGTTTCCTTTTATCAGTCCTAATTCTTCCCCCCAGCATTTTCAATGAATGCCCCCCTGGTTCTAGTATTGTGAGAAAGAGAGAAAAATTTCTCTCTGTCGACATTTTCTACCCCATGCATAATTTTATAGACTTCAATCATATCCCCCCTCAGACGTCTCCTCTCCAAACTAAAGAGTTCAGAGATTCTATGGCCATTAATGCATGCATTACTTACCCCAGTGCTGTTTGCTTCGCAGCGGGTTTTCCCCGTTTTCTTACTACAGGGAGTGTCCTCCCATGAAGTGTCCCTAATCAAGTCAGTCCACCCACCACTTCCGTGTTCTTTCTGTGCAACCTCCATTGGGGGAGATTGCCTGCCAACATTTTTGTGTGTGTGTGTGTGTGCATGCGCACATGCAGAATAATGCACTTTCAAACTGCTTTCAGTGCTCTTTGAAGCTGTGCGGAATGGCAAAATCCACTTGCAAACAATTGTGAAAGTGGTTTGAAAACGCATTAGTTTGCGTGTGCGGAAGGGGCCAGAGAGAACTTAGATGGAGCCTGGCTTGGTTTGGAGCTCTGCAGGGGTTTTAACTATTTCCTGGTGTGGTTTTGCTGAACAAAGACATTACCTTCCATGCTATTAATCAGAGCTTCAGAGAGAAAAAGATGAATTCCCCAAGAGTTAACCTCCTTTCCTCTCTCTGCCTGGCCCCGTTTCTAATTGAGATACTGTTTCTAAATTTTTAAAAAATGTCGGGAAGATCTAACCGCACCACTCCCTATATCTCATCTGCTCTGACCCTAAAGATGAGCTTTTAATAGGTTTTGGAATAGGGTTTTTTTTTCCTGGCTCGCGTGGAGAGAATAAACATTCGCATACTATTTGCAATACAACCAATGGGGCGACGGTTGTGCATTGGTATAGGCAGCCCATAATGCTCACGCAGCTGGGATGTTCATTTGGTGACCTTGAATGAGAGCTACTCCACGTAATGAGAAATACCCTGAGCTAACCCCATCTGGCATGCTATTTGGTTTCTGTCCTAGAAACAAAGCACGTTATAAGAAAAGCACCAGAAAATATGCTAAGTAGCGCAGAGAGTAGGAAAAACTGTGAAATAATTTTTTATAAAGCTGAGGGCAAAGCTTTTGACCAACTCTGCTGGGTCTTCTAGGGGCTGCATAACTTTCTTCGCAGCAGCCAGCAAGCTACCTTAGGGAGACCCAACCCTGCAGGGTTGTTTTGAGGCTACTCGTTGTTTTGAACTTCTTGGTGTGCGCATTGGCTCTGAATTAAAAATGTGCATAGGCATTGTTTTAGCTTTCCCTTTGATGGAGCCACCGCCACTCTAGGGAGAACATGGCTTCAAGCTGCTCTGATCCAATTCTGAATATTCAGCCCGTTGTTTGTTGGCGTGTTAAAGCTGATCGACACACTGAGCAGAAACGTACAGCACGGCTTCTTTGAGACCGGTTGTCTTCAATCCCTGGGGGTCAGATCCTTCATGTGGTCAGCAGAGCCTATAGTTCAGTGATGGCGAACCTTTTCAAGACCGAGTGCCCAAACTGCAACCCAAACCCACTTATTTATCGCAAAGTGCCAACACGGCAATTTAACCTGAATACTGAGGTTTTAGCTTAGAAAAAACCGGTTGGCTCCAAGGCGTGTGTTACTCGGGAGTAAGCTTCGTGGTAGTTGGTGGCTCTGCTTTGAAGCAACCGTGCAACTCTTCCAATGGTGAATCATGACCCTAGGAGGGTTTACTCAGAAGCAAGCCCCATTGCCATCAACCGAGCTTACTCCCAGCTAAAGGATTGTGCTTTAGTTCTTCGCATGAAAACCGGTGGGGTTTAACAGCACTTATCAGGGTTACCTACACTGCTTCCCCAAAACTAGGTCTTAGGTTTAATGCTAATAATCGAGCCCAGCAGCCCAGGGCAGCCTAGATGGGGGGGGGGGAGGATGTGTTTGCACGTGCCCACACGGAGGGCTCTGAGTGCCACCTCTGGCACCCGTGCCATAGGTTCGCCACCACTGCTATAGTTGCCAGCCCCAGGCTAGCAAACTCTGGGAGTAAAGTGAACAGGTGGAGGCTGAAGGAAAATGTCACTGATATTGAAAATGTCACTGATATTGTGACATTTCTTCTAGGTGAACACCTGAAGTGACGTCACACATGCCCACTCTACAGATTTCTCTCTGGTCTCTGTGGTAAAGACTACAGAGATTATGGGTCATTCCCAAAACACTGTGAATGGTTGCCCACAGAAATAACATCCCAGCTTCTGTGACTTTGTTTCCTTCCCCATTTTTGTCCCTGAATCAAGGAATTCCAACAACGATCAATTGCCTCTTGTTGATTAGCCTGTAGTTGCAATGCTAATTGGGTTTTTAATGTAAATTAAGAACATAAGAACATAAGAACTAGCCTGCTGGATCAGACCAGAGTCCATCTAGTCCAGCATTCTGCTACTCGCAGTGGCCCACCAGGTGCCTTTGGGAACTCACGTGCAGGATGTGAAAGCAATGGCCTTCTGCTGCTGCTGCTCCTCCCGAGCACCTGGTCTGCTAAGGCATTTGCAATCTGAGATCAAGGAGGATCAAGATTGGTAGCCAGAGATCGACTTCTCCTCCATAAATCTGTCCAAGCCCTTTTTAAAGCTATCCAGGTTAGTGGCCATCACCACCTCCTGTGGCAGCATATTCCAAACACCAATCACATGTTGCGTGAAGAAGTGTTTCCCTTTATTAGTCCTAATTCTTCCCCCCAGCATTTTCAATGAATGCCCCCTGGTTCTAGTATTGTGAGAAACAGAGAAAAATTTCTTTCTGTCAACATTTTCTACCCCATGCATAATTTTATAGACTTCATGCATATCCCCCCCAGGCTATCCCATTTTTGGTTTTTATAGTTTTTGTAAATTTTCCGCAGTGAATGTTTTATGGCCATACTCCTAGAGCAGAATTCCAACCTGCATGGAGATTTATTGGGTGAGGATACAATCTTGATGTCCCTGAATCATGAGCCCAAAGTGGTGATTGAAAACTTATTGCTTTCGGAACAATTTGCATCGGCAGAGACGGTATCTGGGTAATGGAAGGGTATTCTCATACAGTGTAATTATCACAAGATATATGTACCCAGCCTGCTATATGTAAAGGGCTTTTCCTTTCACTTCTATTGCACTTCATGCCTTAGCACGTAGAGAACTAGGCTGGCTCTGGAGCAGAGGCGTAGCTAGGGAAAATGGAGCCCGGTGTAAAATCTGAGTTTTGTGCCCCTGCCCCACTCATGGGCGGTCACTGTGATGCTGGAATCCACCCTCAAACAACAGCACTTTCAATGGTGTTTAAACTAGAGAGCCCAGATTTTCTCCCCCTGACCTTTGAGGTGTTGGTGGGCAATGGGGGAAATTGTTGGGAGGACTCCTACCACAACAGGAGACCTGACAAGTGTACTTGGAAGTGATGTCACCACAATGCATGATACTCCTTTCCCTGTGCCCCACTCCAGCAAGTCCCCACTAATGCCAGGAACGGATCTGACAACCCCAAAGTTCATAAACTAATAAAAATACCGCTCGGCTAGCTAGTCTAAGAGAGTCAAAACAAAACAGCACCACACGGGTTGCTAGCGTTTTCAGTACAACCTCTGCTTATTTCCTAGTGGCCCAGTGGGCAGATTACAATCTCATCGTCTTCTCTTTTCATTGCTCTCTTCTACAAGCCAACGCAGATACGAACGGAGAAATGGGAAAAGAGAGAGACTCCCCCCCCCACAAATGAAACCTTACTTTGCAGCAGTCCGACTCTCGAGATGGTGCGCAAAGATAAAAACAGCCAGTCGCGATCAATTTTTAAAAAGCAATACAACTAACGGCACTGAACAAAATTAAAACGACACTCGTGGCTAAAATGTAAAATGGTTTGATTTAGCAGCAGATTTTTTTTAAAAAAAACCCCAACTCTCAAGTGAAATGAATATCATTTCATTTTTCAACAGAAGACCCTGCTTGTGAAGAACATAAGAACATAAGAACTAGCCTGCTGGATCAGACCAGAGTCCATCTAGTCCAGCACTCTGCTACTCGCAGTGGCCCACCAGGTGCCTTTGGGAGCTCACATGCAGGATGTGAAAGCAAGGGCTTTCTGCTGCTGCTGCTGCTCCCGAGCACCTGGTCTGCTAAGGCATTTGCAATCTCAGATCAAGGAGGATCAAGATTGGTAGCCATAGATCGACTTCTCCTCCATAAATCTGTCCAAGCCCTTTTGAAAGCTATCCAGGTGAGTGGCCATCACCACCTCCTGTGGCAGCATATTCCAAACACCAATCACACGTTGTGTGAAGAAGTGTTTCCTTTTATTAGTCCTAATTCTTCCCCCCAGCATTTTCAATGAATGCCCCCCTGGTGCTAGTATTGTGAGAAAGAGGAAAAAAAAATCTCTTTGTCCACATTTTCTACCCCATGCATAATTTTATAGACTTCAATCATATCGCCCCTCAGACGTCTCCTCTCCAAACTAAAGAGTCCCAAATGCTGCAGCCTCTCCTCATCAGGAAGGTGCTCCTTCATTATGAGGAGTGTGGGTATGAAACTAGCCATGGACACGTTAAAACAAAAACAAAAAAACCCTAGTTATAGCAATTTCCTGGTTGGCAACCTTATCCTGTTACTATTTCCTGACCATCCAGCATTTGGGTTGTTGTGGGTTTTCCGGGCTGTGTGGTTGTGGTCTGGTAGATCGTGTTCCTAACATTTCGCCTGCATCTGTGGCTGGCATCTTCAGAGGTGTGTCACAGAGAGAAGTCTGTTACACACTGTAACAGACTTCTCTCTGTGATACACCTCTGATGAAGATGCCAGTCACAGATGCAGGCGAAATGTTAGGAACAAGATCTACCAGACCACAGCCACACAGCCCGGAAAACCCACAATTAGCCACTTGAATCCAGCCATGAAAGCCTTCGACAATACGTCCAGCGTTTTGTTTGTTTCGACCGTTTGTGATTGGGCCTGATTTACAGACACAACTATCTGCCCTGGGAAAGAAGGGGAAATTGGAACAGTTAATCGTACAGAGACACCCCCAGGCATCCTTTCCCCTTTTCAGTTAACAAATGGTGCAACCCTAAGAAGCGGTTATGCTGTTAAAAGCCCACCGAGCTTCAGTGGATTTAGAAGGGCATAACGTTGTTCGGAGCCACTCTGTTATTTCTTGTGTACAGTTCAGAAGCTGTTGATACCCAGACTTTAAAGACAATCCATTTGTGTCCAGTGCCTTCACATTTCAGCCTCTCCTGAAGGGAAAACAGAGCCGAACTGCCAAAAAAAATGATGAATCCCCTTTTGAAAGAGCTTCGGAGATGAAGTAAACCTTTTGTGTCTCCTAAGTAATTCTTCGCTTCGCAAAGCTCGTTTGATTTTCAACTTCACATTGCCTTCTGCAACTTGTCAACTTTTTTCTCTCCTTTGCGAGATGGTGGTCTCCTGCAGTAAGAAGGAAACTGACAAAGTGAAGCGGATAACTTCTGCTTTTTTTTTTCCAAGATGGGAAGGAAGGAAGTTAGATGCTTGTTTAATCTAACATCTCTTGACATTTTCAAAACAGAAGCAAGGCGAGGGAGTGGGGAAAGCAGGTGGGCTTTCTTGCAGCTGTAATTGTCTCTTGAAAGAGATGTCAGTCTTTTGCCTGATTCAAGAGGTCAGGCGGAAGAGAAGTGCCTGGGAAATGCTTTTGATGTGGAGGATATGTCTCTCAATGGCTATTAGCCAGGAGCTCTGACTGTCCGGGTCAGAGGAGCATGTCACCGAATACTGGTTGCTGGAGGACACTTTTGGCTGCTAGGTCTTCTGCTTGATACTCATGGGAGACCCCCAGCAACCGGATTTGTTCTCCAAGAAGAAGAAGAAGAAGAAGAAGAAGAAGAAGAAGAAGAAGAAGAAGAAGAAGAAGAAGAAGAAGAGGAGGAGGAGGAGGAGGAGGAGGAGGAGGAAGAAGAAGAAGAGGAAGAGGAAGAAGAAAAAGAAGAAGAAAAGAAGAAAAGAAGAGGAAGAAGAACAAAAAGAAGAACAAAAAGAACAAAAAGAATAAAAAGAAGAAGAAGAAAAGAAGAAGAAGAGGAAGAGGAAGAGGAAGAAGAAGAAAAGAGGAAGAGGAAGAGGAAGAAGAAGAAGAAGAAGAAGAGGAGGAGGAGGAGGAGGAGGAGTTTGGATTTATATCACCCTTTCTCTCCTGTAGGAGACTCAAAGGGGCTTTCAATCTCCTTGCCCTTCCCCCCTCACAACAAACACCCTGTGAGGTGGGTGGGGCTGAGAGAGCTCCAAAAAGCTGTGACTAGCCCAAGGTCACCCAGCTGGCATGTGTGGGAGTGTACAGGCTAATCTGAATTCCCCAGATAAGCCTCCACAGCTCAGGCGGCAGAGCTGGGAATCAAACCCGGTTCCTCCAGATCAGAATGCACCTGCTCTTAGCCACTGCTCTTAGCCACTACGCCACTGCTGCCACTACGCCACCTGAAATGCCAGTAGAGGAAACGGAGAAGGGAACTGGGGCAACTCACTAGCACAGTGCTGGCATGCTGATGTCACTTCTGGTGAAAACTGGAAGTGATGTCATGGATATGCTATGATTTGCAAAAACTCTGTGGTTTTACCAGGTCCTCACCCTAAATGTTTCTGAGGGTTGCTGGCTGCGGCAGCATCAGGGAGACATGAACCACCACAGTTTAGGAAGGGTATTGACAAGCTGGAACGTGTCCAGAGGAGGGCAACCAAAATGGTAAAAGGTCTGGAATCCATGCCCTTCGAGGAGAGACTTGGGCAGCTAGGGATGTTTAGTCTGGAGAAGTGATGGTTGCAGGCGGTGGGGGGGGCATGGCAGGGGGTTGGACTTAATGACCCTGATGGTCTCATCCAACTCTATGATTTTAACTCCTTGTTGCTTTCCAGGCAGCAGTGTCTGTGTGAAGGCTGTCGAGTAGCAGCCATCTTCTGGTGACCTGTAGGGTTTTCAAGGAAAGAGACATTCCAGAGGTGGTTTGCCATTGATCACCTCTGCGTTGCAATCCTAGACTTCATTGGAGGTTTTCCATCTGAGCACTAACCAATGAGATGTATTGTCCACTCAGACTAGCAGCTGCTGTTGAGGGTTTCAGCAGATCACCTACTGACTAGTTCTCCTTACCAGGGATCGAATTTTGGGCCCTCTGGATGCAAAGCAGAGCTTCAACCACTGAGCCTCAGCCCTCCCCTAAAAATGAAACTTTCATGTACTGCATCAGGCCAACAGTTCATCAAGGTCAGTGTTATCTGCTCCGCAGACAGAGGTGGGATCCAGCAGGTTCTCACCGGTTCCCGAGAGTGGGTTATTAATTATTTGTGGGTGCCGAGAGGGGGTTACTAATTGGGTCCGCTTTTCCATCTCCACGCCCTCGCCACCCCGAGAGGCATACTGCCTTTGAACGTGAAGGTTCCATATAGCAATTGCAACTAATAAGGTAACTCCCTGAACTGGGTGAATCCCTTTCAGGTACTGCCATTCATGGATTCTCAGCCTTTTGTACCTTTTATCTCACCAGTCTCTATCAAAGAACCTGTGTGTTTCACCGTTGCTGTGCTCAGATTTGTGAGTTGGGGCATTTTCTATAATGATGATGATTTAGAAATGACCTGGTGCAAAACAAATTTTTTGGGGGTCGTGGTGGGGTGGCTGCCCATGGGGGGGCATCCAACTCAGGTTTTGCCCAGGGCTACAGTTAGCCTAGATACGCCTCTGCCCCCTTTGCTGAGGGGGGGCTGGCGAGGGAACCTGTTACTAAAATTTTTGGATCCCACCACTGGAGGTGTACCTCCAAGGGGGTGGGGGTGCAACTCACCAGGCTGTGGGATTGTGGTGAGGGTGCTCCGGGGGCATGGCGGGGGTATGGCGGGGCATTCCGGGGCAGGATGAGGGCATTCGGGCGGGGCAGGGGCAGAGGATACACCAGTGCACCGGGCACTTCCCCTCCCCTTGCTGCACCTCTGCTGCTCTGACTGGCTATAGACGGACAGTTTTTGATATCAGCCACAGGCAGGGCTCTCTTCCCTCACTCCGCCAGCTACCTTCACTGTCAGAGAATCCCTCCAGAGGAAAGATAAGACACAACTATGCAGACACCAAAAAAGATTGAAAAACACCCACTTTAACGTGATGAACAGAAGAGCTTTTAGGTGAGCAAGCATCTCCTCACAGTGTTTCTGAAAATAATGAGCAGGACTTGGATTTTCAGATATGGAATGTTGGAGGTTTGCAGCGTCCCTGTCAGATATCGAGGCTCTGTCTGAAAGTCTTGGTTCTTCACCAAAAAAGGAAGCTTTCTGATTTAAGATGGCGAGGCATTATAAATTATATCGAAAAGAAGAAGAAGAAGAAGAAGAAGAAGAAGAAGAAGAAGAAGAAGAAGAAGAAGAAGAAGAAGAAGAAAAAGAAGAAGAAGAAGAAGAAGAAGGAGAAGAGTTTGGATTTATATCCCCCCTTTCTCTCCTGCAGGAGACTCAAAGGGGCTTACAATCTCCTTGCCCTTCCCCCCTCACAACAAACACCCTGTGAGGTGGGTGGGGCTGAGAGAGCTCCGAGAAGCTGTGACTAGCCCAAGGTCACCCAGCTGGCATGTTTGGGAGTGTACAGGCTAATCTGAATTCCCCAGATAAGCTTCCACAGCTCAGGCGGCAGAGCGGGGAATCAAACCCGGTTCCTCCACATTAGATACATGAGCTCTTAACCTCCTACGCCACTGCTGCTCCTTCAAGCAGAAGAAGACAATGTCTGCAGAACCTGCAGGGCCCTATTATCCCCCATCACTGCCCAGCTCATAATCCCCCTTCTCAGGCATCCTTTTTCACCTGTGTGGATTTGAGTGGAGGGAAGATTTGGAAAACCCGGATATTTCCTCTCCTGAGTATTTTTTTTTTAAAAGACCCTCGGAAGAAGGCGACGTTGAAAGGAAAACGATCCAGAGTGAAACGGGTTAAGCAACCATTCTCTGTTTGCTTTTTGTCTCTTGTGACACAGGGATGCTGTGGGTAACGAAAACAATAGATGAAGGCTAAAGGAAAGCAGTTGAAAGAATCACAGAACTCCGAGGAAGGTACGGTTTTTCAGCTGTGACATGAAAACTAAACCTAAGAGGAAAAAGGAGGGAGGGAGGGAAGGAGAGACGGCGAGACAGAGAGAGAAAGGCTCCCTCAGGAAATCTAGACGAACGGCGCTGAAGAAAAGTTTTATGGATGCCGCAGACTGTCAAAAAAGAAGAAGCAAATGAGCGGGTTCTAGATTAAATCAAGCCTCAACAATCCCTAGGAGCTAAAATGACCCAACTGAAGCAATCGTACTTTGGTCACATTATGAGACGACCAAGCCCACTCTGCACGGGCCACTAAGCATGGGGTTAGAATGGGGGGGTGGGAATCAGTTTTGGAAGGGTATGTCGCACAGATCCCGCCCCTAAACTGAGTCTACCCCAGGTTATTTCCCCCAAACTAGGTTTTTTGAGAATTGCGCTATTCGCAGGTCTTTTGAAAAATCCCAGGTTCCAGCCTCTTGCACGCGAATGGCCGGGCAGGAGGCGTTTTATTCGGCTGAACTTTCCTTTTTTTTAAAAAAAAAAATTCGCAGCTTACATCTGTGTAGCCACACAGGTGCAAAGGGTGGTATTGTGAGATGTCAGCATGGCTGTGGGGATTCATTTGTGCATGCGTGCATAGCTAAGCATCGGTGGGAGGTAAATAAAAAATATAGACGCGCCTCACAATACTAGAACCAGGGGGCATCCATTGAAAATGCTGGGGGGAAGAATTAGGACTAATAAAAGGAAATACTTCTTCACGCAACGTGTGATTGGTGTTTGGAATATGCTGCCACAGGAGGTGGTGATGGCCACTCACCTGGATAGCTTTAAAAGGGGCTTGGACAGATTTATGGAGGAGAAGTCGATCTATGGCTACCAATCTTGATCCTCCTTGATCTGAGATTTCAAATGCCTTAACAGACCAGGTGCTCAGGAGCAGCAGCAGCAGAAGGCCATTGCTTTCACCTCCTGCAGGTGAGCTCCCAAAGGCACCTGGTGGGCCACTGCGAGTAGCAGAGTGCTGGCCTAGATGGACTCTGGTCTGATCCAGCAGGCTAGTTCTTATGTTCTTATGTTCTCCGTGCGAAGGCGTGACAGCAGCATGCATTGTTTTCACGGGTTCCAATTGCTGCCTGCATGGATGCAAGCTAACATGACAACAGGAAAGCAGGTTACTTTACCCCCCACTGCAACCCGCTTTACCCCCAACTGCAACCCACCATTTGCTTTGCGGAAAGGGCAGAATCACTGGAAAAGACAATAATGCTAGGAAAATTTGAAGGCAGCAGGAAAAGAGGAAGACCCAACATGAGATGGATTGACGCAATCAAAGAAGCCCCAGCCCTCAGTTTGTAAGACCAGAGCAAGGCTGTTAATAATAGGACATTTAGGAGGTCATTCATTCATAGGGTCACCCTATGTGGCATAGGAAGTTAAGTGGCGTAGGAAGCAGTGGCGTAGGAAGTTAAGAGCTCGTGTATCTAATCTGGAGGAACCGGGTTTGATTCCCCGCTCTGCCGCCTGAGCTATGGAGGCTTCTCTGGGGAATTCAGATTAGCCTGTACACTCCCACATATGCCAGCTGGGTGACCTTGGGCTAGTCACAGCTTCTCGGAGCTCTCTCAGCCCCACCTACCTCACAGGGTGTTTGTTGTGAGGGGGGAAGGGCAAGGAGATTGTCAGCCCCTTTGAGTCTCCTGCAGGAGAGAAGGGGGGGGGTATAAATCCAAACTCTTCTTCTTCTTCTACCATAAGTCAGAAGTAGCACTAAATAGCACTTAACACATACACGCACAGGCACACAAACAAACCAAATCCAACTTAAGCAGGAGTGTTCTATTTTGTAATTCATCTGTCCTGTAGCTATGATAACATGACCTATCTTCATAGGTTTCATAAACTTCCTTTCTTGTTTGGCAGTTCAAGTTTCTAGTCCTTTTGTCTCAAGCTCTTCTCACATCTGTCCTGACGCATTTATCGGTGCAGCTATTCATTTCACAAAGCAAATAAAACATGTGTGTTTTGATCATGCGGTTTTTCTTCCACAAGAACCTCTCGTCGTTTTCCACGGTTGTTCCAGCTGTGCCATTTTCGGGACTGCGTTTGCACTGCCGTGTCTTTACATAGAGTTACCTCTAGGTCAGGTTTGTCCAGACACCTCTTGAAACCAAACCATTCCTGGAGCATTGCAAACTATATCAAGGGCTTCCCGCTGAACTTCTTGTAAAGGTTCCTGAGGGAATTTAACTGCCGGACAAATGTCAGTGCGTTTCCTCCTGAGGTAAATCTGCCACTAATGTTTACTTGGGATAATGGGAAAAAATCCCCCTTTGGCTATTGCTGTGATGCGAAGGCAAGTGGGGGCTGAGCAAATAATTGATTCCACCTAGGACAGGGATGCGCAAAATGGCATTTTTGTCATTTATTTTTTATTTCATCCATATTTCTTGCAAGTGTTTTCATTTCACTTGTTTTCCCGGTGATATGTCTAATTCTATTGGATTATTTTTATAGAAGAAGAAGAGAAGAGTTTGGATTTATATCCCCCCCCCTTTCTTTCCTGCTGGAGACTCAAAGGGGCTGACAATCTCCTTGCCCTTCCCCCCTCACAACAAACACCCCTGTGAGGTAAGTGGGGCTGAGAGAGCTCCGAAAAGCTGTGACTAGCCCAAGATCACCCAGCTGGCATGTGTTGTAGTGCACAGGCGAATCTGAATTCCCCAGAGAAGCCTCCACAGCTCAGGCGGCAGAGCTGGGAATCAAACCCGGTTCCTCCAGATTAGATACACAAGCTCTTAACCTCCTACGCCACTGCTGCAGTTCATGGGGAGCTACATTCAGGGCTTGCCTGTGCACCAGGTGCTTCTAGGCAGAGGTGTATCTAGGGAAAATGGAGCCTGGTGCAAAATCTGAATTTCCCCCCCCTACGGGTGGCTGCCCTCCCCCACCATGACCAAACAGTGGGGTTTTTTTTGAAGTCCGTGTATGGACCAGGGAGGAAGGAGGAGGGGTGTGGGGGTGATTTCCCACCCCCATGTGACTAAATGGCTACAGCCCAGGGACATTTGCCCCTGCATCTAGGTGATTGCCTAGGGAACCACAGTTGGAGGAGCAGAAACCAGCCTTGTGACCCCCACCCCCTCCTGATGGTCCCCACAGTATTGCAGTCTGCCGTGGCAAGTGGCAGCCCCAGAAGGTGCTCGCAGCCCCAGTGCACACTCCTTCTCTTCCTTCCATACCTGGGAGAGGGGCAGAGACAGGCTCTCTTCCTTAGGTTACCAGCCTCCAGGTAGTGGCTGGAGAGCTCCTGCTATTGCACCTGATCTTCAGGAAAAAGAGGAAATGATTGCTTCAGGAAAATAATGGGTTGTATTTTTATGGCATTACAGAATCTTAGACTCATAGAGTTGGAAGAGACATAAAGGCCATCAAGTCCAACCCATGCAATGCACGAACACACAAAGCACTCCTTACAGGTGGCTCTCCATTCTTGGGTATGTTCAGTCTGGAGAAAAGGGACTGAAAAGGCGACATGATTGCCCTTTTTAAGTATTTGAAGGTCTGTATTGTCGAAGGCTTTCACGACCGGAATCACTGGGGTGCTGTGTGGTTTCCGGGCTGTATGGCCGTGTTCTAGCAGCATTCTCTCCTGACGTTTCACCTGCATCTGTGGCTGGACCACTCTGGACCACTCTGACAACCACTACGTCAGACTACACAGAGAAGCCATTGAAATTTACAAGCACATGGACAATTTCAACAGGAAGGAAGAAACCGTGAAAATGAACAGAATTTGGCTGTCAGTGTTGAAAAACTCTAGAATCAAGACAGTGACTGATCAGCTCCACACAAACACAGGACAACTATAGATAATAGCAATCAAAGGGAACAAAGACCAGGATACTTCTATTCAGATCCATTCACCTATTGACCTTGCTATCGTCATTGTTACTCCCATGCTACAGACTTCTCTGTGACTCACATGCCAGGCTACTCTATTCAGATGGCCTCACCTTTTGACCTCACAGTATATATACTCCACTTGCTTTCCATTCCTACCATCAGATCCTCTGAAGATGCCAGCCACAGATGCAGGTGAAACGTCAGGAGAGAATGCTGCTAGAACACGGCCATACAGCCCGGAAACCACACAGCACCCCACTATTTGAAGGTCTGTCTCTTAGAAGAGAGCAGGGAGCTGTTCCTATTGGTAGCAGAGGACCGGACTTGCAATAACAGGTTTAAATTATTGGCAGAAAGGTACTGGCTGGATATTAGGATTTTTTTAAATTACAGCAAGGATTGTTCAGCAGAAGAAGAGTTTGGATTTATACCCCACCTTTCTCTCCGGTAAGGAGACTCAAGGTGACCTACAAGCTCCTTTCCCTTCCTCTCCCCACAACAGACACCTTGTGAGATAGGTGGGACTGAGAGAGTCCCGAGAGAACTGTGACTAGCCTGAGGTCAGCCAGCAGGAATGTAGGAGTGCGGAAACACATCTGGTTCACCAGATAAGCCTCTTCCACTCAGGGGGAGGAGTGGGGACTCAAACCCAGTTCTCCAGATTAGAATCCACCTGCTCTTAACCCCTACACCATGCTGGCTCTCAGTGGAATTAGCTGCCCTGGGAAAAGGTGAGCTCCCCCTCACTGGCCATCTTCAATCCACAACTGGACAAACACATATCAAGGATGCTCTAGGCCAGTGGTGGCAAACCTTTGGCACTCCAGATGTTATGGACTGCAATTCCCATCAGCCCCTGCCAGCATGGCCAATTGACCATGCTGGCAGGGGCTGATGGGAATTGTAGTCCATAACATCTGGAGTGCCAAAGGTTCACCACCACAGGTCTAGGCTGATCCCCCAATGAGCAGGGGGGTTGGGATAGATGGCCCTTATGGCCCCTTCCAACTCTATGGCTGTATGATTGTTTAATTGGAACTACTGGGGATTGAACCTGGAACCTTCTGTATGGAAAGCGGATGCGCAACCACTGAACCACGGCACCTCTTACTTGGTTCTCCTAAAGACATAGCTGCCTTGGCACTAGTATAGATTAGAATCCCTGTTATGAGTTCCTGGAAAGGGTGGTGGAATCTTTTAATACTCTGCGATGGTGGTTGGGGCCACATTTGCCCACCATTGTTTAATGCGCTGTCCTTGCTTCACAGCAATCATTCACAACTGGATTGTGTTGAACACATGGGGAAAATCCAGTTGTGAATTATTATTGTGGGGCAACCATAGATCAACGATTCGGAGTGCAGATGATCTGGAACCTCGTACAGTGGGACCTCTTACAGTGGAACCTCGGTTTTTGTTGGTAACCCGTCCGAAAAGAATCGATGAAATCCGAAACCAACGAAAACCAAGGCAAACTTTTCCATAGGAATCAAATGTAAATCCAATTAATCCGTTCTAGGCACTCCAAAAAACATACCAAAAACACATTTTTTGGGCGAATAAACATAGTGTTTACTGCTGAAAACAGGAACAAACAATAACACTAGGACCAGCTCCAGAGCCAGTGGACCAACGTCGCACCAGAAAGCTGTCCAAAGAGGTCTGTTTCTGACACCTCTTTAAGATTTGTCTGAAACGGGGCAAGACATTGTCATTCAACAAGTTGCAGACACGGCCTGCAGCAGCTTTGTCTGGGTGATTTTTCTCCACAAACTCCTGCGCTTTACTGCAAATCGATGAAAACCGAGGCAAATCGATGAAAACTGAGACAAATTTTTCACTGAAAAAACCGATGAAAACCAGAGGCAATGAAAACTGAGGTTCCACTGTATTTGCTTCTCAGGCTGTTAGCTACTTGGAAACAGTTCGACTCCCTCCACCTGAAGAAGGGGATGTTACTCCCTCATATTCTCCGACCTCTCCCCTGGGCCAAGGGTATATCGATAGAAAAGGGGAATGTCTTCCTTTTTCGATGGATCTGCAAGCGCCGAGCTACAACGTGCTTGCTTTCAGAGACAGCAGTGGCCTATTTATTTTTGGCAGCTAGCTAAAAGCCATTCTACTCATCTGACACTGATATCGATTCAAACTTTACCCACACTTAAGGTCACACCTCAGTAAACTCTCACCACACAAGTGGACCTCTGCAGGAATTTGTTCCTTCTGTCAAGCATGATTTCCAAATATGTTCTTGAATCCCCCCCGGCCCACATCGCAAACCGATTTAAGGGCAGGGCTTCATGGGATTCCGTATTTTTCGGTCCAACAGAATTGCTCTTCAGCTGCTTAGTGGACTGAGCCATCGTTTATACTATGCAACAGCACTGAAGTATGTCACGGTGAGATTTGCTGCGAGGACCAAGACAAATAAATGCACAACTCTGTGAAGCTTGGGGGCACAGTGCGACCCACAAACAGTTTAATTCTTGGTGGATGTGCAGCCCAACGAACAGAAGAGAAAGCTCGCTGCATATCCAAGCATGCAAGTGGACAAAATGTTTTCTGTTTCCCTGTTGCACTGAGAGAGGCTGAAAATTCCCACTGAAACATTAATGGGAATTTAGGGCCAAACGGATGATGGTGTCAGGCCAATGGGAACAAATCTGCTCGGCATCTGCGGGAACTTAAAACAACCCATGAGAGACCTTGGCCCCTTTCGGCACATGCAGAATAATGCACTTTCGATCCACTTTCAATCCACTTGGAAGCTGGATTTTGCTGTGTGGAACAGCAAAATCCACTTTCAAACAATTGTGAAAGTGGATTGAACCAGTGGTGGGATCCAAAAATGTTAGTAACAGGTTCCCATGGTGGTGGGATTCAAACTGTGGCGTAGTGCCAATGGGGCTGGGCGGGGGACAATGGGGGCATGGTCGGGCATTCCGAGGGCGGGGCATTCCTGGGTGGGGCTGTGGCAAGGACGCAGCCGCTGCACCGGTCCTTGGGTGGGGAAACGAATGCACGCTGGCGCAGGCTGCCACGCACGCTGGTGCACCTCCTGCTAGACTGCTTCAAGTTCTGCACGCTACTGCTGAGAGGAGGGGCGTAATGAAGGCAAAAATCCCGTGGCAAAATCACCAATTAGTAACCCCCTCTCGGCACACACAAATAATTAGTAACCTACTCTTGGGAACCGGTGAGAACCTGCTGGATCCCACCTCTAGATTGAACGGGCATTATTCTGCACGTGCGGAAGGGGCCCTTGATTTGCATCAGAGTTGGATCACAGAGGGAGAAAAATGTGAACCCTTTCCTGGCCGTGGGGTTTCACTAATCAAAATGACCTGCAAATGGAGTTGCCAATTTTGAACTGAGAAATTCCTGGTGATTTGGGAGTGCGGGGTGGGGGGGTGGGAAGGGCTTGGAAAAGGGAAGGGATCTGAGCAGGGTGTAATTTCATGGACTTGGCCTTGTGTACGTGTGTAAAGTAGTGTCAAATTGCAGACGGCTGGTGAATGAACCCAGTAGAGTTTTTGAGGCAAGTGAGTCAAGCAGAGGTGGTTTGCCATTGCCTGCCTCTGCATAATGACCCTGAATAATGGCCCTTGATGGTCACCCATCCAGATACATAGGGCTACCCTTGGCCTTGCTCTGGAGTCACCAGCTGGTGTAAAATGCAGCAGTGTGGGTCCTTGGGGGGGGTACCCTATGGCAGGCACATATTCAACAGGCCATTGCTTTCACCTCCTGCATGTGAGCTCCCAAAGGCACCTGGTGGGCCACTGCGAGTAGCAGAGAGCTGGACTAGATGGACTCTGGTCTGATCCAGTTGGCTTGTTCTTATGTTCTTAGGTGCTCCCCCAGCTGCATTGGCTCCATATAGAGAACTGGATCAAGCTCAAGGTTTTGGTTTGGAGTAGGGGTCTGCAACCTGCAGCTCTCCAGATGTTCATGGACTACAATTCCCATCAGCCCCTGCCAATTGGCCATGGTGGCAGGGGTTGATGGGAATTGTAGTCCATGAACGTCTGGAGAGCCGCAGGTTGCAGACCCCTGGTTTGGAGTTTGGGTTTTTACCCTACTTTTCTCTCCTGCAAATAATTCCAAAATGGCTTATGAACTCCTTTCTCTTCTTCTTCCCACAACAGACACTTGGTGAGGTAGGTGGGGCTGAGAGAGTTCTGAGAAAATTGTGACTAGCCCAAGCACTCCCAACAGGCTTCATGTGTAGGACTGGGGAAACAAATGCAGGCTTCATGTGTAGGACTGGGAAAACAAATCCAGTTCACCGGATTAGAGTCTGCTGCTCATGTGGAGGAATCAAATCCGGGTCTCCAGATTAGAGTCCACCGCTCTTTACCACTACACCACACTAGCTCCCTACACCACACTGATCCAGAGCCCTAAATGGTGTGGGCCAGCGTACCTACAGGACTAGCTCTCCCAGAATGTTCCCCAAAGATTGCTGAACTCAGCAAATGAAAATCTACTGGTGATCCCTAGGCCGAAGGATATCCAGCAAGCCTCAACCAGGGGAAGGGATTTTTCAGCCCTTGCTCCAATCTGGTCGGACCAGAGGCGTATCTAGGAAAAATGTAGCCTGGTGCAAAATCTGATTTTTTTCTCCGCCCCCCCCCCCCCGGCCCATATGGGCGGTCACCCTCCCCCACCACGACCAAACAATGTTTTTTTGCACCAGGTCTTGAAGTCAGTGTATGGACCAGGGGGGAAGGAGGAGGGGGTGGGGTGATTTTCTGTCCCCCACGTGACTAAATGGCCGCAGCTCAGGGACATTTGACCCCATATGTTCCCCTGGGCGCTATGTCCTGGGTGGAACGGTCTATCTAGTGAGACCCAGGCCCTGCAGGGCACGACGCAGTTCTGCTGGGCCTGTAGGACAGAGCAGTTCCACCGGGCAGGCTGTTGAGGCAGCTATAGTCTTTCCACCTGTCTGGTCTCTCCCCTCTCCCCTTTCCACCCTGCCTGTTCGGTCTTATTGATCACAGTTACACTGTCACCATCAGGGTTGGACGGGGGTTTACATGTATTGTTGGTTGAGTATGGTTCTCATTTCAAGTAGTTCTTAGACCAGTGGTGGTGAGCCTTTGGCACTCCAGATGTTATGGACTACAATTTCCATCAGCCCCTGCCAGCAAGGCCAATTGGCCATGCTGGCAGGAGCTGATGGGAATTGTAGTCCACAACATCTGGAGTGCCAAAGGTTCACCACCATGGTCTTAGACTGTTGGAGGCTGGCTTGAGCTGCAGGGACGAGCGGCACCCAAATCAATCAATCAAGCAAGCAAGCAAGCAAGCAAGCAAGCAAGCAAGCAAGCAAGCAAGCAAGCAAGCAAGCAAGCAAGCAAGCAAGCAAGCAAGCAAAAGCAGAGCCAACCCTGCTTAACTTCTGCCATCTGATGAGATCAGGCTAGCCTGGGCTGTCCAGGTCACACAGACACCACCAAAGAAGCCGTCATTTCCTACCAGAGAACTAATCTCTGCTGTCTTGTTAAGCATAAGCATAAGCATAAGCATTTCATTGTCATTGTGCACGCACAACGAAATTTACAGCAGCATTCCTCGATGCACACAATTTCAGACTCATACAACATCATCCTCCACCCATCCCTACACAGCCCCAAATACATCAATATGAAGCAGCGGAGTTTAGCATAGCCACAGCTCTAGAGTAGAAGCTGTCTCTAAGCCTCTTTGTCCTAGTTCTGAGGGTCCTGTATCGTCTGCCAGATGGTAGCAGTTTAAAAAGAGAGTGTGCTGGATGAGACGGGTCCCTCAGAATATTTTGGGCTTTATTTAGGCTTCGGGCATTATAGATTTCTTCCAAGGAGGGGAGAGGGCAGCCGATAATCCTTTGTGCAGTGGTGATCACCCTTTGGAGCGCCTTCCTATTCGCCACTGTGCAACTGGAGAACCATACACAGATGCAGTAGGTTAGGACACTCTCTATAGCACAGCGGTAAAAGGACACCAGGAGTTTTCCATCCAGTTGCTGCTTGTTGAGGTCAGTTGTAATTTCAAGAGTTCTTCAGGCCCCACCTGGAGGTTGGCAGCCTGGCCCACAACCCAGCTGATCGTTTTCCCCAGTCTATTTCGTTTCTTTCCAGAACTAAAATCAGTCGGTTCCATTTTGAAGGGGGGGGGTGTTTAACCCTTCTCTCCCCCCCAGTTTGAATCCCCCCCTCCACAGCTGCGATTTTGCTTTGGAAAAACTTGAGACAGATTCATACAGGAGTCTCCCTGTGTTTTTTTTGTCCCATTTGGCTGTGTCAAGTAATGCGCACTAAATGGGGATGTAAGGTTCTAATCCTGCACTTATTTACCTGTGAGTAAGTGCTACTGAACTCAACGTGACTATACTTGAAAGAGCAGTTACACTGGCTTGGAGTGCATTGAGATTTAACTCCAAGCAATAAAGTCTGCGGATGAAATGCATTGTTGAAGGTTTTTGTGGCTGGAATCAACTGGTTGTTGTAGGTTTTCCAGGCTGTGTGGCTGCTGTCTGGTAGTTTAGCTCCTAATATTTCACCTGCATCTGTAGCTGGGATTTTCAGAGGGATGTCACAGTAAGAAGAAGAAGGATTTATATCCCCCTTTTTCTCCCGTAGGAGAAAGGAGACTCAAAGGGGCTCACAATCTCCTTTCCCTTCCCCCCTCACAACAAACACCCTGTGAGGTAGGTGGGGCTGAGAGAGCTCCAAAGAACTATGACTAGCCCAAGGTCACCCAGCTGATGTGTGTTGGAATGCACAAGGTAACCTGGTTCACCACATAAGCCTCCACAGCTCAAGTGGCAAAGAAGGGAATCAAACCCGGTTCTCCAGATTAGCGTGCACCTACTCTTAACCACTACACCACACAGGCATTCAAGTGTGTTTTTCTCTCTCTTGTAGCACATGAGTCGCCTCCGTGGCACATGGGTCACCTCCATGGCCACAGTGTTTCCCAGAGAGAAGCACGCTTTACCGTGAAATTCCTCTGAAGATGCCAGCCATGGATTCAGGTGAAACATTAGGAACTAAAACTACCAGACCAAAGCCTCACACAGCCCGGAAAACTCACAACAGCCAGTTTGTGGACGAAAACTGAATCCGTACATTCATTGGCCAATCTATCCAGAGTCTGCATTTTTCCTCGGTAAACTGTGCTTCCACTATAGAGTGAGATGCGCATTTGGGTGCTTGCATGCCACTTACAATTACATGGATCACTCAACAGCAGCACTGTAACAACATGTCACTGTAGATTTTCCCACTGTAACTAGAAATAACCCCTCCACATTTGTGCTGGCTTGCCTGATATAGATTCAGGTGCATAGCCGTTTTGGTCTACAGTACGACAGCAGGATTCGAGCCTAGGAGCACCTTCTAGACTGACAAGACATCCACGGCACAGCTTTCGAGAACCTGCTTCCCCTTTCATCTATATATATAGAAAGCGAACAGTGACTTTGTTAGTCATGCCCTAACGCTGAAACGGCTGGACGGATCACCCCCAAATTTTCACATGACATTCCTCCCTGTTGCAAGCAGGTAATCGGACCTTCAAATCGCTAAAAGTCCATACCTGAGCCAGGTAAAACATCTTTTTCTTGGCGCACCAGGCCATGAAGCTGGCTGTGTTTAACTGTCACCCTTAGAATGTTTGTGCAGCATGTCTGTGGCCTGAGGGCTTGGTCTGCCCTTAGAATGTTCGCACAGATGGCCAGAGATGAGCAGTGAAAACAGTAAATAGGGAATACTGGTAGGTAATATGAGTGAAAGTGAAACACATACACACTTTGTTGTGTGAGACGTCAGGTGGGGTTCCCCTCCCCTCACACGCAGGTAACTTTCACTCTCTGTGCCTCACCCACTGCTACCCCACAACACACATACTCTCATACACATCCAGCTCATCCTCACACACCTCACTCTGCCCTCCCTCACATCCAACCACCACTTACCCACTTCCTCACCCATATTCGCCACAGCTCTCTTTTACTAAAAGCAAGCTGGAGTTTGCCTTTTTCTTCTAAGAAAATCCGCATGGGTGGGGCTTAACTAACACTACTGGCTCCTCAGCTTCTTTTGCACATGGCCCTTTAAGAACCCAGAGAGCTGGCCCTCGATCTGAGCGCCTCACCACCTTGCCTCTGCTGCCTGACTGGGATAGCCTCCTTGCCCCAGTTCTGCCTTCCCCAAGCCAGGACTGTGCGTGTCAACCAGCCTCAAGGACAGCGGGATTCACACTCTGGACAGTTCTGTTGTGGAATGGAAAGGGTTACCTTATACTAAAAAAAAAAGACACCACCATATCACAATGTGAATTGAAAAAGGAAAGAGGGATTCCATTTGACCACCCCAAAAGGCTATGCTGCGGATCATTGGACCTGCATGGACATCTGTGTGGGTTGCGGACTGTGATGAGAAGGACAATGGCCACAGCAACGCGTGGCCGGGCCCCGCTGGTAGAATCATAAAATTGGAAGAGACCTCAAGGGCCATCAAATCCAATGCAGGAACACACAATCAAAGCACTCCTGACAGATGGCCGTCCTGCCTCTCTTTAAAAACCTCCAAAGAAGGAAACTCCCCCTCACTCCACCATTGAACAGCCCTTACTGTCAGGAAGTTTTTTCTGATGTTAGGTGGAATCTCTTTTCCTTCACCTTGAACCCATTACTCCTTTCTCAGATACAGGTGGGAAACAGTTATTCCTACTTGTATCTAACGAAGGGACCTTGGGCTCTGGAAAACCCATCCCCCAGACATCTTGTCAGTCTTGCAGGTGGTACTGCATTTAGATCATGGCCAGGAGAAACAGCAAAAGGCAAACAGTGTGAGCCCTTCCAAGACAAAGCTGCAGCATCCTATAAATGTGTTTGTGTGTCTACAGTGCAGTTAAGTCACACCTGACATAGGGTGACCTAACAGGGTTTTCAGAGCAAGGGATTCAGGGGAGGTGGTTTGCCACTGCTTTCCTTGACAAAGCCTTCCTTGGTGGCCTCTCGTTCCAGTACTGACCCTGCATAGCCTTGAAGATTCTGCAAGCTTGGACTATTAATTCTGCAACAACAGTGAATACTTCAACCGGGCTTGCATTCCCATCCACAGTACTCAGGACATGTAACCAGGGCTTGTATGTATGTATTGCTTTGGCACAAGCAAAGTACGTGGTATGATTTTGAGCACAGAAGAGAAACTTGAGAATCTTATGTTCGGAAGGCAAGTCTCTAGCCTTTGGGCGAGAAGTTGCTTTTCACCGTGTGTGGACAAATCCTGTTGAAGTGTCTGAAACCTGGCAAGTTTATTGTTCTGAAAGAGATTGCCCACAGTCAGAAGGTGGGCTGCCGGGAATCGGCGTAATTTCTGCCCCCCTTGCCTAGCGTGTATTATGCAATTGAGCGCCAGTTAGGGAATAAATTATGGAAGTAATGTTGTTGTTGTTGCTGTTGTTGTTGTTGTTGTTGTTGTTGTTGTTGTTGTTGTTGTTGTTGTTGTTGTTGTTGTTGTTGTTGTTGTTAAAGAAAGAAAGAAAGAAAGAAAGAAAGAAAGAAAGAAAGAAAGAAAGAAAGAAAGAAAGAAAGAAAGAAAGAAAGAAAGAAAGAAAGAAAGAAAGAAAGAAAGAAAGAAAGAAAGAAAGAAAGAAACCTCAAGCACTGGTGCTTAATTTGTACAATTCATACAGACTGCAGAATCCGGCTTTTCCTGGAAAATCATTTGGATCTCTTTTAATGCCGACCAAACACATCCTTGCTAACGACCCCGAGCTTCGTTCACACATTACAAAGCAACCATCTCTAGTTTAAAATACAACATACACTTCAGAAAAGGTGTCATAGGACTAACCTAAGTGGCTCTCATAAACGCTTCCCTGGTCTGCACCTAAACGCCAAGGCCGAGTACCTTTGGCTCCCATTTTAGCCATCCACTTAAAAGCCCCATGGGTGACCCTAATACTACGAACGTGCAACAACAGCCTTTTCTCCCCGTGCAAACTGTTCCTTCGCAAAGTTCAACCTAGCCGGTTTTGGCCATTGGGGAACAAGCGGCACGCGATGGCTCCGCAGAGCTGAGAGACACGCGGAACCCAGCGTGCTCTCCAGATCGGCTGTCATCTGCTGTGACAGCGGAAAGCTTATGGCCACAGAAGGAAAACTAGCGTCTGCTTGCCATGTTTTGTTCTGAGTCGCTAACTAATCCCCAATCTCTGGGTATTAAACATTGCCCAATCCCGCCGGGCGCGGTTTCGACAAGCTGCCACAGAAACAGAAAAGGAATCAGCCACTGACCTGGATGACGGTCTTTAGCTTGGGGGTGTCCACCACGCTGGTGCAAATCAGGGAGTCGGGGTCCTGGGGCAACTTGTAGACCTGCCCCATGGTGAAGATCATGGGGATGGCCAGCAGGAAAGACGCCACCCAGATGCCGCTGATGAACTTCTTGGTCCTGCTCCGGGACATGATGCTCTTGGCTTTGAAGGGGTGGCAGATGGCCATGTACCTCTCGACGCTGAGGCTGGCGATGTTCAGGGCGGTGGCATACGTGCAGGCGTCCCGCAAGAAGTAGTAGCCCTTGCAGATGTCGTTCCCGAAAGCCCAGGGGTGGTGGACCCAGATGAAGTTGTACAGCTCGATGGGCATGCAGAGGAGGAAGATCAGCAGGTCGGAGAAGGCCAAGCTGGCCAGGTGATAGTGGACCGTGCTCTGCAGGTTCTGCAGGGACTTCTTCCGCACCAGCGTGTAGGCCGTGATGGAGTTGCCCACCGTCCCCACCAAGAACAGCACCAAGTAGATGACGGTGACCATCACTTTGGAGTAGACGTCCGTGTTCACGTCCAGGTCCTCCTCGTCCGGCACCCGGGCCTCGGGGTCCGAGCCATTGGAGCCGTTCTCGGCGGCAGGCAGCGTGTAGTCAGTGGGCTGGAAGTAGAACTGGCCCATCAGGTATTCCAGCTGGTACAGGGAAGAAGTTGTGTTCAGGGGCATGCTGTCTTCCCCCTCGCCGGACGGGAAGCTTCCTCCAGCGCTGCCGATGGGTCCTCCCTTACAGATGCTCCAGCTCCGATTGGTACCCGACTCAGCAGAAGGCTGCCTGGGAGCGGTCGTCTGAGCGGAGGGTGTGACCGGCACCCTTCTGTTGCTGCTGTCAGGCAAGGCGAGGGTAAACCTGCCACCAGAACCAAAGTGGGAACTTCTCTCCTTGGCAAACGGGGGGAGGAGGAGCCTGCTTCTCTCTCTCTCTTTCTCTCTCTGTATGTAAGAGACAGAAAGAGGAGAAGCCGACCGGCTTCAGCACCTCCTCGGAAAAAGCAGGCAGCGTTGTTCAGCCGCGGCAAGCGCAGCTCTCAGCAGCGAGCGGCTCTGGCATCTTTTTGTGTGCCTTCCCTCCCCGGCCCCCCTCGCTCTTTGTGCGTGCCTCATTCTTTAGGCTTCTGCACTCTCCAGATGTGAATAGCGCTAATGTGGTTTAGCAGGACAGTAATCTCTCTCTCTCTCTCTCTCTCTCTCATTCCCCAGAACGAGAGAGAGAGAGATTGAGCGTTGGCAGTTCTGCACCCAGCACTGTTTTCAGCACATGCCTGCTGGCAAAAGAAGGATAATGTTCTTAAAATCTTATTTAGGTTTTTTAGGCATCCTTTCATTCCCTAGTCTCGGAGGGGGAAAAATGCACGCAGCCTACTTCAACGTTTCTCAGGCAGAGGGGCTTGAAAAGTCTTTGCATCTCTGGAGCCTGCGCAGGATTGGACCTTTTTAGGGCGGATAGCTCAAAACCTGTACTCAAGTCTTTCCTCTGTATGATACTAAGGTTAGGAAGGTTAGGTTTCCTGGTTTTTTCTTTGCAGCAGAAATAGGGTTGCCAACCTCCAGGTGAGACCTGGAGATCTCCTGGAGTGGCAACTGATAGCTAGACTTAAGACTTGAGTTCCCCTGGAGAAAATGGCTCCTTCAGAAGCTAGGCTGAATGGTATTCTCCCTCCCTCCCTCCCTCCCTCCCTCCACCCCTCCCTCCCTCCATCCATCCATCCATCCATCCATCCATCCATCCATCCATCCATCCATCCATCCATCCATCCATCCATCCATCCATCCATCCATCCATCCATCCATCCATCCATCCATCCATCTATCTATCTATCTCTCATCTATCTCTCATCTATCTCTCATCTACCTACCTACCTACCTACCTACCTACCTACCTACCTACCTACCTACCTACCTACCTACCTCCCTACCTACCTACCTACCTACCTACCTACCTACCTACCTACCCACCCACCCACCCACCCACCCACCCATCCATCTATCTATCTATCTATCTATCTATCTATCTATCTATCTATCTATCTATCTATCTATCTATCTATCTATCTATCTATCTATCTATCTATCTATCTATCTATCTATCTATCTATCTATCTATCTATCTATCTATCTATCTATCTATCTCTCTCTTTTTTTTTTAGTTTTTTATACCGCCCTATCCCCAAGGGGCTCTGGGCGGTGTACAACATAAAATTCCATCATAATTATAAACAAACAAATGGAGCAAAAACTAGATACCAATAAATAATTTACACACCATGAATGCTCCAACAATTATACCCTGCTGTGGGTATAACTGTAGCCTGTCCAGGTTTCACCCCCAAATCTCTAGGAATTTGACAAACTAGAGTTGGCAACCATAAGCAGAAACAGGATGGTGAACAGTATGGAACTGTATTTGCAGTGGTGGGATTCAGCCGGTTTGCACCACTTCGGCAGAACCGGTTGTTAAAATGGTGCTTGTAAACAACCAGTTGTTACATTATTTGAATCCCACCACTGTGTATCTTGATGAACTTTTTCTAGATGATGACTCCATGGACTGGGGTTTTTCATGCTTGCTGGCTGGTGAATTTGGAGGATGAGAAAGAATCCGTTCCCTAAGAGAGCTGGTGCAACGGGGTGTGAAGTTGCTGGGAAAGGTTCCTGGTGCGAAACTGACCTCTCGTGAATTCAATCAAGGGCCTGCCTAGACGAATCCGTCTAGCCTCCCATACTGAGTTGTTTAAGGTCATTTTGCCTGACTCGGCAGAAAGGTTTCCACATTCCAGCCCTGGAGAGGAAGCAAAACGTTGCAGGAACATTCCAATAAAACTGATTTGATTTCCTGTGTAAAGCAAGGGTCACTTTGGAACACTTTGCAGGACTTTCTACATACTCATTACATAGAAGCAATTTTGCAAGGTGTCCGTTTTTGGAAGAAGAGAAGAAGAAGAAGAGTTTGGATTTATATCCCCTCTTTCTCTCTTGTAGGAGACTTGAAGGGGCTTACAATCTCCTTTCCCTTCCCCCTCACAACAAATACCCAGTGAGGTGGGGCTGAGAGAGCTCCGAGAAGCTGTGACTAGCCCAAGGTCACCCAGCTGGCATGTGTGGGAGTGTACAGGCTAATCTGAATTCCCCAGATCAGCCTTCACAGCTCAGGCGGCAGAGCTGGGAATCAAACCCGGTTCCTCCAGATCAGAGTGCAGCTGCTCTTAGCCACTACGCCACTGCTAAGCAGAGTCAGCTCTGGTTAATTTTTGGATGAGAGACCGCCAAGGAATACCAGGGTTGCTATGCTAATGCAGCACCAGGAAATAGCAAGCTACTCTGCTCGCCTCTGCCTTTACCTGGGTGGCCCAAGAGATCTCACTGTATCTCATAAGAACATAAGAACAAGCCAGCTGGATCAGACCAGAGTCCATCTAGTCCAGCACTCTGCTACTCGCAGTGGCCCACCAGGTGCCTTTGGGAGCTCACGTGCAGGATGTGAAAGCAATGGCCTTCTGCTGCTGCTGCTGCTGCTCCTGAGCACCTGGTCTGTTAAGGCATTTGCAATCTGAGATCAAGGAGGATCAAGATTGGGAGCCATAAATCGACTTCTCCTCCATAAATCTGTCCAAGCCCCTTTTAAAGCTATCCAGGTTAGTGGCCATCACCACCTCCTGTGGCAGCATATTCCAAACACCAATCACACGTTGCGTGAAGAAGTGTTTCCTTTTATTAGTTCTAATTCTTCCCCCCAGCATTTTCAGTGAATGCCCCCTGGTTCTAGTATTGTGAGAAAGAGAGAAACATTTCTCTCTGTCAACATTTTCTACCCCATGCATAATTTTATAACTTCAATCATATCCCCCCTCAGACGTCTCCTCTCCAAACTAAAGAGTCCCAAACGCTGCAGCCTTTCCTCATAAGGAAGGTGCTCCAGTCCCTCAATCATCATCCCTGCTGTTCCTTCTCTGTAATCTCTTTTCAATCTCTTCAATATCCTTTTTGAGATGTGGTGACCAGAACTGAACACAGTACTCCAAGTGCGGTCGCACCACGGCTTTATATAAGGGCATGACAATCTTTGCAGTTTTATTCTCAATTCCTTTCCTAATGATCCCCAGCATAGAGTTTGCCTTTTTCACAGCTGCCATGCATTGAGTTGACATTCCCATGCAACTATCAACTAAGACGCCCAAATCCCTTTCCTGGTCTGTGACTGATAGCACTGACCCCTGTAGCGTGTATGTGAAGTTTGGATTTTTTGCCCCTATGTGCATCACTTTACAACTCAGAAGCTAAGCCTGGCTTGCCCTGATTAATACTTGGATGAGAGACCGGGTAGGAAGTGGTGGAGGTGCTGCGCAGAGGAAGCTAATGGCAAACCACCTCTGAATGTCTCTTACCTTGAAGATACGACCGGATTGCCATAAACGGGCTGCGACCTGATGGTTAAAAACTGTTTCTGCTTTTGTGAACTATCTAGACCCTTCATAATTGGGTCTTTTCTTTTGCTATCCGTGTTCTCTTCTGAAAAAGCGTAGGACACAAACCAGCTCTGATTTCACAAATGCGCCGGTATCAGGGTTGAAGGCTGATCGGCCCGCTCTGCCCACTTTTTGTTGCTAATTGTTTTAATGTGTATATTCCTCAAGAATTCGGTGGAGAATAAGGAATTCTATTGAGAGCGCAGAGCAGATTCACGACAGCTGGTTGTGGTGGGTTTTCCGGGCTGTGTGGCTGTGGTCTGGTGGCCACACAGCCCGGAAAACCCACAACAACCAGTTGAATCTGGCCGTGAAAGCCTTCGACAATACAGATTCACTACATGTTCCAAAAAATAAAAATTGTGTTGATCGGCAGAACTTTGGCCCCTTCCACACATGCAGAATAATGCACATACAGAATAATGCAATTTCAATGGATTTTACTGGGCAAAAGAGCAAAATTCACTTGCAAATGTAACCTCTCTCTGTGGGTTCTGTGGGGCAGAACTTGGAACGAGTTTGCAACAACAAATTAAAAAACAAAACAAAATGGTTTACTTTCTTAACATATAACATCAAACATCAACATTTAACATCACACTTCAAGGTCCTGTTCAGGTTTCACTTCAAGTCCTTCTAGTTACAGTCTTCTGATACTGCCAAGTCCAATTCTTCTTTGCAAGTGGGCTGGCTCCTGAAGACTCCAAGGGCTTGGTGAACAGGATTCAACCTGAGGAAGGTTTCCAGGAGAACTCTCACCCATTACAACCACAAAAAACCCTGAAACAATAAACTCCAACATTGACAACATAGCAAAAATAAACAACTACCTTCCCAGTAGTTCCCAACAACATTGCAGTTTCCTTAACAAGGTGTAAAGGGCTTCTACAAATCCAGGTCCGAGTCTGGTAGCCTTGTCTCCTCCAAACTACATGAGCTCTGCACCCTTCTGCTGCTTTGAGTCTCCACCCCTTTCTGGGTCAACCCATTGTGAAAATGGGGATACACAAACAATGGGGAAAGTAGATTGAAAGTGCATTATTCGGCATGTGAGGAAGGGACCTTTGCATCAAATTCTTCTGATCTTGTGGTTGAGGAGAGGCTTCCGAAGTCAACTTCCTTTCGCCAAAGCCCAGAGAAACCCCAGAGCTGTGCATGCTTCTCTGCGAATATTGACAACTGCTACCAAAACTCTTCAAGTTGCGCAAAATATTTTGCCTGAAACCCTAAAAGTCACTTCACGTTCCTCATTAGTCAAATTTTGGCAGCTGCACTACAGAATGAAATAAAAAGGAGGTATTTATTTGGCCCATCATGATTTTTTTTGCTTTGTGCTCCAGTGGAGCAGAGTGGGTTCAGCCATGTTGAATGGTTGCCAACTTTGGCTTGGGATATTCCTGGAGATTTGTGGGTAATTTATGGGGTGCGGGCAGAGTTGGGGATTAGTGGGAATGAGATGCCGCAGAGGGCATCCTCTGAAGTCATCATTTCCTCCAGCAGAACTGACACCTGTAGTCTGGAAATCCCTTGTACTCCAGGGCTCACCTGGAGGCTGATCACCCCAGCCATGGGCAGGCTGAGAACTTCAACATGACCACAATAACCTGGAAGATTCTCTTTGAGCAATACTGCTGCCCGACATCAGGTGGGCCTGAAGATCTTTTGAGAATGACAACAGATCTCCAGACTATAAAAATCAGTTCATCTGGAGAAATTGACTAGTCTGGAAGTGGACTTTATGATACACCACTGAAGTCACTCCCCACCTCCCCAAACCCACCTCCCCCCAGACTTCACCCCCAATCTCCAGGAATGACCCATCTCACAGTTGGGAACCCTATTTGATAAAACTTCCCTGGCGTATCATCCTGGGAAGTAAGGATACCAATTCGGCAGGGTCGTGAGAAAGTAACATTGGTAGCAGAAAATCTGCAGGCTTCCCTGTGTCGACATAACAAGAAGAAGAAGAAGAAGAAGAAGAAGAAGAAGAAGAAGAAGAAGAAGAAGAAGAAGAAGAAGAAGAAGAAGAAGAAGAAGAAGAAGAAGAAGAAGAGTAGGAGTAGGAGTTGGAGTTTGGATGTATATCCCCCCTTTCTCTCCTGTAGGAGACTCAAAGGGGCTTACAATCTCCTTGCCCTTCCCCCCTCACAACAAACACCCTGTGAGGTAGGTGGGGCTGGGAGCTCTGAGAAGCTGTGACTAGCCCAAGGTCAACCAGCTGGCATGTGTGGGAGTGTACAGGCTAATCTGAATCCCCCAGATCAGCCTCCACAGCTCAGGCGGCAGAGCGGAGAATCAAACCCGGTTCCTCCAGATTAGATACACGAGCTCTTAACCTCCTATGCCACAAGAAGAGTTTGGATTAATAATCCCCCTTTCTCTCCCGTAAGGAGACTCAAAGGGGCTTACAATCTCCTTTCCCTTCCCCCCCTCACAACAAACACCTTGTGAGGTAGGTGGGGCTGAGAGAGCTCTGAAGAACTGTGACTAGCTCAAGGTCACCCAGTTGGCATGTGTTGGAGTGCACAAGCTAATCTGATTCACCGGATAAGCCTCCACAGCTCAGGCGGCAGAGAGGGGACTCAAACCCGGTTCTCCAGATTAGAGTGCACCTGCTCTTAGCCACTACACCACGCTGGGTCTATAAACAAAGCATCTGCTCAAACGTTGCGAGTTCAAACACTTCGGCAGAACGAAAGCAAATAACCAACATGGCCGTCTGCGCTGATCCCTGGGTGCCTGGCAGAAAACTCTTCATGTTGAAACTGAGCCAAAGAGTAAGGCCCGTCTGGTTTTTGACTGTTTGGAAAGGCTGCCTCTGGCCCGAATCCCCTTGTAGTGTTTGCGTACATATCTTGGCACTGCCGGCGAAGGAGGGCCTGGCCCCGTCCGCGGAGTCTTTTCACACTCTGCTTACCCTCTTGCCGCTCTTCTGGCAGGATCTTTGACTTTCTCCCCAGGCGGCGCTTGGCATCCCCGATTCCGCTCCTGACTTGCGGAGAATCTGGAAGAAAGACGGTGCTCACGGCAGAGGTTCTGTCTCGCTGAATCATTTCTTGCAGCAAACGCGGCCACTGGCTAGAAGGAGGGTCGCTGCAGCTTTGGCTGGTATTGCTATTCTCAGTGACGGGGAGGGAGGGAGATCCTCAGTGGAATGTTTTCCTTTATCAGCTCAACAAGGGAGGTCATCCCTTCCTCTGCTTCTTTACCCCCTTCCGATCTGTTTATGTCAGAGTTCCCCAACGCATGTTGCAAAAGAGCCCCTGGACTAGGGTCTAGAGACCAGAGGTGGGATCCGGCAGGTTCTCACAGGTTCCCGAGAGTAGGTTACTAATTATTTGTGTGTGCCGAGCGGGGGTTACTAATTGGTGATTTTGCCACGTGATTTTTGCCTTAGTTCCGCCCCTCCTCTCAGCAGTCGCGCGCAGAACTGGAAGCAGTCTAGCAGGAGGTGCACCGGCATGCGTGGCAGCCTGCGCCTGCGTGCATTCGTTTCCCGGCCAAGGACCGGCGCAGTGGCTGCATCCTTGCCACAGCCCTGCCCAGCAATGCCCTGCCCCCGAATTTCCCAGCCACGCCCCCGTTGTGCCCCACCCAGCCCCATTGGCGCTATGCCACAGTTTGAATCCCACCACCATGGGAACCTGTTACTAAAATTTTTGGATCCCACCACTGCTAGAGACCTTCATTTGCTGCAGCCATTGGGTTGCATCCAGAATAAATTTTCTGCCATTGGGAGGAATAGGGCGATCCCCACTAATTCCCGCTTCCTGCTGTAGAATCCTACTTTGCCTCGTGTTCTACTCATGAGTCACCTGTCCCCCAGGGATAGTATTTCAAGGAGATCCGTTGAACACAGCAAGAGAACGGAGACTGGAATGTCCTGTTCCACTCACAGAAGTGCTTTGCCTGAGTGGGAAGTTTAGTCTGGAGGCATCCTTTTTCGTTGGGGGAGGGGCAGGGCATAGGTACGTTAGTCAGCATGGTGTAGTGGTTAAGAGCAGGTGAATTCTAATTTGGAGAACCGGGTTTTGATTCCCCGCTCCTCCACATGATTAGCTGACTCTTATCTAGTGAACCAAATGTGTTTCTGCACTCCTACATTCCTGCTGAATGATTTTGGGCTAGTCACAGTTCTCTTGGAACTCTCTCAGCCCCACCTACCTCACAAGGTGTCTGTTGTGGGGAGAGGAAGGGAAAGGAGTTTGTAACTCACCTTGAGTCTCCTTACAGGAGAGAAAGAGAGGGTATAAATCCAAACTCCTCCTCCTCCTCCTCCTCCTCCACCTACTTCCTCTGGTCTTCTCCTTCTTCCAACTATGCTCTCTCTTCCCAGCCTCCCTCTTGCTTCGCTCACTCTCCTCCTCCTCCTCCTTCTTCCAGCTATGCTCTTTCCTTCCAGCCTCCCTCCGGCTTCGCTCCCTCTCCTCCTCCTCCTCCTCCTCCTCCTCCTCCTCCTCCTCCTCCTCCTCCTCCTCCTCCTACTTCCTCTGGGCTTCTCCTTCCAGCTATGCTCTTTCCTCCAATCCTCCCTCTGGCTTCGCTCACTCTCCTCCTCCTCCTCCTTCCTTCTTCTCCTTTCCTCCCAGCCTCCCCCCTCTGGCTTCGCTCCTCTCCTCCTCCTCCTCCTCCTCCTCCTCCTCCTCCTCCTCCTCCTCCTCCTCCTCCTCCTCCTCCTCCTCCTCCTCCTCCTCCTCCTTCCTCTGGGCTTCTCCTCCTCCTCCTCCTCCTCCTACTTCCTCTGGGCTTCTCCTTCCAGCTATGCCTTCTTCCTCCACCCTCCTCTGCTTCGCCATACTCTCCTCCTCCTCCTCCTCCTCCTCCTCCTCCTCCTCCTCCTCCTCCTCCTCCTCCTCCTCCTCCTCCTCCTCCTTCCAGCTATGCTCTTTCCTCCCAGCCTCCCTCTGGCTTCGCTCACTCTCCTCCTCCTCCTCCTCCTCCTCCTCCTCCTCCTCCTCCTCCTCCTCCTCCTCCTCCTCCTCCTCCACTGCCACCGCCACCGCCACCACCACCACCACCACCACCACACCACCACCACCACCACCACCACCACCACCACCACCACCACCAACTTCCTCTGGGCTTCTCCTTCTTCCAGCTATGCTCTTTCCTCCCAGCCTCCCTCTGGCTTGGCTCACTTTCTGTTTACCTTCACTACAGTGATTGTCACCTAACCCTACGGAGGCCCGAAGGGGTCACCTCTGAACCACCCCCAACTGACGCAGACAGTCAATACCAGAATTTGCATCTGCACCTCCACTAAACAGATGAATGTTAACAGGATCCCATCCACATCTCCGCTTTGTTTCTTCTGAAATTGCTCCTTGTGCTGCTCATCCCTGGTGTTCACCGGCAGGTGGGGTCCCTCTGCTGGCCTTTCACAGCAAAAACAAAACAAACAAAAACAAACAGACCACAGCCACGCAGCCTGGAAAACCCGCAACAGCCACTTGATTCTGGCCGTGAAAGCCTTCCGCAACACAACAAACTGACTTAACTCGTCCACAATGTCCATTGTCCTTTGAGTCGCACGTCCCACACATTTGAGCCAAGATATAAACTGTTTTGTGCTTTGCCGGGAAAGATCAGCTGCACCGAGCTTTGAATCTTTTGTAGCAGCCAATTCCAACTTTCATTTTCAGCAAAGAGTTATTTTGCAGCATTTCTTACCACGGCAGCTGTGTTTGGGTGATTTTCCCATTTTTGCTCCTGAGGTCTCCTCAGCCAGAGAGAGAGAATGCTGTGCACCTTATTCTGTTGGTTTTCCCTGTGATCATTTGACCTCCCCGTTTCTGACCCTTGGCATATAGGCTCCACCTTCAAAAGCAATAAGCTCCACCCAGTGATGGGATCCAAAAATTTTAGTAACGGGTTCCCATGGTGGTGGGATTCAAACACTGGCGTAGCGCCAATGGGGCAGGGCAGGGCATGACAGGGGCGTGGCAGGGCATTCCGGGGGCGGGGCATTAATAATTTCTCTGTTACTGTAAAAACCTCTTACTGTAAAAAAAAGTTCCTAATTTCCAGCTGGTATCTTTCTGTCCATAATTTAAACTCATTATAGCAAGTCCTATTGTCTACTGCCAACAGAAACAACTACTTCTGCTCTAATTGACTGCCTGTCAAATACGTCATACTTTCAAATACTTAATTTTGTTTCTAGACATCAAAAGAAGGATGCTTTCCTTAAACAAGGAACTTTACCATATTTCTAAAACATGTTTTAAAACAGCCCAACAGGGAGAATGATCCCGTTTTCTACCTTCGCTACAATACGCATAGGAAACAGCTTGGACTTTATGATTGTTGGACCAGAATGCGATTTCCTTGGAGGAAAAGCGGACCCAAGTTAGTAAACCCCTCTCGGCACACACTGGCCATTAGTAACCCCCTCTCCTGCAGGGAACTGGGAACGAACCTGCTGGATCTCACCTCTGGCTCCTGCCCTTTACCTCTGTTTGGGTCCCTCGCTTCCTTTGGGGTGAAGTCATAGGCTGACTTGTGCCTTGGCAAATGTTTGCTTTTTGACTGTTGAAAACCCTGCCCTCCATTATTGCTATGCTTGTGTATATTGAACTGAACAGAACAAAGTGGGTGTGGTAACGGCCAATTTTGATGTAATGCTGGCCACAAGCACAGATTGCTTTAAAAAGGGTTAGCTAGATTTACAAGGGAGAGGTCTATCTGAGGCTACTTGTCATAAAGAGTAAAGCATCTAGACCACTGGAGTAGGTCTGGAGCCAAAATGTGCTTGGCGTGTGGTTTTAGAGAATCAAACCTGTATTTGCCACCCTGAGGGATTTTTTAAAAAAATCTATATGCATGGGTACTTTCTAATAAATATATTTTATTGTTTCCTGGGATTTTATTGATTGATTGTATGTTCCTAAGAGAACCTTGGACAGCAGTGGCGTGGGAGGTTAAGAGCTCGTGTATCTAATCTGGAGGAACCGGGTTTGATTCTCCGCTCTGCCGCCTGAGCTGTGGAGGCTTATCTGGGGAATTCAGATTAGCCTGTGCACTCCCACACATGCCAGCTGGGTGACCTTGGGCTAGTCACAGTTCTTTGGAGCTCTCTCAGTCCCACCCACCTCACAGGGTGTTTGTTGTGAGGGGGGAAGGGCAGGGAGATTGTAAGCCCCTTTTAGTCTCCTACTCAATACTCAAACTTGTTTAGTATATGATTAGTTTTTTTTAACTCTCCAGATTCAGCTAACCCGATGGGGAAGTTCGATATGAGTCTGCTATATTATTTGGAAAGGGAAAGTTTAGTAGAAGAATTAATCCTATCAAACATTTATTAGATTAACTAGAATAGTGTATATACAAAGTTAGTGAATGTGGTAAGTTGTGTATGAATTGTTTTTTTCACTGACATCTTTTTATTATTCTTTAGTATGTACTGTATCCCTGATCTCTCTTGGAATACCTGTGAATAGATTAATTGTAGCCCGGTACCTTTATCTCCTGGTTGAGGCTCTGTGGCGTAGAGCAATCACCTTAGCTGGGTGTAATGCCCTGCCTTCTTCCCTTAGCCTTGGACGCCACCTTGGAATCCCACATAAAGAAAGGAAATGCCCGTGTGGCATGGGTTCTGTGGAAACAGTATCTCATATGCTGTTGAATTGTCCTTTTTATGAGATAGATAGGAAGAAGCACATAATCCCCTTCCTGCATGGAAGTGAAGGCATTACAGATAAACAGAAGGTTATCTATCTTTTCAACAGCCACAACTACAAGCTGTGGGAAGCGGTGGCTAAATTTTTAAATGGTGCAATTTTAACTCGTCAGAAGTTGTAAAGGCTGTTATTATCTTGCAATGTTAATGTTAAACTATTTATATGCCATTGAAGGTATTCGAAATCGATTTGGATATATACTATATAATAAACTGAAATTTAAAAAGATACCAATGTTATTGTACAATAGTAGTCAGTGGCATGACCTAGTGGAAAATATTTATTGCACAATGGAGTTAACATCTTATACCGATAGCACGATTGTTGCTCCATTGTGGCATTGGTAATCAAATTAAAACCACTGGAGGGTTTCAGGTTTTCTTGCCAGCCAGAAAGCGAATAGGGTCCAACTCAAATAACTTTCCCGAAAGCGAATAGGGTCCAACTCAAATAACTTTCCACCTGTTAAAATCATGGGCAGGTTTCTTTCGACACTTCGAAGAACACTAACATAGGAAAAATAGGATTAATGAATAGTTTCTGTTCATTTGCTTTGCTTGAGCGATTCAAAAATGTCAAAGGTCTTCCCGCCTCTGAACCTTTAGAAACAGAACATCATGCTGCTGTTGAGCCCAAGAAAACATAATCAGGAATCCTTTGCTTTTTCTGCCTTCAACCAGTCTGTAATCCGTGAATTTTTTTCTAACCTCGGTGACCTTTGTGCTTGGCTTGACTTTACAGGTGCATATATAGCTAGAGCTTTAAAAAAAAGGACTCTCTCCGATAGAGGCTAAGCCAATCTCAAATGTTACACTGACTTAAAATCCTTTAGGAAAATGTTACCAGGAAGACCTTCCCTATTAATTCTTCTAGGGCTTTGAATAAAGATTTGCTTGGAGCCTTAGGGAGAAGCTTACTGAATACCAGCAAAACAGACCTTTGTCGCACCCTCGCGCAGTGCGACCTAGAACATTTTATTCCAGCGTTTGTTGATTTCCCTTGGCGGGAGAACTTCGTGCGATTCTGATACCTCGAAGTATAAAGTAATCCCTTAGAAGGGCATCCTTTTCCACCGAAGCCGCTGCCTGTAGTCCAGCAAACATACTCTTGACAAAATTTCCTAAACACATGGCCCTGTCGAGTGATTTATACTTGCTCAAACAAATTGTTTGGTAGACATCTTACATTTCCTGCTCCAAGCTGCTGGAGTGTAGTCACAGTCTTGCTCCAAGGGGCTGTACAAATAGCCAGTGTGGTAATAGCTTTCTTGGCGGTGCCACTATTTCCCTGCTTATAAACGGCCTCTGTGCGGAGAGAGATGTGTGAAAAATCAAAGGACTCTTCATACTGGGCTGCATTTGGTTATTTATTGCGGTGAGTGGCAAGCTTGTTTTTTTTCCTACCGAGGACGCACACAACGTCCTAAGTTTTTTGGGATCTAATTCCATTTTGAACTATAAACCTTCCCCTCGTTTTCCAGGTGTTTTACAGGTAGCAAGTGTATAGGCTTTGAGTTCCTGCTGTGAGAGGTAAATTTTGTGGGGCTCAAGGAGATTATCGGCATCGCCAAGGCTGGATTTAAAATATAAACACCTTGGACGATATTCTTTACAGGCTGGTTTTAAAGAAACAAACCAGCAGTGCAAGTCTCCAGGTAGACACAGTAGAAACCTGGCGGAGGCATAAAAAAAGTAAAAGGGTTACGACTTCAAAGAACAGTGAGACTTTTCTACAATCCTTTCGAGTGCAGAGTTTCATTGACTAGGCACTAGGTTGGATCCTCTCATATACAGGGTTCCACCCACACTACCCTATCTTTCCGCCAAAGACAGACTATATGGTACAAGGTCTGCTCACCACCAGATATGGGGTTAACCATTGGGCACTCTACTCCAGTGGTGTAACTAGGCAAATTGGAGCTCTGGGCAAAAACTGAGTTTGATGCACTGGGCAATGCGCACCCCCTGGCCCCCTTGTAGCTACGCCCAGTGGCATATCTAGGCAAACTGGAGTTTGGCGGCACCCCCCATGGGCAGCCGCCCTCCCCCACTGTGACCAAGCAATTATTTTTTACACCAGGTCGTTTCAAAGTCATCATCACATTATAGAACATGCCCCAACTCACAAATCTGAACACAGCAGTAGGCCATGCCACACAGCAGAAATGGGCTCCCTGGGCTCCCTAGTTTAAACAAGTGATGCTGGAATCCACCCCCAAACAGCATCATTTTCAATGGTGTTTAAACTAGGGAGGCCAGATCCTCCTTTTAAATCCACCTTAAACAGAGAATCTGGGGTCCCTAGTTAAACAACATTGAAAGTGATGCTGTTTTGGGGTTGATTCTCCCCCACCCGGAAACAGCATCACTTTCAATGTTTGAATTGGGGATTCTCCCTTTAAATCCATGCCAAAGGGGGTGGATTTAAAAGGAAAATCTGAGGAAATTTGGGGGGTGCCTGCTATCAGGGGTGCAATTGTTAAGCTAGCAGCACCAAACTTTCAGGGGATCTTTAGGAGACTCTCCTAATGATACCACCCAGGTTTGGTGAAGTTTGGTTCAGGGGGTCCAGGTAAGCTCCGCTGTGTTCTAGCCTCTGTGCCGCTCTGCTCATTGTGCAAGGGAAAACACACACTAGGTGTTGCTTTCCCAACGGGTTCCAGGCCCAGGCTCCAACAAAGGAGTGGGGAAAAAAATCCAGTTCACAAAATAAGAGTCCACCACTCAGGTGGAGGAGTGGGGAATCAAACCCACTTCTCCAGATTTGAGTCCATTGCTCCTAACCACTGCACCACGCTGGCTCTCTACTGATGTACAACTGATGCTCCCTCAGCGAACTGAGGAACCGATGATCCCCCAGGGTCATGGAAAGCCGAATGAGGGAATTAAATGAGGTGTGGGGGTACTGTTACTGGAACAAGGCTGTGAAAAATGCGCAGGCCCCAAATAACTTTCTCAAACTCCAAACAATAAGACTTTGTAAAATACAGCATTTTTATTCACTAATCTGCTCATTGTTTACTTATGTGACTGTTTGCGGAACAGCGAGCCGTAATAGGAGGTCGGTGGAGAAGTGAAGAAAACAAGGCTCCCATTGGGCTGTTTGAGAATGTGCATGTATCAAACGATGCAAATTATATTGTAATCTACTGCTCAGTCTGAATATATGCAAAGTAACCAGGAAAACAGGCTAGAATTGATGACAGGCAGCCTGTTTGGCAGATCCCAGCTTGTTCACATCTAGGGGACAGAATGTAAGCTAAAACACCAGATATCAAGCATCTGTTCTTATATTGTTTTTATACCAGGATATTTGAATAGCTGGTATGTGGTATGATATAGTATAGCCTGACCTTGCCAGATCTTTGAAACTAAGCAGATCTTTGAAACTAAGGCTCATTCCGCACATGCAGAATAATGCACTTTCAAAATGCTTTCAGTGCTCCTTGAAGCTGTGCGGAATGGCAAAACCCACTTGCAAACCGTTGTGAAAGTGGTTTGAAAACGCATTATTTTGCGTGTGCGGAAGGGGCCTAAGCAGGATAGGAGATCGCCAAGGAAGACTTCGTGCTAGAGGAAGGCAACGGCAACCAACCTCTGCTTCAAGGGAGCAGCAGTGGCGTAGGAGGTTAAGAGCTCGTGTATCTAATCTGGAGGAACCGGGTTTGGTTCCCCACTCTGCCGCCTGAGCTGTGGAGGCTTATCTGGGGAATTCAGATTAGCCTGTACACTCCCACACATGCCAGCTGGGTGACCTTGGGCTAGTCACAGCTTCTCGGAGCTCTCTCAGCCCCACCTACCTCACAGGGTGTTTGTTGTGAGGGGGGAAGGGCAAGGAGATTATAAGCCCCTTTGAGTCTCCTACCGGAGAGAAAGGGGGGATATAAATCCAAACTACTACTCCTCCTCCTCCTCCTCCTCTTCTTCTTCTCCTTTATTTATTTATTTATTTATTTATTTATTTATTCATTCATTCATTCATTCATTCATTCCACTTTTATACCGCCCTCCCCCAAAGGGCTCAGGGCGGTTAACAACATAATACATACAAGTGGATAATAGAATAAAATACTAAAATTTATACAAGTTAAAATGCAGCGGTCCAAACTTATAAATATTTAAAACAGATGGCGTCTAACCTTTCACTCCTCTGACTCTGAGGGGGGGGAACAGCGGATCTCAGTTGTTAATGGGCACCTATCAGCAGCCGGCCTTCTCCTTCTCCTTCTCCTTCTCCTTCTCCTTCTCCTTCTCCTTCTCCTTCTCCTTCTCCTTCTCCTTCTCCTCCTCCTCTTCTTCTTCTCCTCCTCCTCCTCCTCCTCCTCCTCCTCCTCCTCCTCCTCCTCCTCTTCTTCTTCTTCTTCTTCTTCTTCTTCTTCTTCTTCTTCTTCTTCTTCTTCTTCTTCTTCTTCTTCTTCTTCTTCTTCTTCTTCTTCTTCTTCTTCTTCTATATGCCTGGTGGAACAATGGCATTTTATCTTCTTCTTCTATATGCCTGGTGGAACAATAGCATTTTGCCGGTTCTGCAAAATTGCGCTATATCACATAGGGCCCTGGTCTCACTAGACAGGGCGTTCCACCAGGGCAGGAGCAGGGCTGGTTGAGACCAGCCAGACCTCCCTTGGGCGAGTGACCACAAATAATGGAGTGTATAGTTCAGTACTATATAGTATAGTTGTCATGTCCCGTGACTATAATCTCAATTCAAGAACTCAGAATTGGACCGTGATATTCTTTATTGCAGAACTATAGCAGGATATTGGCAGGTGGGAAACCATAGGCAGATCTGAAATTACATCACAAGCTGCTCTTTGATATAAATATAAGAGCCTCCCCCCCCCCCCGTTTCTCCGGCACCAGGTAGAACTGGTTTAAGCAGCCAGTATAATATAATTGGGTGTTTACATAATGGCGAGGCTGGGTTCTCAGGGCAGAGAGAGTTGTGTTATGCTTACACCGAGCGAATGGAATGCGAGCAAGCAGATTTCCCACACAGAGATCCAGAGAGACCCTGAAAGAGTAGTTCCCAAACTCCTGGCAGGAGCAACAGCAACAGAAAGACCCCTGGACCAGTGGTAAATGAGGAAAGAAGAAGAAGAAGAAGAAGAAGAGTTTGGATTTATATCCCCCCTTTCTCTCCTGCAGGACACTCAAAGGGGCTGACAATCTCCTTGCCCTTCCCCCCTCACAGCAAACACCCTAATCTGAATTCCCCAGATAAGCCTCCACAGCTGAAGCGGCAGAGCGGGGAATCAAACCCGGTTCCTCCAGATTAGATACACGAGCTCTTAACCTCCTACGCCACTGCTGCTCACCATCATGGCATCACAACAGTATAGTGTTCCAATCATATGCACCCACTGCAAACTGCCAGTGTAGCTAAGCTTAAGGGAAAGACAATGTTGTGTATTCAGATGCACCAAATGTGGTCCCTCCAAGTACAGGAATCTCTGGGGAAATCATGTAATGATTTCAAAAGTTGCATTGTAATTACTGTCGGGACGACAGAATTTTAGTGGGGGGGAATGTAACCCCCATGCCCAGAATGGGTTGACCCAGTAAGGGGGTGGAGACTCAGAGCTGCAGAAAGGCTGCAGAGCTCTTTGGAGAAGACAAGGCTACCAGACTCGGACCTTGGTTCTATAAGCCCTTAACACCTTGTTAAGGGTTTCTTTTGTGGTTGTAATGGGTGAGAGTTCTCCTGGAAACCTTCCTCAGGTTGAAGCCTGTTCATCAAGCCCTTGGAGTCTTCAGGAGCCAACCCACTTGCAAAGAAGAAATGGACTTGGCAGTATCAGTAGACTGTAAATATAAGGACTTGAAATTGCAACCTGAACAGGACCTTGAAATGTGATGTTAAATGTTGATGTTATATGTTATTTGTAAAGAGAAGTAAACTGTTTTGTTTAAATTTGGTTCTTTGCAACTCCTTCCAAGTACTGCCCCACAGAACCCACAAGCTGAGGTTACACAATCCTTTGTTGACCTTTATGTAGTGAGGTAACTAAGCGAGTGCAAGATCTTGGGCAGATGGAAGGGCACGAAGACTATATGTTTGCCAGCATATCACCGAATTTAAGCCAGGTTGTGTCACTCTGTACATGCGCTTAAGTGCTGGATAGACAGGCAAAGGACCTGAGCATAGCTTTGATCCAGGGTGGGTTGTTGATTTATGCCATTCAACGGCAGGCAGCAACGTTTCCTATAATGTCATCGCACTTCTTTTCCCCTCCCGAAATGCCATTTCAGATTTCTCTTTGCCGGGGCTGAAG